>NW_005842035.1:1650096-1659971 GCF_000455745.1 Alligator sinensis | reverse complement strand
GGGGCGCACACTCTCCACAGGGTGCATCTAGTGGTGGGAGCTGCCGCCACCCCCACCCCCTTGCAGCTTTATCCCGTGCCCTGCCCCAGCTGAACAGCACCTGCCCCTGCCACACTCCCTGCCTTACCACGGGAGCTTCGATCTGCTCCTCCCCACACACCTCACCTCCCCCCACACCCTCCCCCACAACAGACTTACCAGCCGGACACTGCTCTCCATGCTGCCCAGCTGTATATTGGAATCGGATCAGTATCGGCCAATATGGCTCCTTAAAAATTGGCCATCGGTATCAGCTCAAAAAATCTCTTAACAGTGCACCCCTAAATACTAGCTTATATTATGCAAAACTACTGCATTAAAAAAAGCTACAGATTTTGCCCTTACATCTCTTTTTTGGACACCCATAATTAGGGGTCTACTTAATTCGTGGTTTTGCAGTTTTCGCAGCGAAGTGAAAATGTTTCTATTAAGGTTAGCAATAATTCATAGTATCATAGTGCTTAGGGTCAGAAGGCACCTAAACAGATCATCAGATTTGACCCCCTGTCCCGGGCAGAAATGGGTGCCAGGGTCAGATCACCCCAGCCAAATACCTGTGAAAACAGACTGAAGATCACTTGCTCACAACCAGACTTGAACTTCCAACCTTTTTATTACCAGGTTAACGTTCAAGCCCTGCAGCCACAGAAGAGGATTACAATTAGTATTTCTAAACTTTTTGCAGAATGCTACATATAATAATAAATTATGAGGATATAAGTTACAATTCATATGTATATAAACTTATATTTATACTAAATTTAAATCTAAATTTAAATCTATTATTTAGATTTAAAATAATATGATAAATTATATAATTTACTTTCCTTGGAATTTCCTATTACATTATACGGTACACGCCTCTCTGCCAATCTATAGTGAGAAGCAGGGTGGCTGGGAAATGCCCGCAAAAAAAAAAAAAATCAACTCTTTGTGCCCCGACCAAGCTGCGAAAATAGCTTTGTCTCGCCATCACTTAAGTAGACCCCTACCAATAATTTAGAGAGCTAAATCAATACATTAACTTCTAAAAACCATACATGAAAATTATAGAATCCTAGCAAAATCGGGCTGGCAGGGACCTCAAGAGGTCATTTAGTCCAACCCCTTGCTCAAAGCAGGATCAACCTCGACTTTTAACCATTCCAACCAAGTGTTTGTCCAACCTGCCTTTAAAAACTTGCATAGATGGAGATGTCACAAACTCTCTGGGAAGTTCCAATGTTTAACCATCCTCAGAATGAGAAAGTTCTTCCTAATATGCAACCCAAATTTCTCTTACTGCAGTGTCAGACAGTTGCTCCTTGTCCTGTCCCCTGCCACCACAGAGAATAGCCCATCACCATCCTCTTTATCACCAAGCTTCAGGTAACTGAAGACTGTCATCAAATCCTTCCCCCACAAACTTGTCTTCTCCAGCCTAAATAATCCTAGGTTTTTCAACATGTATCCCCACAAGACCCATTTGTGGCATAAAAGAATATAAACTTCCCCCTTTATTAAAGAGGTATGGACTCCAATGGATAAAGAGAATACATCATATATAACCCATGATCTTCAGCTAAATACACAACTGCAATTCATTCAAGTGCTCTGGCCGATATAAACTGAGATCCCAGTGTGATTAATTAATAAGAGAGAGGAGTCCCTGAACTGTGTTACAGCTTTACTGCTAACTCTCATGGTACAGTTATTTTTAATGTATGTAATATAATTCATGTTTGCTGTACAACTTTGATTATTTACTGCTGTCTTCTTTCATTGAACAAATAACTACACCAACGAGAGTCCAAATCTAAACATAAAACATAAGTATGAAGACAATTTATTTAGCTAAATAGGATTACATGGAACCAAGTCCATCATCAGTAAAATGCCACGGGATGAAACTCTCAGCTCAATGAGGCACACTTCAAATGAAAAGCTCACAAGCCTGTAAATCTAAAACCTACAAACTGTAAAAGAATGTGCCCATCAGCAAATCTGCCAAAGATCAATCGTTGACAAATAATATAATATTGAGCACTGAACTAATACGAATGTCCCTGGGCTGTTGATTCTGGAGCCCAAAGATAACAACTGAAAAGGTCAGTAACCCTTCTTATTTTAGCAAAAATATCCAGCTACTTGGATTTTGAAAAAGCACCAGAGTTCTTCCAAGTCCAAGCTCAGTTGAGAAGCATCATGAAATAATGTTCAAAATATAATAAGCCAAAACAACTTTATTCAAATAATTATTTCAGCTTAGGAAAGGTAAGCCTGATTTTGTGGCTTTAAATATAAATATTTGTGCCAACATTTCCCAGCTCTCTGAGTCACACTGTATTTCTCAAATCAGTTTATATTTCGTTAGATTATCACAACTGTATTGTTAGCAACTGATGAAAACACTGAAGACACCCTACTCTGCAGAACAAAGCCAGGCACATGAATTAATCCTTCTCAGTGTTTGCAATTAATTAGTGCCTATGAGTGGTGCCGACTCTGGACAGATTTTACTCTACACTTGACTAGATTTTTTTTTCTAGTCAAGAAAACATGGAGAAGCACACATTGCTGGCAAAAGACTAACTGAGTGGGCGGAAACAGAGTATGCTTTTTAGATTCCTGACATCTTTGGTCACTATCAACCTTGTTTCTGAACTAGATATGGTACTGGTCCTTTTCCCCTTAGTTGAATCCTAGGGAAAAACAAAGATGGTAGTGCCAATGAAATCACTCTGGTATCCTGACCTTTTCCTACAGAGCGATGTGGGCAACTGTGGAAAGTGTGAGAGGACACTAGGAAAGTGAGCACAGTAATGTAAGCTGTGGTGTGATCAA
Organism: Alligator sinensis; assembly: GCF_000455745.1. Classification (NCBI taxonomy): domain Eukaryota; kingdom Metazoa; phylum Chordata; order Crocodylia; family Alligatoridae; genus Alligator; species Alligator sinensis. The sequence continues at coordinate 1,657,109 of NW_005842035.1, read as the reverse complement.
CCCTGACAAAACACAACTACATTTCCTTCCCATCTAACCCAGAGTCTATCATCCTTGCTATCTCCCTGCTTGAGAACAGGATTTGGATGAGCATATACTGCCAGAAACTTGACCACGATAAAATGGAGATGATGCTAATTAGGGAACAATTTGAACAGAATAGGAGAGATGGTCCTTGCTCTGTAAGGTAGGAGTTTGCACATTACAGTATTAATCAGTGGAGGTTTGTAATTGTGGTTCATTCCAAAATCTATGAAACCTGGACTGAAATTTGCGCCCTTTTTTCTCTGTATGTGGTTTGTCTATTGTCACTATTCCATCATTCTTGTAAGTAAATGTGATCAAGACTGCCCCAGATCACAGACTGCCCCCAACCTCAGGTGGCATCTCTCCAGCAACACACTACCCAACTCCTACTTCCACCAAGGCACCAGACCTTGCTCCAGACACAGATGCCAGCTGTGTGCCCTCATCAACACAGACTACATCATCACTGGACAAAATAGCATGGATTAGAACATCCAAGGCTCATTTGCCTGCATATCTACCAACATCATATCTGCTACCACCTGCTTACAGTGCCCCTCTGCTGTCTACACTGGACAGGCAGGGCAATCCCTACATGTAAGAAGGGGTGAACACCAATCTGACATGAATTCCAGAAAGGCACACAAGCCTATGGCAGAACAATTTAACCTCCTCAATATTCCATCACTGACCTCAGAGTAGCTCTCTCAGACAACAAGTGTTAAGTATGGTATAAATCAAGCAGGGTGCCTTGCAATCATTTAAAGGGTGCTACCGGGTGCTGTGCAATGTTAGCACTGTGGGTGTGCAAACATGATTCACAAGATAAACCCAGAGATTTCAAACATAAGTTTATGGTGTTAACAACACTCTTACCTGTTGTGGTCTCTCCAAGTTCTTTGCAACAAAAGAATTGCTGTATTAGTTATCCAAAGTCAGAAACAAGTGAAAACTAAGGTAGCATTTTTCAAGGGATGTCTTGAGTCAAATGACGGGAGCCTGAAGTCTAAGGTAACTGAGACCCACTGGTCAAGGAAGTAGCTCCTTGCAGAGCTTAAATCTCTCTCTGGCTTTAATAAAAAGGTGGATGACTGGTAACATGGGATAGAAGGCAGGGTAGATTTGTACAAACTAAACCAGATATGTATAGCATAAGCTTTTGTAAGCATAGGGCTTACTTCCCTGGGTGCTGTGAAGACTGTGAGAAGCAGTTTCTAAATAGAAAGCAGAGATTAGAAGACAGAGTGTAGCACAGGGAGAAGGAAAAAGAAGGGGGCACTGCAGAGAGAACCAAGGTGGGTAGGAGCAAGAAAAAAGCAGTTAACCCATGGAAGGACAGAGAGGTTATAAAAGCCAATCCAGGTAAGGGGATAAGAATCTGTAGTCTTGATTTAGACTGGTGGTTCACAGCCTTTTTAGATTCAAGACACCCCTCAGAAAATGCCAGCTGTTAGTTTTCATTCATTGTTTCACTATGGAAAAAAATAATACAGCAATTATTCTGTTGCAAAGAACTCAAAAAGCCCACAACAGGTCGGAGTGTTTTAAAGACGAATTGTGGCTCTGCGTTTCCGTCCGTGCAGGGTTTTTTACCTGCTGCTGCATTGCTGGGGTTTGTGCCTGGCTGGCCCCATTGAGAACGGAATTGGTCAGGGTGGGTTTCTGCCTTCGTCTAGTGGGGGAAGTGGCCCTCTACCTGGGATCTCTTGAACGTATATTAACACCCTTTGATAGAAACAGGATGTCAGCTGCTATAGTTCCCCTGTGACAGCTTTGGGTGTGATGTCTCTGCTGTGTCAGGGTTGATGGTAGTTTTACTAAGAGGTTAGATGATGGGTTTGTCTGGGATGGTTTGGATAGGGATGATCCTGCCTCAGCAGGGGGTTAGACTAGGTGATCTATGGGATCCCTTCCAGCCCTACTTCTCTATGTAATATTCTCTCTCTTTCCCCCATCCCCTGCTTTAAAATTCAATGATCTTCAGTGCGGAGGCTTTATGAGCTCTTGCTGGGACCATTTGATCCCAGCAGTCTTTCCTGCCTACGTGCAGAGGGGCAGGACCCAATGATCTGTAAGGTCCCTTCCAGCCCTTATTAACTATAAAATACTACAGACTCCTATGTGAAATTTCTGGGTGCTAACATTGTGCTGTATCCTGCAGCAACCTCGAAAAGACCTTAAGTGGAGTGACCCTATGTCCTGGTTTGGCCAAGACAGTCCCGGATTTCGTAGGCCTTCCCAGTGTCCAGGCTAGTCAGCAAAAATTCAAACAAAAGTCCTGGAATCACTGGGGTGCAGTCCAGTGGGGAGACAGTGGCATGATGTGCCAGGAAGGCAAGTACCACTGTTGCTGCCCGCACATGCCTGACACTGCTCCCCCCTTCCCCCAAGTCAGTGGTGTTGCTGCAGGCAGAGGCAGGTGGACAGGGGCATGTGGGGCACAGTCTGGCAGGAAGGCAGAGCAATATGGTGAAGCAGGCAGGTGGGCACTGCTGAAGCAGGTACCACCCCACCCACATGTACCCAGCCTGGCTCCCTCTGAGCAATGGCCGAGAGAGTTCCCTAACACTGTTAGAAAAACTCTGAGAAGAGAATTCAGCAGGGTGAACTTGTCTGCTGCACTGTGCCAGCCTTAGGGGTGGGCGACATGGGCAACCGCCCAAGATGCTGTTGTCAGGCGGGTGCCATGCATACACAATTGTGAGCTGCCCATGCTCACAGCTGCAATCTCCCTCCTACTCTGCCCCAGTTGACCCCTGGCAGCATGAGCAGTGCCCAGCCCAGCCACTCAGGAGGAGCCAGGCCAGACATGCAGGCTAGGGACTTGGTGGGAGAAGCCCGGGGTGGGGGGACAGCATCCTGGAGTTTCTTAAAAATAATATGGCCACCCTAATCTTAAGAGATTACAGGGTACCACAGCACCATGGTTGAATCACTGACTTACATGAGGCAAGAAGTGCTACTGGTCAAAAGCATGGTAAAGCTAGTTATGCACCATGTAAACTAGTATGACAATTCACTACCACACTGCTCTGAAGGGAACTCAGACACACCTGCGGGAGGGTTTTTAGTACTAACAGCAACAAACCTACCCAGGATGAGACGGTGCTGTGCACAGAGAAGACAGGCAGAGAGGGAATAAGGTGGGTGCATGCATGATCAGCATCTATTCTCTACAAGTTCTCTCAATGTCCGCAGGTAAACAGAAAACACTAGTTATTCCCAAGTTTAAACACGCTTCAGTGTATTCATTTACTCTAAACAAGAATTCTATTGCAAGCTTTTTCTAATTACTCAGCCTCAGAATTCAAGCTTGTAGGGTCTAGATAATGAAACCAGCCTAGAGATTTAGGCAATAGGCATGCTTTATACATTTAAGTAACAGACAGCGAAAGGTTTCCTCTTGATGCAAACTAGATTAATCCCTGTAAACAGCTTTTTGTCACTGTTTTAAGTCTCAACATAAAGAGTGTCTAAGACAATTTATATTCTGAAGTCTCCATGCAGTTAAGTATATGAGATGGTATAGTTTGCATTCACTCTGAAATCATGTGCGTTATGTGCTTAGCTTAGCACATGTACAGGCAACTTGTTCCTGCTCCTATCCCAGAAGTCTTCTTTCTCCAAATCTCTCCTCAAAATCCACCTTACTCAATCTCCTATCACTCCTACACTGAGTAAAGCTTTGTTAGCCTTTGCATTTCAGTCTTTACTCATATGAAATTAATCCATTTAAAGGAGGCCCCAATGCTGCATAGACTCAGGGCTTTAGACCTCTGGGACAGGCATCTTGCTGAACTGAGTTTTGCTAATATCATACAAAAATTGGGACATTTTATAAATTAGCAAGATTATACATTCATCTCTGATCAGTGGTATTCTTACACATAAAACTTGTACACAACTCAATAACTGCTTCCAGAGTCAGATGGCATTTCACAGATGATCAGTAAAAGACTATACTATTTGGTATAGAAGTAGCATAGTCAGCATCTTAAAGTATAAATCTTTCACTGTTTACAAGTAAATATAAAATCTGCTATCCATTTCCGCTCTTAGAAACCTCTCAGACTGCCAATGAGAAAGAAGCAGGGCAATACTGTAGCGCAGAACTACATCCTGTTTTGGAAAGTTATTAGCATGTTGTAGTGAACAATAAGATAAGGCTGTAGTTTTAAAATAGCTTTATCTTATGTTGTATTTTAATATGCAGAAGTTTAGAAACCTAACCAAAGCACTTCTGTGTCATCACATCCATTACCACATCCATTTGTGGTTTACTTTCAGACATTAGGAAATGATACACTAGCTGCCTGACCATTGCTGGTCCAGGAGCTACTGGAAACCAGTAAAGCAAGTGAAATATAGAAACCTATTGTATCAAAATGATTTTTTTTTTTTTGTGTAAGACTTAGCACAGCAAATGCCATGATGATTTTTACCAGTGTAAAACTGCTAGAACATTTGGCTCAACCCATGAACAGAACTGCGAAATGTAATGTGTTAACAGCTTTATGCAAACTTCATCAAGCATTCTAATTAACAGAGTTAGGCAACAGGATTAATAGGACTTTGAAGAATTAATGCATACAAGCAATTAAGTTTTCATAGACTGTTGCATTTCACCAAGTGTAACAGTAGTTAAAATGAACATACTTACGGCTGCCACCTAGTCACCATATAAAAATACAGATTCCAAAGCACTGCACAAATCATCCAAGTAAACTTGACCTTACAGATGACATCTATATACTTTAATCCGTCTACTGATCTATAATCCACATTTTTAGTTCACTTGTCATGCTGGTGCTTACAATCGAGGCCAGATTCTGTGAAGACTTAGGCCTGATCTACACAGGTTTTATACCAGTAAAATTATATTGCTTAGGGGTGTGTCTAAGTATGCACACGTGTGTGTGTAAATAATACAATGCTACGAGACTGTACAGAAGCATGAAGTTTCACCCAAAATAAAGACATAAGAAAGGAGAGAAGTTGAAATAAACGTATAAGGAATGTAGATGTTAAGAGCAGTCGGAGAAGACTTAACTATGGAAAGAAACCATAACTGGCTCCACTAAAAAGAGAATGAGATGCAAGATAAAATTACCTATTCTCCAATGAAGCTTTAAACATAGTTTTGCAGGGATAAGCACAGCTTTCTCTTTTACAATTTAGAAACAGTTAGTGCTTTCCAAGGTTCATTGTTATGTTAATGAATGGAGTACATATAGCATTCACTGCTGCTTATTACCATTGAATGGTTCTTGAACAAATACAATGCAAATATTTACCACAATAAATGGGAATCTTCTTGGAAACAAGAATTCTGACAAATTACTTGAGACTACAACAAAAAAACAATACAAGAAAAACATTTCCCAGATTTAAAAAAAAAACAACACATGCATTACTCATTTGCACACGCGTGCACACACATGCACAGGCCAACTAACTATTCAGTCAGATTATATCTTCCTATTGCAGACAAAATCTACAGACACTTTGCAAAGTATGATGGAGTGGGGGGGTGGCCTAGAGGACCTCTGGAGGTCTCTTCCAGCCCGACTTCTCTGTGATTTCTATGAACTCTCCATGCATTCACATACTCCTTGTTTCTTTTTTGCATCCACGGGGGTTTGGCAGAGTGTATGGGGGGGGTATTCAGCCACGTGGGTTAAAACATTAAGTGCACTTGGCTCCACAGAAGCTATACATCTTGAAGGGGATAATATTACCCAGAAAGTGGGGTTCCCCCCCATAAATGTACTAATATCCTCTCCCCAGCCAAGACCCTCATTCCCACAGGGAAGACCTGTTCCCTATTTCAACACGTCACTGCTGCTCTGCAGATGACCCTTGCTGGATAAGATAAAAATCAACGTGGGGGAAATTCCCTCTGTATAATGTATGAATAAACCCCAAACCTCACATTTTGCACACACTTTACAAACTATTACAGAAACGGGAGCTGGACTAGATGCGACGTCTCTAGGATTTCTAGGGCTGTTAGCTGCAGCCGTGTTGGTCTAAGGACACAGGCAGATGAGGCTCTTTGGGTAAATCCGATATCCTTTATTAGACCAACTGAAATAGTGGGAAAAATTCTTCTTTGCCAGCTTTCGGGCACAAACACCGTCCTCTGCCTGAAGAAGGGTGTTTGTGCCCGAAAGCTTGCAAAGAAGAATTTTTCAAACTATCTGAGTTAGTTTAACAAAAGATCTCAGATTTACCCAAAGAACGGCGTCTGCCTAGGATTTCTATGCATTCGAGTCCTCCCTATTTCTTTTTTTTATATCTGTGGAGGTTTCCGGCGGGGGGAAGCATTGAGCTGGGTGGGCTCGAGCGCACCTGTTCACCCTGTACGCAAGTGATACACCTTGAAGGGGAGAATATCACCCCGAGAACGGGGTTTTAGGGTAATATATGCAGCAATCTCCTCAACTAAGACCCTCCTTCCCATAGGAAAGACTTGCTCTCCCCAACGAAGACCCTCCATCTGACCCTGAGCGTGGGATTTTAGGGTAATACAGGCACCAAACATCCTCATCCCAACTAGGACCCCAAGCACGACCCTGTGAGCGGTGCGTATGTTACCCTAAAACCCCGCTCGCAGCCATATTGAGGGTCTTAATTGGGGAGAGCAGGTCTTTTGCATGGGACTGAGCGTCATAGCTGGGGAGATCAGTGCATCCATTACCCTAAAATCCTGATCTCCCCAAAAAAGACCCTCATTCCCATAGGAAAGACATACTCTCCCCAATTAAGACCCCCGGTATGACGCCGAGAGCGGGGTTTTGGGGTAATAGATGCAGCGATCTCCCCAGATAGGACCCTCGTTCCCATAGGAAAGACCTGCTCCCCTCAACATGACCCGGGGGGGGCACCCTCAGCATGGCCCCGAGGGGGATTTTTGGGGTCTCCCCGCCCAGGACCCTCGTTCCTATCCGGACAGATCCGCTCTCCACAGCTAACACGGGGGGGGG
>NW_005842035.1:1643778-1649934 GCF_000455745.1 Alligator sinensis | reverse complement strand
TTTGCCGCCGGCCGCCACGGCCCCCGCCTCACTGGCGCCACTGCGCAGGCGCGAGACGGGCCCGCAGGGCGCATGCGCGGGAGCGCCGGGGTGGGCAGGTAGTGCGCATGTGCCGGGGGAGGGAGGGGAGAGTGGGTGCTCCCTGAGCTGCTGCAACCTCCTTTCTGCAGCAGCCCTGCTAAGTGCCCGCAGCAGGAAAGGGGAAAGTTTGCTTGGGAGGGGGGGGAAAAAAATCCACCAACCTGAAGGCTTTGACATCTACAGCCTCAAAGGAGTTGGCATCTAAACCGAGGTGGGCAAAAATGCGGCCCATAAGCCCCTAAAAATTGTTTTTTTAAAATAATATTTATTTGCACCTGGCTGCCTGTTGTGTGGCCCTCCATGGCTTGCCAAAACTCAGTAAGTGGCCCTCTGCCCGAAATAATTGTCCACCCCTGCTCTAAACACCCGTGCCCGTGCCTAGAAGTTTGACAAGCACTACTTTCCCCTATGCCTGATGAAGGATGTACGCACCCAAAAGCTTGCAAATCAATCACTTAATGTTTGCAAATGTTTTGTCAGTCTAATGCAACCGGGGCTCATGGACGCAGATGGTATCTTTTATTAAACCAACAAGATTTTTGCAAAATAATCTCTTGCAAGCTTTTAGGCCCACTCACTTTCCAATTGCAAGCTTTTGGGCACAAAATGTGAGTGGGCCTGAAAGCTTACAAAGCGAGTTTACAATTGCAAAGCAAGTGTGCCCAAAAGCTTACAATTGCAAACTCACTTTGTAAGTTTGAGGCACACTCGCATTTCATGCCAGAAAGCTTGCAATTGATAAGATTGCAAAAAAAATTCTTTGTCTAATAAAAGATATCACCTCTGTCCATGAGACCCGATTGCTTTTTCCTCTAGACCAATACGGCTACAACCTGGATACCTGACTTGGTCTAATGGCAGGCAGGTTCTTTTTTAGACCAGCTGAGTAGGTGGGGAAAAAAGTTGTTAGTGAGCTTTCACCCTTCGTCATACCTAGGGAATCTCTGCTGGTCTGAGAATCCAAGGCTTCTGGGTCTAATAAAATACATCACCTCTTCCACCGGTTTTGATTCATTGAGCACTGTTTGCTCAATTCTTTCACAGGGGATTAAGCACTGAGTCACACCAGAACTGCAGCAGGAGCTTGACTTTAAACACCAAGGGTTTGTGTTATTTTTTTTTTTGTAGTTCAAATATATACCAGATAAAACCACAACCCCACCTCTGCTGGTGCAGCTTGGTTTGTGCATTTACAGCAGCTGAGCTGCTAATTCAGTACAGCTATCCCAGTACTTTGTACTGATAGTTGCCTTTCAAGCTTCTCCACACTTCAGGAGATAGCGGCATACAATCCCCCAGGTTAGGTTTCTGCCCTATGCTAGTTTCAAACTAAAGATCACAAGAAGCAATCTGACAATATTCCTTTCCTCTGGCGCATGAACTCCCTATGCTTCAAGCATGAACACTTAAAACAGCTGCCATTTTATTTTAACTTTCAACTTAACATAGGCTTTTTTTAAACAGAAAAAGCATTTGCATAGCCATTTCCCAGCATTTTCCCTCCAGACTTGACGCAAGATAACCTACTGATAAATAACACTGAAGTAGGACCACATGCTTTTCTTAAAAAAGGATCAGATTTATTGATTAGACGTGGCCAGCCAGATATTTTGCTACGATTAGTGCATCTTTGTGAAGTGTAACCCTTCCAAACACTTGACTGGATGGTCTTACCCATTATAAAATGGATAAGTCATTCTAGCAATGTGAAACTTCTGCACAAGAACTCACCTTGTCCTTCAGGGAAAAAAGATGTACTTTTTTTGCAATAAACCCCACGGCCGCATCCAGACGAGCACAGCTGTGCTGTATGTGGCACTGCAAACACATACTACACATTCAGCTGTTCTCCTGACTCAAGGGAGCAGCGTTGGGGGCAGGGAGGGTTTGACCCCTGCATATCCAGGGGTCAAAAAAACCTGAGCAAAAAAAAGTGGAGCGGTGCACATGGGGGCAACACATGCTGCTCAAAACCAGAGCCTGGCCAGCAGAAGCCCCAGGAGGCCCCCGGGAAAGGCTGCTGGAGCCAGCACAGTGCTGGCCCCAGCCTCTCCTACCCCACCTAGGGTAACCTGCCACATGCCAGAGGGCACATGACATAGGAGTTCCCCTGGGACAACTAGCAGTACCGCAAGGTGTCCTGCTGCAAGTTGTCCCCAGGGAACAAAACATCTGCACTCGTGTGGACATGACCCATGAGTATCTCCTCAGACATCATCTGAACAGGACCACCATTCAGGCCTAGGCTGGTAGTGGAAAAGCAGGGAATTTAGACGATCTAGGCAGGTACTCACTACACTCAAAAATCTTCTCAACCCCATCTAAAAATGCTGCATTCTTCCTACCCCCCAGAATCTGAAGTGGCATTATACTGCAAATCTAAATCTCCTGCTGGCATCTCTTTGAAAAGTGATCTTATTTGAAATAGATAGAATTGGCAGAATCTATCCAGGACAAACATGTTGATCCTGTAACACTGATGTCAAGTTTCTACCCATCAGTGTCCCCCATTAAAATAGTATGAAAAGTGATGCGCACACATTGATAGATTCTGAATTGGCAACATGTTGGGCTACACTAGTTTTCAGTTAGACAGCTTTTACTTAAAAAAAGAGAGGCAAATTTAGTGTTTTTAATCCAACTTAATTCATGACATACACACTGTGAACGTGAGAAGTGCTTGTCACTTTTCAGGATGTTATACTCAGCAGAACGCAGATTTAACCTATAACTACACTTCTGCACATCCTTTTGAATACTGAACAGCTGCATTTGATTACTAGACTGCCCCTGGCAGGACATTAGAAATGAGTGTATTGCCCAAAGCTTTAATAGGCACAGACAGTATGAAACCTGTAACATTTTATTTAAAAAAAAAAAAAATAACAGCTTCAGAATAGATCCAAGTGTAATAACTTCTCCAAAAAATACCAAAAGGTACAGTGTAAAGCATCTTCTCATTAAATACAAACTAGCTTTTCGTGATGCATTGCATCAATGTTTTGCATCTATGTTGATGCAAAAGGAATTTTTCATTGCATCCTGGTACACAGGAATGCATATACTGAAACTGGATGACTAACACCACGTTACCTACTTAAACTGTAACAGAGGGACTTTTTCAACAAAATGTCTATTAGTAATTTAAAAAAACCTTAACGCTTATTAGTTTAGTCTGGCTTTTTTTTTTTTTTTTTTTTTTGCTAAGGTACATTTTCAAAGTTAAAAATAAAAGATTAAGGGCTGAGTAGCATCAAGGCTGCATTTTAAAACTGCTATATGAAAAGAAAAGCCCGTCTGCTGTTAAATGCTCCAGTCCAGGGGAAACTCCTCATTTACTTGGAGTTTCAGAGACAGAAACACACAGGAACCAGGTTTGTAAGAAGTCAAACCCAAACTCTTCCAAGCAAGGGAAATTAAGACCACCTCACACCACAGGCATTTGTGCATACAGCAAGCCAACAGTTCCCTTTACCTGACTGTACTTAAACCCTATTACTATAAAACAGTTTAAAATCCATTAGCTCATGGATAAAGTGTAATTTTACCTGTGAAAAATTCTGAAGAGGTGCGTTTCTCCTGGAGGTATGAAATACACAGCGAGGACACCCCGATCTGGCTGTCATCTTGCAGATATCCATGCAGGTGCAAAGCTATATGCAGGTAGGTAACTACATGCACATGCTCAACTTTCTGCACAAATGCCAGCAGGATGCAGGCTCGCTCTCTCAGCGAGTCATCCCCAACTTCAGTGTAAAGATGTCTAATTGCTTCCATCAAGTTCCTACTTTTACCTCTCTTTGGTATACACAAATAGGTGCCACTTGATACCTTCCCTTTGACAGTTTCTCAGGAGACTGAGGAAATGCTTAATGGGCAAGATTTACATGTCTGGGTCAGGAAGCCTCACGCGTTTGGCCCTCTTGTAAAAAAGAGTCAGCCCTATCCTTCTAAAGGAATTTCAAAAACAGAATATTATTTAGTTGTATTTGTGAAAAACAAAAACCTTTAAAAAAAAGGAAAAAGCCAGAGCTTTGTAACAAAAGTAGGAGACCAAAATGTTCTGCTTACAGAGAAGGCTGTTAAAAGTACAAATAGCTGCACTGTAAGGTTCTCCTGTGCACACAGTAAGCCTCAAATCCTGACTTGAAACACTTAAGGATAACAGGGATGAAGACTATTCGCTTAGGTTCTTGACCTCTCCGCCAACAGCTTTGTTTTTTGGGAATAATATTGCAAAATACTGAGGTCTCCAAGGGGGAAAAATAATTAAAAAAAAAAAGATCTGAGTGCCCAAAGCATTGCAATCAAAACTCTGAGGAAAGAGGCAGTTACATTTTTAACAAACTATTCAAAACTGAGGCTCTCTGCCAAACTACAGTCCAGAGGGACATTTTCTGGCAGATTTTGACCCTTGAAAAGAGCAGTTTGTAATGGAAATATTGACACGATCTTCACTCCGGCAGGGGGCGGAGGAGCAGATACCAAATTGCCACCGTAAAAAATAGGAACTTTTACCTTGCATTTGTACTTCGGCTGTGAAAGGAACCAAAATAAATAGTTTGCCTTTATCACCAGCAGGGCTATGCAATCATTTTGTATCAGGACATGACGCCACTTAAAAACCAGATCATTTTCCCCAGTTTTTGCCTGGGGCAAAATCTTTTACTATTCAAAGTAAAAGCAGCAAAGCTTCAGCTTTGTCGGCATCTAAACGAAGAGTGGAGAATTTCAGTGACGTGTGCTGTATTCTTCTGCCCACTTTCATCTCAGTTTCTTAGACGGATGGAGTCTTTACACAAGTCCTTTTGACAGTCTAACCCACTGTTACAAAACGGCTTCCTTTGTTCTGAGACAGGGCTGTTCTTTGTTCCTTCAGGATCCCAAAGCGCTCATTTAAAGTCATTCCTGTCTGAAAAATAAAGTCACTTCATTATAGAGGTTGCAAACATATTAGCCTGAAAGTAAGAGTTTGGACAATGAGAATGGACCTGGCCTAGCTCTGTAACATCAGATTCCAATTCATGCAGAAAGAGATACTTAGGGTGTGGACACACACTTTATCATGGGATAAACAGGGTGAGGCTACCATGCATCAGCTGCTCTGCATCCACTTCTTGTGTACATGCCCTTACCCCATGATAAGCGAAAGCTAGACCATGGTAGCTTGGCTGTCTTTCATTGGGCTTTAGCTTCCACTTTTTATCTGGTTGTGAATTTGCCCATCACCTAAGTTTTGTTATATGAATGCTGAAGGCTGTAGGTTACTAGTTTTTAACTAGTAAGATTATTAAAGAGGTCATTCTCAACTGACTGGCCGACGGCAACATCCTGAGGGATACCCAGCACAGGTTTGTTGCGGGTAGGTCTTGTTTGACCAATCTCATTTCCTTTTACAACCAGGTGACCTATCACCTGGACAAGGGAGAAGAGATTGATGTCATATATCTTGACTTCAAAAAAGCCTTCAATCTGGTATCTCATAATTACCTCTTGGTGAAACTGGCCAACTGCGGCCTCAACCTCACCACAATCCGCTGGCTGGGGAATTGGCACCGTGGTCGGACCCAGAGGGTGGTGGTTGGCAGAAGTCAATCATCATGGTGCCCCGTGACCAGCGGGGTCCCCCAAGGCTCTGTCCTTGGACCTATATTCTTCAATATCTTCATTAATGATGTGGACATTGGAGTCAGAAGTGGACTGGCCGAGTTCACCGATGATACCAAACTCTGGGCTAAAGCGTCCACACCTGAAGACAGGAGGGTGATCCAGGCAGACCTTGACAGACTCAAGAAATGGGCAGATGAGAACCTGATGGTGTTCAACACCAAAAAAATGCAAGGTTCTCCACCTTGGGAGGAAAAACCTGCAGTATCCTTATAGGCTTGGCAGTGCTACGCTGGTTAGCACTACAGATGAAAAGGACTTGGGGGTCAGGATTGACCACAAGATGAACATGAGCCTTCAATGCGATGCTGTGGCTAGTAAAGTGACCAAAACGCTGGCTTGCATCCATAGATGTTTTTCAAGCAAATCCCCGGACGTCATTCTCCCCTTGTAATTGGGCTTGGTGGG
>NW_005842035.1:1611849-1643379 GCF_000455745.1 Alligator sinensis | reverse complement strand
TTTTTGGGGGGGGGGGGGTACAAAAGCAAGGGTATATCAATAGTGAGTACTGATACAACATCAAGACAATGTTAAATTAGGAGTTACAAACTTCTGACTAGCGGTAAGAAAGACTGAATGCAGATGTTTTACTCTGACTTGCTCCTCCTTGTGGATTCAAATCCACAGCTGCTAGTTTCAGCGATATAGATTTCCGTCGCTCTGAACTTGTTGTTTCAGAGTCTGCACAGTTGGCTCAGTAACTTATTCCATTGTGGCTAGCATTTCCCTTAAGGTTCTTTCAGAGTCCAACTATCGACTTCTCATTATATGGAATTATTCCCAGAAGGAAGAAATTCAGCGCAACTGTCAGATACCAGGTAACAGGGGCAGAATAGAGGAGTACTCACCAAGGAAAAACCTGATCTAGAAACATCAAAAGACAAACAAAGTGCCACAATGACACGATGGTGCTTTTTCAAAGTAGAATTAAGATATACATGTGTGATTGGATGTGTAAAGTGTTTGCAGCTTTTACTTTTGTATTTCCTGATCTTTTGAATTTCTCTCTTAAATGAGAATCTCCCACCCCCAGTTTTCCTTTTTCATTCAGACACAGCTGTTCTCACTCCCTAGTTGTGCAATCTGGTTTGGCAACTTTGTTTAGATACAGAAAGCCCAAATCCTGGAACTATGCAAACATGCAGTTTTGTTTTTCCAAAGTAAGAGATTTACCAGAACAAGTCTATTAGTTTTTTTTTCCCCTTTGTCTACAGTAACAGTGGAGTTGTATATCTTCACAGGAAGAAATGCAACTAAACACCAAATGGTGTTTTCCAACTGCGTATTATCAATTTGTTTAAAGAGTTGCTTTGTTTTCAATGTGCCAATTGAAGCTGGAAGTATTAGGAGGCAGCCATCTGTCTTGCAGACAGATGACATGCATGAATAAGGAGCGTGGTTTGTGTTTGCCGTCCCTCGTTCCATGACATCAACTCTTTAAAAAACAAAGATTTATTAGATGTTTGAAATCCTATGCAAGGTAGGTAGCACATAAGACTTTTGACAGATGGGGGAGCAGACAAAAGCATAGGTGTGTGCGCAAGATTACATAACAAGCTTGATTAACAGTCCCCTCCTTTTTAGTCATTAAACAGGTATCACATTCTCTCAAACTCAGACATCTCTTCACTGGCATTTACTCTCCAAAAAACTAACGCAAAAAGCTTTTACCTGCTTTCCAACGCTGTTAATATCAAACTGCAATGGAACTCCTTTGGGAATCTTCTTCTCTTCAGTTTGATTCCTCTTCATTAAAAATGGCGGCATCGGAGTGCGAGCAAGGCGCGGCTTCTGGGAACTGAGAAGACAGACTGCTTTAAAATGGCACACTGAATAAAGGGGTTGGTATAACAACAGGCATGCTTTACCACATCTGACAATGCAAGGTAAAAAGACCACCTCTGACAATGCTCATGTGGTCATGTAATTTATTAATGATGCAGTTAGGATTTAATCGGTGTAACATCGAGTGAAGAGTTGAGAATCCTTGATTTTAAACAAGATGTAAATGATGATACTACTAAGAATACCTTTTTAAAAGGGCTAGAAGAGTTTGAGAGAGAAAGCACTTTCACCTCAGCCTTATTTCAAACCCCCAGTACCACTGAGGAAGAGGCTAAAAACAGACACCCATTTAAACTGGGGCCAATTAATCCAAGATTTGCCTCACATCAAAATAGGCAGAGACCATCCTTTACACAGTAGACTTAAATGGTAGTTAGCTCAATTAGCTGTAATTGTTTTGAGGCAGTGTTAATTTGGATACTTCACAGGGATAATAGGCTCATCCATTTGCAAGGTCTGGGATCAATTTCAAATCCAAATCAAACTGTTGTCTGTTTTTGGCCTGAATTATGACTCTATTATTGCAAGAGGGGACTACCAAAAGAACAAGCCTGGTTGAGTTCCTCATCAAGGGCACGTATCACCAATTTAAGTTTTGCCCAAAGACCCAGCATAAATATCACAACAGCAACTGTTCTGCCAAATTTTCAACATGGGGCACAGGAACACTTGCTTTAGGTTCAAATCCACTGTGATCTCTACAAAGATCCAGATACTGCCAGAGGCATGCTGACCACAGCCCATACTACTTCTTTGGCATCTAAGTGACATCCTAGTCCACCTTCATCAAATTCCTAACTGCATTTATTTTTTGCAACCTGCTGTCATATTAGCCTGAAACCAAAGGAAAAAAAAGACAGCAAGGAGAAGGAGTTCCTTCCTGTCTTTTCTATTCAACGGTTTTTCGTGACTTAAGCAAGGGATCACACTTAAACACTTAGGAGGTGGAGTAGGAGTGGCCCTTGGCTGTTCTGACTCAGAGGGGAAGGAAAATCAGCCAGATCAGACTGCAAGAAAGCTGAGGATGAAAGCAAAGGTTCATCCACCTCAATTTTAAGCTGCCACAAACTTTTCAATTCAACCTCCTAACTGAGGGGCCTCAAGTGAAACCCAACACTTACCTGAACACAGACTGAGAAACAATCCAGATATGCCTGTGAATGCACTGTAAGATCAGAGCCTAACTCCCACTCAATTCACTGGGACCAGGAGTTGTGAAGAGCCTGCAGGACTTGGTCCAAAAACATTTACTTAAAAGAGTGTTCAAAATATTCTACTCACACTAGGGATGTAATGGCTCCAGGATTGTCAATAGATACAGTCAGAATCCCTCCATTTGTGGTGGAAGTTCGCCATCTAGTTTGAAAATAGAGGAATCACTTATCCAGACAGGAATTCCAGCAAACCACATGAAATGCACATTCCCAACAGCTTTCCAGAACACACTGGTTGGGAATAATGCTACAAATCTACACAAACTAAACAAACGTAGTCCTTTGCCTCCTCCATGTTATCTAGCTCTAGAGTTAGGGCAGGTTTCTGAAAAGGTTTATTGCACACAAGGCCAACCTGGCCTTTCCATCAAAACCAAGAGTGACAATCAGCGATTCAGTGGCCAGTGCTGCCTTCACCTGACCTGTCTGTTCCTCCTTGTATAACGTGCAGCAAAATCTTTTGTTTACCTATGAAGAGCCTGGGTAGCAGACTCTTTTCTGATTGAATGCCCATCTGCCTTCTTACAAGCCCGGCATATAATCCCCCTCGTTCTTTAAAGTGTAATTGCTGGAGTGACATGCATCATGCAGTTTACCAGCTTTGAGCTTTCAAGTTAGGTAAAGTGGCAGCTACAACAGCGGGAGGAGACAGCAGTGCTAACTGAACATCAAATTGTTGGAGGACTGAGGACAGAGCTTAGTTTGTAGTTCTAGAATTGGCATGAGATCCCACTTTTGCATCCCGTGCAAGAAAATGTCTCCACTTAACTTAAGAAGTGCTTTAGAAGGTAAGCAGGATGGAAAACCCAGAAGCCCACAAGAGAAACCTCCACAAACAGGAGTAAAATTTACACCAATTGATGCATATAATGCTTTAGAACAGTGGGGTGGGGGGCAACCTTTTGTGCAGGTGTGCTGCAAATCAGCCCCACACCTCCCCTAGTGCCACTCTGATCCTTTTCCCCGCCCAATCAGCTGCTCTGCTTTCTGTTCTGTGCTCCCTGTCTGATCTGCTGCTTTCTGCCGCTGTGTTGTCTGCTCATGGCACTTGTGGCACCCGTGCTGCAGACTGGCCACTCCTGTCTTATTTTCAGATGAAGCACTTACTGACGAGTTCTCTTCACTGGCTGATTATCTAGATGTTCTTCTGTCGGCTGCACTTGTGCCTGCACCTGGAAATACAGCAATAGAGATACAGGGTTTGGGGACATTTCACTTCTTGAAATTGCAGTTTAAGAACATGACAACACAAGTTTCTAAACACCTTCAGCAAGGATGAAGCCTGCATCTGTACACAGCCCCTCAGAATTAAGTGGAGCTCTGCATGGGCTCAGTGTCCAACAGGACTGGGCCACAAAGGAAAAACGGAAGGAAACTTTCCCTCTCCATTTTACATTTACTTTGACTCTTGTCAGAACAACTAAAAGTCAAACATCAGAAGTTTTAATCAACTGTAAAACCTAAGTTAGGCATTTCTAAAGTTCACTGCTGCTCCATCCATCAAATGAAGGCAACTTCAGCAGCCCACATCAGTTTCAACCATTTACCTTCAAAATGAAATAGCAAGAACTTGCCATTAACTTGAAATACTAATAGGGCTCAGAATAAGTCAGCTGCACTGGGGGTGGGCAGAAACAGCAAAGCAGAGCAAGATAGGAACAGGTTTTTCTCTGGAAGGCAAAAACACCCTGTTGCAAGCCAACCTGAAGTGTTTTCTATGCCACAGTAGAAAGAAACACACACCAGGTGTGTTTGTTCAGCACCAACATGAGAACTCAAATTCACTGAAACAAGACTGCTTTAGGAAGTCACTTCACAATCTACATCACTGATTTTAAGTAGTATTTGTTGTACCTTCAGACCCCTCCTAAAGAGGAAAGTTGCTTGACGTGTGTCTTTCTGCTGATTCAATTTATTTCCAATCCTGGCAAAAGGGGATGGTACGTTACTCCTGTAATATTTTGAGAAGAAAAGTTACCTAAAGTTTCTGAAGATAGCCTCATTTTAGAGAAAAATCAGAACAAGACTGTGAATTAAAAAGGAATCAGGGAGAAGATATCCACTTACAAATTCATCACTGAAGACAAAAAAAATAAATAAAAAGCGTGCAATGGTACAATGTAGGAAGTAAGCCTTTCAGTGTTGCTTATTCTGATGAGGGAGGAATAATTTTAATACACTTACATTTTTCTTCAAATCAAATTAATCTTGAGTAGACCAAGGACTGAAATAGGATTGTTAATTTATTTATTCAAGAGTCCTTAGATGACCATCCAGTCCTTCCCGCTATTCCCATTTAGCTCTCCTCTTAATTGTGGCTTTATTAGCAAAACTATATACATCTCTTAGCAAGTGTTAATTCCTTTTAACACTACTAATTAGATAGGAGAAGAAAAATTCGAAGCAGGGAGATTAAATGGTTTGCCAAAGTCTGCCTACATCTGTGTCTCAGTTGTACTCAAAACATAATTGCTAACTCTCAGCTCTATGCTTCTGCAACACATCCCAGTTCCATTTGGACTCTTCTGAGAGATTAGTGTATTGATGTATTTAAGTCAGCTAAACACACTGATATTGAGGCACAGCCAATTTGCAAGCAAAAGATAATCGATATTTAAAAAGCTAAAATTGTTCAACTGTGGTCTGTCACATCTATTTCTGAAGAGAGAAAATGTTACCAAAACCTAAAACCTTCTCAGAACTTCTAAATTATGAACTTTCTCTCTTGAGTTAAAGGAGCACTTTTAAGCAGCAAAAGAGCTGTGATTCTGATACCAAAGGCTCAGATTTGTGAAAAAAGCCAAACACTTTACCTGGATTGAAAAGAAGTGAGATCAGCACTACTGTGTTAATGTGGTAAACCTTTTGAATGCTACTGCTATTCATGTTGCTGAGTTACTCTGAGATCATTGCAGGAACAACTGCCTCCAACAAAACTCACAGAGGAATAGTTTAAATCAGGAAAGGGACAAAATGATGCAACAAGATACTGATTTCATCATGTTTGATTTCCCTGTAGATGGTGGTTTTCCCACCTGGAGAACTCCTCCTAATGAGAAGTGCCAGTGACAGCACCTTGTTTTATTGCTACATGAAATAGCCTGACAACTGTTTAATAATTAAAAAAAACCCTAACCACAGGTCACCTCAGTCTGCCTGTTTACAATTTCCACTAAAGAGCACAGTACCAGCTTGCATCTTATTTTGCCAAAACCAGAGGGTTTTCCCCATATATGGTTCCTGGATGGACAATCCTTTACATAATCTTGCCCAAAATAGAACACAGCTTTCACGGCGTTCAACAGAATTAAGCCAGGTGCCCCCAGCCTTTGCTAGTACCCTGTTTTAGATGGGAACATCATTTACACAGGGTGCCAAAAGATGAAATTTTAAGTGAGCTAGATGGCGTATAGGAATCTCACCAGTTGCTACAGGCTTTCATGCTTACAACATGCACATTTATTTTTACACAGTAATTTTTAAAAAAAGAAGATGAACAGGTTTAGTGGCAGTTTAACAGATAAGGATAATTTTGGAGGAAACTAAATATACAAATCACTTCTATAAAACTGAAGATGGCAGCAAGTCCCATAAAGGAACTTGCAGCAAGAGCAGGTCACTTGATTTGCCACTTGCAAAGTTAGAAGGATATAAGATTTCCTGTGTTGGCTACTTGTGTATAATCATGACATCTGCTCAGCAAAATCAACTAAGTAAATAAATGGAGGTAGAGAGCCAACCACAATGAAAAATGCAGTTTCTGAACAGCTCCAACAAATATGAGTGTACAAGTGTGTTGTTTGTAACATTCAACCTATGCTCAACTTTCAAAATGATCAAGGCTATTAAGTACATGGGATTTTATCCCACTAAAGATCAGATCTCTTGCTGTCCAGTCAGTGGTGCTAGAAACAGAACTCACTATCAGGTCAAAGGGAAGACCTAGAAGCAGCATCTCACCATAGCTCACTGGAGAAAAGCTCACCTCCGATTTAAATGGACAGGTCTCCTGAGAGCCGAAACTTGTTTTCTCTGCGTGTCAGGCTGTCTCTGGAGGGTCGTTTTCCTTTTCAAGGCTGGGTAGTTTCGCTGTGGGGTCTTTAGAAATGAAAAAAAATTAGAAACTATCTGAATAGTTTTCAGAGGCTTTTGTTAGATGATGCCCTTTCATAAATATTATTCAAAATGTATTACTTAGATTTAAGTGCCCCATCGATCAGTTCATTGAAAAACGAGACTGAACCCTGCATCAGACCTGCCTCATTAAACAGATAATGCTAGTATTTGTATTCTTTCCTCTACCAAAAAAGGGAGTCAAGTTTAGCTAGAACTTCCTATCCAGATCTTGTAACAAGTATTTACATTTGGAAAATATACAAGTCTATTAGAAATACAACCAACCCAGGAGTCTTCAAGAGAAGACTGGACAAGCACCCAGCTGGGGTCATCTGATCCCAGCGCTCTTTCCTGTCCAGGGCAGGGGGTCGGACTTGATGACCTACTGAGGTCCCTTCCGACCCTAACATCTATGAATCTATGAAACAGTTCTAGGACCCTGAGAGAATCCTGTTTCATCACACTTCCCCATAAGATTTCACATCACTTCCATCAATTTCCTCTAGCTTATCCTCAAATTACATAAGAACACACTTCTTCTGCCCCTTAAACAAAGCTTTCTTCTCTCCTCCTGCCCAAATCTTATTAGAACCCAATCCAGTGTAATGCCAAGTCACTTTGATAAGTTCCATGTTCCTAAACTTAGGTTTTAAAAAAAAAAAAAAGTGCAGATGTTAAGGAGTCATACTGCTGCGACTTGCATTACTCCCACCCTGATATAGACTTCTGTCCTCAATTTATATTACTTCAGATATTAGTCCAAGATGCCTTCTTGTGCCACAAAGTTTCATGTTCTGGAGCTAACTCCTTTAGTTGTAAACTGCAGCTCTGAACTCAGAAATGGAGTGGGGAAAGCATGGTATTAACTAAGTTACACTATTCTAGAATAGTGACCTGATAAAGGCCAGAACTATTGTAGCAGCAGAATTCAATTCAGAAGTGTTTCCTCCCCCGCCAAAGAACTAATTATCATAACAAGATCTGCAATCCGACAGTTAAAGTTGATGTTTTTACCAGATACCCCTATATTATATTAAGGTAACTCATTTGGCTCGTATTCTCTTTGTCATGTTTTAAATATAGCCCTCCCATTGTCAAATAGGGACAAGCTATGAGAATTGTATTCCTACCTTCTCACTAAGTGGTTGTCTGTTCAAGGGACTAATTCCTTTGCGAGCACCCAGCGCTTTCCTGGCTGCCAAGCCAGTTATGACTCCATAGGGACGCTTCTTCCCGGCTATCTTCTTTCGGCGTCCCAAACGGTTTTTACCATAGCCTATCATAGAAAAAATAAGAATTAATGACCCATTTCAGAAAGAGGTACCACAGCCTCTGTCTTTCAGCACATTGTATTTATGGAGAGCATGTCACTTGGCTATCACTTTAAGATTTAAAGCAGTAGTTATTGGCCTCATTTCATTTACCATAGCATTGCATAAGTCAGTTCTCCAAGGTCAGGCTTGACCTTAAATTGAGTAAATATGGACCACGCAGCTTTAGTGTACCTCATTGATCCAGTTTCTGTATGGTTAAATTAGCTTTTACCCAGCAGAATGGACCAGAAAGTTAGTCAGAAGCAAAAGCCTTCACTTTAGGTAGGTCACTTGCTCACTTTGTGAAGGATTGTATGAAAATGCTTTTCTGTTGGGAATGGGTAAGGAAAGCTGAAGAACGAATAGAGCTTTTAAACACTCCTCTCCAACTATCTATTCGTCCCCTTACTCCCTCACCTCTGTAGAAACTTGGCAGCACATTGACAACCAACTCTGAAACAGGAAGGAGCTCAGCATTACTGTTTCTAGTTTCTGCAGCTGATCATGAATAGAAAAAGATTTGCTGACTCTTGGAATAAGGTAAATGGCAACAGTGCAAAAATACTGAGATGCTTGAGAACTGTTCAGAGCACAAGACAACACTAACATGAACTGGATCAGGGCTCATTTTCAGCTAGAAGGAATCCTGAAAAGCCCTCCAGGGAACAATGTGATTTTTCAAGATCTCAGAAGTTTAGAAAAAAAATAGTATTCATCTTTACCTAAACCTAGTAATAGCAAAGGCCCACCAGGGACACAAGGAGCTAATTTATATAAACAGGAGACCATTTAAATTTGGGCTGCACGTGTGAGGAAGCATTTAAGCTTTCCAAATACGATAAACTCGTTAGGACACCAACTTAGTTTTCATACAAAGTTCACGTTCTGGCACTTACCACACACAATATCCCAGTTTGTGCTAAAAACACACTTTAGAAAAGAATCAAGCACTGTAGCAAGAAGCACTGTGGGGTTACAGATTACATAAACAAAAGTTGTATGAACATTTCCAGTATTTTAATTGAGATTACACTGGAATTTTCTTAGACAGCTGATAGTCAGGTGAACTGCTGTTAAATGAATACGTTCATAATTTGAGTTCTCCATTATTCATTTTAGCACCACAAATTCTGATGAGGCAACACACTTTTGATTAGTCAAGTGACCTTGCTTAATAGTTTATTGTCCAGGGCTGAAAAGGTACTTTTCAAACCCCAAATGTCAGAAGATTCAGTTAGCACTTCAGCAAGGGTGAAAGTCATGTGTCAGGTTAGCAACTAGGAATCCCCCAGGAGCAGATGAATCCTGTTTGCTGCAAATACTGGTAATTAGTAATGAAACCTTGAGTAAAGTTAGGTCAGCTTAAATGGTGATTGTAAACCTAGTCCCTTTCTCGCTTCCCGTCTGCATGCTTTTCTCACACACCTTTGATCTACTGTGACAATTGTGCACTTGAATAGTGAGACATGACAAGATGTTTATTCACAAAAGAACTGGAACAGTTGGTTCAGACATACTTCACCATCCCTTTGTGCATTCTGGAAAGTAAAGAACTCCGTTTGCATTAAGGCTCATTTTACAGGCTCAACACAGACACGGTTAGAGCTGCAACAGGACGCGGAAGGGCAAGACAGACAGCAGCATCCCTCAGAGAGGGCTGCTAGGCAGCTAGAACGTCTGGGCACTTATACACATGCAGGAAGCCTGATCCACTGTGCTGGAAATCCAGCACATCGGAGCAGATTCAACTAATCGAGTCCGCTGGAGCACGTGAACTGACACGCTCTGGCAGCCTCATGTGCCACATGTATCAGCAGTGCAGCACGCCTCCATGCTGAGAAAATGGCGGTGGTGCACTCTGAACTAAAAAAAAAAATCTCTCAGTGTGGAGGCATGCCTGCACTGCTGATGCATGTGATGTGCATGTGCTTTTAATTAGTGTGGCTTGCTAATTAAAAGTGCCTGGTGGTATACAAGGAGCACGTGTAAAAAATGCCCTGAGTGTAGCAGCTTAGGTCTAGAAAAGTGAGTGTTAGGGGTTCACAAACACACTTCCTAATTTACCTAAGACAGACTATTGTGAGACCTTCTTCTCCCCACCCAAGAAGAGGGCTAAACATAGTTCACAAAGTATCATCAGTACTACTTCCAAGAAAAAGCTGGTGAGATGAGCAAGAGTACCTAACTCCTGAAGGAGTTTGGCAGCCCCTCTCTGCCAAACACTGATCCCACATGGAATCACTGACACTGGAATCACATACATATGTCCAACTTATACCACGCTATTTGGAAGATATTTAACTTAAAAAGCCATCAAGTGAACTTGTACATTTGCATTAGATTCAAAAAGAGTTGCCGTCTGGCTTTAATTTAGCAGGTGACATCATCACACAGTACTCACATTAATTGGGGGCTGCACTTTCAGAAGGCACATACCTTTCTGCTGTTGGATTCCCCACCTGGTCCCCTTCATTCTGAACTGTCGAGTTCGGTTTTGCTGCAGCCCTCTCCTCATTTGGGGGAAATACTGCTTTCTCTCTTCTTTTTTATTCAATTTAATTATATCATCTGCAAAAGTTAAGATTTATGATGCATTTTAGACTTATTTTAAAAGGGTAATAAAATTATTTGCTGCAAGTTACACCCTGTAGTCCTTGTACGCAGGCTTCCTTAAGTATTTATCTTGCATTACATATTGCTCTTGGAGAACCTAAAGCTCAGCTATCCAGTGAAAAGTCAACAGCTTACACAGCCCAGTGAATAGCAGTAGCTTTCCTGTGCCATGTTATTGTCCTGGTATTAGAGGTGCACCGATACCTCGGTCCACGTTGTATTGGCACCGATAAAAGGAAAAAACTGACATTATCAGCAGTCAGCTCTTTTTGGTTGATGCAGACCATAATGTCACTGATAAAATGTTGTGGGCTTGGGTGCAGCTGCAGCATGCACGCAGTCAAGAGTGCAGTCTGGCAGTGTGGAGGGCAGTGTCTAGCTGGTAAGTCTGTGGTGGGGAAGAGGGGCAGATTGATGCCCCCCACGGTGAAGCAGGGACAACTCCCGCTGCTGCATGCACCCCTAGGGAGGCATGGGGGGAGTATGTGCCCCACAGATTAATGTATGGGGCAAGGGCAGGCTGCCACTGCAGGCTGAGGCCAGGGGCAGTACTGGGCTCTTTCGGGGGGGCGGGAGGCCACAGATTAATGTATGGGGCAAGGGCAGGCTGCCACTGCAGGCTGAGGCCAGGGGCAGTACTGGGCTCTTTCGGGGGGGCGGGAGGCGTTCACAGTTGGTAGGGTGGGAGGGGACCTGAGGAGATCTTCTAGTCCGACCCCCTGCCGTGCCAGGAAAGAGTATTGGGGTCAAACGACCCTGGCCAGATGTTTGTCCAGCCTTTTTTTAAAGACTCCCAGGGTAGGAGCCAGCATCACTTCTTTTGGAAGTTGGTTCCAGGTCCTAGCCGCCCTGACAGTGAAGTAGCGCCTCCTAATGTCTAGCCTGAAACTACCCTCTGCTAGCTTGTGTCCGTTGTTTCTTGTAACTCCCGGGTGTGCTCAGGGGAACAGGGACTCTCCCAATGCCTGCTGGTCCCCTACTAGTTTGTAGACTGCCACTAGATCCCCCCTCAGCCTTCTCTTGTGGAGGCTGAACAGGTTCAGGGTTGGGCCGAGGCTGCTCTCGGGGCAGGTGGCAGTGGCGCTGGCCCCAGCCTCACTCCCTCCCTCATCATGGGGGCCTCAATCTGCCACCCCACACCCTTTCCCTCCCCACCTGTCAACAGACTTACCAGCCGGAAGCTGCTCTCCAAGCTGCCAGGCTGCACATCGGCAATTGGATTGGTATTGGCTGATACACCTCGTTAATAATCGGCCATTGGTATCAACCCAAAAAATCTTAATCGGTGCACCCCTACCTGGTATACTTCACCTCAGTTATCAATAGGCATGTGGTAATACTTATTCAGAGATTTACATGAAACCACGCTCAAAAGACTTTTGCTTTACAACATAACTATTATTCTCCTGGAGGTATGACTACTTTAAACTGCAGCTTCACCGAGCACATCAAGTTTCTATTATAATACAAAATGCTTTATCCTTAAACAATAAGACAGCCTCGTGCCATGCCGCAAATATTTCTGTGCTACAGACAGGTTTCTTTGTGGAGTGTATTAAATATCCATAGAGCAGTCATGTGGCAATTTGTGGCAGCTATTAAAAGAGCAGCTTCTGGAGACAATTTGAGCAGCTGGAAATAGATCAACGTTTTGAGGGTGATTGTACAAAGCAACCAGAAGAATCTGGCCTTCCAAGAAATCTGTTTCAAATGAAGTGTCTGAGAACATAACACTGTTAACGATACAAAGCCCGGAAATACCAGTTAAGGTTTTAGAAACACTGGTTCTATAATACTACAGATTTTGACTACATTAACAGCACACATTTTATCACATAGCGTTGTAAGCACATATTTAACCAGGAGAGAAAGTAGTCATATGACACGCAGCATACTCTGCTTGTGTGTGTACCATGTGTGTATAATTCACTATAACATAATACCAATCCCAGTTTCTTGTTAACCCACCAGCTGTGACAAACAGCAGATATGCAGATAAGCACATACACCACTAACGTGCATCACATTGTTCAGCTCCGCTGTCTGCTTTGTAAGTTAGCTGAATTATAGTTAACTGCAAACTAACTAGAATAGTAGCTGTCTATTTTGTAACTAGTTGTGCTTCCTTAAGCTGGGCTAGAAACAGTGAAGGGGAAGGACTCTCAAAGGTCTGGGGAAAGAAGACGGACAGAAACATGAGTTATTTCTCCACACGTTCCAGAGCTGCCTCAAGCAGCCCAGAAGCAATTAGTAGCTTTGGAAATGATGGAAGCTAGACCGTACCAGGGGGACCATAGGAATGACAGCTTGGTAAGCAATGTTAGTTAAGTACACCCATGGTCAGCACATCATTTTGTTCTACACTTTTCATTAACTTTATTCTCCAAACAGGAAAACCACCCAAGAACCTTAGATCTGTTTTAAAAACAGATATAATTCACCCTGCATTACTTGTCGTGCTGGCTACACAAATCTCAAAATTATTAGCAAGCATCTTTGAGAACTCGTGCAAGATTAGAAAGGTTGGGATAATGTTTGCTTTTTCCCAATCCTGTGGGACCTTTCCCAAGGAGAACTCAGGAAATTATAGAACAGTCGGCCTAACTTCTACCCCTGGAAAGGTAAATTATCAATGTAAGTATTTAGAAGATAATGACATGATAAAAACAGCCGAGATGGGTTGTAAAGAACAGACCATGTTGGTAGAAATCATAGAAAAGCGAGGGTTGGCAGAGACCTCAGGAGGTCACATCTATTCCAACCCCCCGCTCCAAGCAGGACCAGCCCCAACTACATCATCCCAGCCAAGGCTTTGTCTACCTGGGTTTTGAAAACCTCCAAGGATGGAGCTTCCACCACTTCTCTGGGTGACCTGTCCCAGTGCTTTACCACCCTCCTTGTGAGAAAATTTCTCCTAATATCCAACCTCAACTTCCCTTGCTGCAACTTGAGCCCATTGCTCCTTGTTCTGTCATCTGCCCCCACTGAGACCAGTCCAGCTCCATCCTCTTTGCAAACCACTGCAGGGAGTTGAAGGCTGCGATTAAATCCCCCCCCTAAAACCATGAGGTGAGCTGAGTGGATAAGGGGGAAGCAAGAGATATGCTGCATTTTTCAACACTGTAACATAATGTATTCTCATAAGCTAATGAAATACGGGTTTAGATGAAAGCTCAATAATGTGGATATAAAACTTTAAAATAAAGTCACTCTCAGAGACTGGTAATCAATGGTCAGGCTAGGAGGACATTTGACATGAGGTCCCAGAGAGGTCTGTTGTAGATCTGGCTCTATCCAACATTTCCATGTGCTTACATAAATTTGCTGATGACACCAACCTGTGAGGATTTACAAGCATTCTGGAAAACACTATCAGTATTCAAAAATGGGAAACTGGAGAGAGGACCCAGTTAACAAGATAAAACTCAACAAATACACGCATTACACCTAGGAAGAAGAAAGTAGATGCACAAACACAAAATGAGAAATAAATGGCTATGTAGCAGTACAGCAAAAAAGAAACTAAGGCTTCTAGTGAGCCACACACACTAAGTGTGATTCTCAGTGTGATACTGTTGAGAAAAAAAAAAGGGGGGGAAATTTTATTCTGGTTTATATTAACCGGAGCATTGTATGTAAGAAGTGGTGGCTTCACCTCTACTTGGGACCACTGACTTCTCAGCTGGAATACTGCATTCCACTTTGGGCATCACACTTTTAAGTCAGACATGAACAAACTGCCTTGGTTGGTATGTGGTGGGGCAGGGGTGGGCAAAATGAGGCCCGCAGGCCAGATGCAGCCTGTCAAGCCACAAAATGAGGCCCGCAGGCCAGATGCAGCCTAAAAAGCCATTCTATCCAGCCCACGGGACCACTAAAAAATTTAGAAAATTAATATTTATCTGCCCCAGGCTGCCTGTCATAAGGCCCTCGATGGCTTGGCAAAACTCAGTAAGCGGCCCTCCACCCAAAATAATTGTCCGCCCCTGTGGTAGGGCGTGCTTTTACTCAGCCTTAGTGAGGCCGCAGTTGGAGTACTGCATCCAATTCTGGGCTCCACACTTTAGAAAAGATGTGGAAAAGCTTGAGAGAGTCCAGAGGAGAGCCACATGCTTGATTAGAGGTCAAGAAAACAGGTCTTACGAGGAGAGACAGAGCCATGGGACTCTTTAGCCTGGAGAAGCAGAGACTCAGGAGGGGACTTGGTGGCAGCCTATAAGTATCTAAGGGGGGTGCATCAGAAACTGGGAGAATGTCTGTTCACCGGGGCACCCCAAGGGAAGACAAGGTCTAACAGTCACAAACTGCTGGAAAACCATTTTAGATTGGGCATAAGGAAAAACTTCTTTACCATCCAAGTCTCCAGAGTCCGGAATAGATTCTCTCCAAAGTCATGCAAGCACCTACTCTGGATACTTTCAAGAAATGCTTGGATGGTTATTTCGCTGAGATGACCTGACCCCAGCTGACTTTCTGCCCCCTTGGCCAGGGGGCTGGACCCAATGATCTCACAAGGTCCCTTCCAGTCCTAATGTCCATGAAATCTATGAAACTAGAGAGGTCCAGAGGAGACCAACAACAATTAGAAGCCAACATGCCCTACGAGAAAAGGCTGAATGACTGTTTGTTCAGTCTAACCAGGACAAGACTGAGGGGAAGATGTGATAACCATCTTTCAATATATAATGGTTAGTATAACAGGATGGTACATCAATGGGTGATCAAGGTCCCTTGTGGTCTCATATTCCTATACTTTAAAAAAAAAGGGAATTTTCTCCCAAACATTTAGTCCCCTACCACTACGTTTTCAGAACCTAGATTCTTGCTGTTTCAGACTTTAACCTGAAACACTACAATTTGTTGCCACAGAAGAGGCTGCCAGTTTCCCCAAGAGTGTACTTTAAGTGACCATGACTGTCTTGTTTGGGAGAATAATCCATTCATTCCCTAATCACCAGCTGACACATTGGGCATTCTCCTGCCTCAACCTAAGCACAAAAGGTAAAAATCACAGATGGAACAGCGGAAGTCAGGCTAAATTACCAAGTCGGTGCCTAACCTCAGACCTGATGCTCCATAATATATAAGCATCAGACACAGTTCATCAGTGTGGCAGGAACTACTACGGTGATATAACATGAGAGATGTGGGATTTTAGGCTTTATCATCATTCCAATCCTACAGAAAATTACATAACTTTAGCTAGTGGACCATAGAAATATAAGTTACCCTAGCAACAAGCCAGATAAGGGAAAGCACAAACAGAAGAGTGTCTAAACAGCATCATTCATGACACATCACCATTTCTCTGTAAGGTATTATTACTGACACACCTAGAATAGCTCCTTAGCACGTCATCATCAGATAACCTGGTTCCAAAGAGAAAAAAAACACTAAAGCGATACCTACACTAGAACAAAGCACCCAGAATAAATATCTTTGCTAAGCTCAGCATTTGTGGAAATGAAGTGAACCAGCGTGCCCTACCATATACAAACCAAGGCAAAAAAACCCCTCTGTACCCAGGAGAGTTCTGAGCAACATCTCGCAAGTCATTCAAATGGGCAGGTCCATTAGCTTCTCACCAAGACTACTTAACTGTCCAGAGCAAGTTGTAGAAACCCAGGTATTTTAAAAGGAATGGAAAACTTAGGGTGCCTGTACACGAGCAGCGAGGCTGCTTCGAAGCGCTGTAACTACAACACATTAGAGAAGACCTGATTAATCGAGTGCTGAAGCATGGCTATTACTGCACTCCAACAGATTCTGGTGTCTTGTGCATCAGCATCCCTGCACTTTAAAAGGGTGGCAGGGGCAATTTAACTACAAGCTTTATTTAAAGCGCCCCACAACCATTTTTAAGCACAGGGACACTGAAACGGGAGATGCTCTGGGCACTTTAATTACAGTGGCTCTCAGAGCCGCTCTACTTGAAGTGCCCCCCACTCCTGAAGCACGTGTCTAAATGCCCATAGGGTCTTACTCCCTTTTATGCATTGGCATAAAAGCAATATAATCCCCTTCTCAATAAAGAATGTTTTTATAGGAGAAAGTTGGGTCTTGTCTGCCCGGTTTTCTTGGAAGACTACGGAGCACAGGCAGGCTAACAGGATTAAGACAGTGTAAATATCAAAACATTGGTGTGGTTAGCAGAGAAGACACCGTTTCATCGCCAGTTTTAGCTTGGCTCTTCTGACAAACATCTAATTCAGTGGTTCTCAACTTTTTTTGTACCAGGACCCATTTGTAAACATCGATGGACCCAGTAAATAGTTTTATGTAGAAAAAGCAGCACCCCAGCCCTGCCGGTGCCCCTCACTCCCAACCCTCTGCCTGCAGCGTGCGGGGAGGAAGGAGGTGTGGGGCAAGGGGCCCCCCCAAGCGGGCTGGATCTCTGCCAGCCTGCAAGGTGAAAGCCCCAGTTTCCCACATTTTCCTTCTTAAAAGGAGAACCCATTTTTTAAAGTTTGCTTGCGACACCTTTGTGTGCTCTTGCGACCCACGGGGTGAGAAACGCTGGGCTGGTCGACACCCAGCCTGTCAAGAGGAGAAGCAAGCGACTCGGTGCAGGGTTGCCGACTCTCCCCACTTCCATTGCAGGAGCCCATTCCCTGGGTCTCTTTTGGGGGACCCAGCTGCAAAACCAAGGCAGAGCAGGCACTTCGAATGGGCAATGCGTGTGGGCAACCCTTGGCCGTGCCCAACACAGGGGTACCAGCCTGGCTCACCAGTTGCCCCCCAACACTCCTCAGCAAGGGGCCCCTGAGCGCAGCCGCAGGCCCCGGCGGAGGGCACAGGCCTGCCCAGTCCCCAGCCCAGGAGGCAGGCAGGAGTCAAGGAGCAAGGGTCAAGGAGCAGGGGTCACACCCCTCCCCCCCAGGGGCCTCCCCAGTGCTCTGAGCCAGTCGGAAGAGTCCATTCACTGAGCGGGGCCCAACGTTCTCTCCCCTCCCCGACATCTTTACAAGTGGTCGGGTCCAGCCTGTACCACCGCAGCCCCTCACCCTACGGCGCACTTCGTGCAGCCCAACTCTCCCCGCCCCCCCCCGCTACATCGACACTTGGTTCGGTCCACCTCCCAACCCCCATCATCGACACACAAGTGGGGAGGCCGGGGGCCCTCCTCACCCAGGGACATGTCGATCTTCTCTAGGCTGTCGCTCCGGGCCGCTGCGCTGGAGCCCGAGGGAGGCGCCGCAGCACCAAACCCGTTCATGGCTGCCCGGAGAACTACCTCCACTCCCTGACCAAGCCAACCGCCGCGGGCTGTGCGCATGCGCAGGGCGCGACAGCGCATGCGCAGTCGTCCCGCCCTTTTCCTCGGCGGCCGGACCGCTGCTGCGCGTGCGCAGTTGGGCCGGAGCAAGGCGCCTGCGTCAAGGGCGGGTTGGCAAGAGCTCTGCGCATGCGCGGGGAAGGGGGCGCTCCCTGCCGAGAGGGGTGAGGACGCAGGGCGCCTCCTAAGGGCGGGGAGGAGCAGGCGCCGCAGTGGGCATCGAGACAGGCCAGTGACCCGCGTGCCACCCTTGTGCATGGTGGATGAGTGCCCCGGGCACACGTGCATGCCACTGCAGGCCTGCTTCCGCACTGCAACTGCCCCCACGCGCCACTGCGTTGCTTGATTGCCATGCATGGGCCCCTGCAGCCTCCTGCTCCCAGGCAGCTGTGCTGTGCTCCGTCTGATACCCACCCCCAGCCCTCTAATACCTCCAGGCAACTGTGCTGTGCCTCCTCTGATACCCACCCCCAGCCCTCTAATACCCCCAGGCAACTGTGCTGTGCCCCCTCTGATACTCCCCAGCCCTCTGATACCCCCCAGGTAGATGTGCTGTGCCCCCTTTGATACTCCCCAGGCAGCTGTGCTCTGCCGCCTCTAATACCCTCCAGCCCTCTGATACCACCCCCCCAGGCAGCTATGCTATGCCCCTTTTGATACCCCCCAGCTCTCTGATACCTCCCAGGCAGCTATGCTGTGCCCCCTTTGATACCCGCCAGCCCTCTGATACCCGCCACCATGCAGCTGAAGCCGCTCCTTGCCAAGATGCATGGGTCGTTCTGTAGACATCGGCATGCACGCAAACGCTGCCCATCCTCCCTCTGGGCAGCTGCTTATGATCCTCTCCAACGGATGCATCATCATCTCGCAAAGAGCGGGTGTTCAGTGGCGGGGCCACAGTTTGGACCCGAAGGAGGCAGGTTTCCAGTCCATGCTCCAACCGCAGACTGGCAGCCTGATGTTGAGCGAGTGTCTTGTCCTCGCTGTGCCTCTTTTGAGAACAGGCTAACCATGCTGTGATGATCTGGTTAGCGTGGGACTAGGCCCCTGCCTTCTAGTGAATGGAATCGCTCAGTTGCGGTTTCCCCCTTCCTTGTTCCTTTGGCCTGTTGGTTAAAAGCAAGTGGCACTCAGGGGCATCTGAACCCCAAGACCTCTGGGCTTGGGCCTGTGCGTAGGATGCCTGCCATGGCTCTGGAAGTATCTGAAGCCCTAGGCAGAAAACTCTGGGAAGGCGGATACTTGCCAGTGGTAGTGCCACAACGGTTTGAATGATTGAGTTCTGCTCAATCAACAGATTTCAGAACTGATTTGGCTAATTTGACCCAGAACATATATATATATTTTTAAATTATGTCATAAGACCAGTACAGTTAATGGAGAGTCTCTTCTCTTTCTTCTCGGAGCACAAGGCTCTAAAGTGCTGTACTTTTAAAGTGGGCAAAAGGCTCAAGGTAATGACAGATAAAGTATGGGGAGCTGTAGATTTGCTGTTTTACTTTCTTAAATTGAGTTGATGGAAAGTTACTAGGCATAATACACTGATATTTGTAAAGTGCATCTGATGAATGATGCTATAGAACTACCAAGTTGTCTATGCATATTAATGATCAAAATCAGTTGTTAGATGCTTTATATACATTTTCAACCCGGCTCTCATGTTGGCATGAGATGGGGCGCTGGCTGGGCAAGGCAGCATACCAACACTGAGATAAAAATGCTTTGTTAAACCCACTTCCAATATGACAGATGCTGCCTGTCCAGATGGCAAGTGGGAATCAGACAAAATCCAGACAGCCTACACAACAGCTGTTGCTAGTTTTAGCTATCCAAACCAGGAGGCCAGCC
This sequence comes from Alligator sinensis, assembly GCF_000455745.1. Lineage (NCBI taxonomy): Eukaryota > Metazoa > Chordata > Crocodylia > Alligatoridae > Alligator > Alligator sinensis. The sequence continues at coordinate 1,623,613 of NW_005842035.1, read as the reverse complement.
ACCTGCAACTGGACACAGACAAAAGGAAATTGAACAAAGGTTGCAATCGAAAGGGGTATTTGTTCCAATCCTCTCAAATACCACTAATGGCCAAAGTCACTAAGGGGTCACTGAAGGGGTGAAGCAAACATCAGCCCCTGGATTTATGGCTCTTTGTCATGAGAGTACAAACAGCTAAGAAACTGGCAGCTTTTCTCATCACGTGATTACTGGGATTATTGTAGGGGTGGGGCATCGGCCCATCTGAATCCAGTTGGTATTTTTTCCTCTTAAAAAATCTACACATCTTTTTAGTCCATGATATCACTGGCTGTCAGGGGAGCTGTCTGTCTGGCAGCCCCACATACAGAGTTGAAGTCCCTGGTTCTGCTCCTGCTGATGGGTAAACACCGGGAGTGAAACACTATAGGAAGTGCTTAAATTGCCAGGAATAACTGCACCCAGATTGTCATTAAAGAAGTTGTGTAGATACATCTTTTTTAAGGCTAGAAGGGATAATTAGATCATCTAATGTGACTCATATAGCACAGGCCATAGAGTTTCACCCAGTATTAAACCCAATTACTCGTGCATATTTTCCTGTAAGATATCCAGTCTCAGTTTGAAAACACTGAGGGATGGGGAATCTACCATTTCCTTTGGGAGTTTTTTCCTAGTGGTTAAATACCCTCAATTGTAAAATTGCATGCCTGGTTTCTAATTTGAATTTCTCTGGCTTCAGCTTCCAAACACTAGTTTCCGCAGTACGTTAAAGAGAACATTTTGCAAATGAACACATTATACAAACAAAATATCTGGTTTTGCATCACTAATGTTTGCGTCAAATAAAAAACTGTCCTGGAAGTCCTTAAATACTGTTATATCATCTCTGTCATCCTCAGGGAATCTGGCCTCATGTATTTCAAAATATTTTCCCATAACTGTATAGTTTAAATCAATCGGTGTAATACGATTCTAGGGTCCCACCCAAAACCTAGTCCAGGGATTCTCAAAAAGGGTGCCTTGAGATCCTTTCAAGGGTGTTGGTACCACACAGTTAGCGCTGTTAGGTGTGCAAACAGGATTCACAAGATAAACCCAGGAATTTAAAATAGGAATTCCTAGTGTTAAAACCATTTTGACTTGTTGTGGTCTTCCTGAGTTCTTTGCACCATAAGCATTAATCTAGAATTTTTCCGTAGTCCAAAAATGAGTGAATACTAAGAGTTGCAATTTTTTGAGGGACACTTTGAGTCTACTGAGGGGTGCATTGAGTCTAAAAAGGTTAAGAACCACTGACCTAGTCCCTGTTAAGTCAATAAAGTTAATGGATCTGTTCACGTCAGTAAGTTCTGCAGGAGTACACTTTTAGTTTGCTCTGATATTTCTGCTGTGAGAGTCAGTACATTTATTGATGGTCTGATATGGACTGGGCCATATACAACCTGGAAATTTTATGTGCACGATAGGGATAGAGTAGTTTCTTGCCCAACAAAACATACTGGGAGCAGTTGTTCACTGGTACGATATAATACCTATAATAGTGTGGGATTTCAGTTTCTTCACTGAGACTGAGGCTGAGAAGTACTTAGGTATTATTTCTAATACAGTAGTGACTTAGAGTTCTGGAAAACTTAGAGTTACTGCAAAATAGTATACCATATGGTATAAGGAGCAATGCAGTAAATAACTCATAGCTTATGAGTTATTTACTGCTTTGCTCCTTATACCATATGGTATAATGTGTAATGCATTGCTCCTTATACCATATGGTATGGTATACTATTTTGCAGTGATTTGAGTCATAGGGATATTGGGCTGGAAGGGATTTCTTGGTTCATTTGTCCAAGAGTGTACAAGAACATCTCGCCACCAACTAAAATAGCTGGAAAAATTCTTCTTTGCTTATAATGCAAATTCTCCTAGTCATGGATTGCATCTTCCTCTTTATATTGACAGTGGCCAGCACACCCTCATGCTATCCCAGCACCAATAAACACAATATAAGCAATAAGAGCACTGACAGCACTGATGTGTGACAAAATACAGGGATTTTGAATCCGAGAGATAACTAGAACACATCAAGCACCTTGTCACATCTACCTGGACTTTATGCCTTATGATTGTTTGTCATGGGCTAGTCCCAGTCTGGTGATGGTGACAGTATTTTTTTCATCCTCCTTGTCTACCTCCATAGTTCAGCACAGTTTCCCTTACCCGTTTGTAATGGAAAGCCCTTTATATTTCTGATAAATCATGGAAAAATTTTCTTGTGCTTTGGAGAGTGGACCAGGCAAGGCGGACATTTTAATGGTTGGACATCGTGCCTTTGTCCTCCCACCCTACTGATTCAGAATTTGGTAACAAGATGTCTAAATCGGGTACGTTTCATTCCAGTGCATCTGCTAGCACGATCCTTTAATCCAGGGATCTGTCTTAATTCAGTGTACGGTGCACCTGGGGAATGGCTCATTGCTTGGGTTTTGGTCAAACATCTTCAGATAAGGGCTGGCTTCCTGAGCGGGATCACGGCGGCTGTTGTTGAAACCTGGGCAGATGCGGTGCTGCCTCGGCTCGTGTTTTTCTTCTGCATGAACCCATGCATTTATCTGCATTAACCCTGCGACTGAACCCAAGGGCCGCTCGCTGCGGCGGACGAGGAGGATGAATCAATCCCTGCTCTGCAGGAGGGGGTTTCTTTGCAAAATGACAATTTTGCAGGCAGCAGTACACATAATTCTCCCAGGGCAACTGAAGCACCGCAGGCAGGGTATCCCCCATCCCCTTTGCAGAGGCCCAGCTCAGCAGCCCTGCGCAGGAGACACAGGCAGGCTGCAGCTGAGCGCGCATGCGCAAGGCGACGCTGCGCAGGGAACGCCGGGAATTGGAGTCTTTCGGGCGCGGGCACGCCGGGAGCTGCGGGCGTGCGCGGGGTATGCCGGGAGTAGTAGTTCGGCGCAGCGCGAGGCATGCTGGGAGCGGTAGTTCGCGACGGGGCGGCGCCAGGTGATGGGCAGCGCCGAGTCAATTCGAGATCAGGAGCTGGTGGAGTATTGTTGTAGGGGTGGGGCAGCGCTGGGGTAGTAATGGGGGTGGTAATAATGGGGGCTGGGAAGTATCGGTAACTGTTGGGGGTAATAATGGGGGGATGGGGCAGCACTAAGGGTACTAGGAGTGTAAGGTATCAGTAACTGGTTGGGGAAGTAGCAGGGGTATGTGGGGCAGCATGGAGGGTAATAATGAGGGATGAGGCACAGCTGGGGTAATAATGGAGGGTGTGAGGTATCAGTAACTGCTGGGGGTAATAATGCAGGGAGTGTGGGGCAGCGCTGGAGTAATGGGGGGTTGGTAATAATGAGGGGGCAGCACTAGGGTAATGTGGAGTAGCACTGGGGGTAATAATGGAGGGTGCAGCTCTGTCCGCCCCATCACCCAGTCTCTCTGCCCTAGCCCGGGTCAGAGCTGTGGGAGCGAGGACAGAGCTGGCTGCCTGCGACCCGCCGCTCTCTTGCCTGTCGGCAGCTCTGTGACAGACCCGTGCCTGTGGAGGCAGTTGCTTTTGGTCTCTGCCCTGTTACGCTTCTGGCAGTCGGCTGCATTTTTGGCAACGCTGCCTGCTCTAGGAGCGTCAATGAAATCCTTAACCTGCCTTTAAAAGCTGCTGGGTTGTGAGGCCTCACGCCGCCTCGCAACCCAGCACGGGATTCGGTGACGCTGAACGGGCGACTGTTTAAAACAGCTCAGGCTTCAGGTTCTGCTTTGAAATTGACTTCCTGGGCTGAACGTGGAAGCTACTCTCCAGGTTTATTCTGCTGACAACCCCCATTGATTTTAGGCAGCATCCACCCTTCCAGGTCCTGTGATGCCATCTAGTTCCAGGCAGGCAGAGGTGAGCGGTGGAGAGGAGCTCGGGCGCCCGCTGTGGCAGGACATTTGAAGCTGCGGGTGGCTGGGAAGCGTTGGAGGCCATTTGCGATAAGCATCCCAACAGGAAGTTTCTGTTAATAAAGAATATCAGTAACCGCAGTGTCATTATAACTGCAGCTAGGTCCGAGTTGACTTGCTGGGGTGGGTGGGGTGGCCGAACTTCTCTACGCTGCTGCATCCGGCTCCCTGATGATTTGGGAAGGAGTGGCAGCGAGCACACCTCCGTCATAGGGTGCAGAGGTACCTTTAGCCGGTCTCTTGTTTCTGGGCAAAGCTTGGAGAGGCAAATCCCAGTGCTGTGGAATAAAGGGAGCGCTGACCTGCCCAGCGTGTGCTGGAAATACAACAGCTGCAGCAATGTATTTCACTGTAGCATTGTGATAGGTCTTGGTGGGGGTGTTAGGAGCCCTGGAAAGCAAGTGGCAAGTGTTAATGGTGGACACATCAGGGTTTGCCTCAGTTCCCGCTGGGGAAGAGGAGGATGTGGTCCCCTTTGGTGGGTCACTTGACTGATAACACATTGCTCAGCAGTACGTGCTGGGAAGGAGTCTGGCATTCCCCGTGCGCAACGTTGTCCTGCTCGCTGGTGCTGGCTTGGAGCCTCGACTTCTCTAGATGCACCATTGCACTAGATGCAGAGGGCACATGATTGAGACTGAAGGTGAGGGAGAGGGCCTTCCTGCTTCCGTCATAAATCCCAGTTGCTGCAGATGTAAAAGTCTGGTTGGGTGGAGACCCAGGGCCCGGAGAAGAGGAGGCTCTTGTGTCTGCTTTGCTCCATGGATGTGTTCCAGGCCTGTCACTAAGGAGCAGCCAGAGCAAAGGCCTCATTGAAAGCAGGGCAGAGGCCAACCATCTCCTTCAGCTGGCAAAGTGGCATTCAGTGCCGGGGGGCAGGGCACATGGCATAAAAGAGGCATCTGTGTCCTGACAAACAGTGGAAGGTCCCTTCTCCATGGGGAAGCCCCGAGAGAGCGCAGATTAAGTAGCAGCTGTGTGTTTGACCTTCTGGGTCTCAAGACGAAGGGGAGGGTGGAGGGAGCAGAGCCCAGACAGCAGAGTCCTTAAGGGGAATTCGGGGCGAGCAGCTGCGACAGAAAGCAGCTAGTGTCGCTGTGTGCAACATGCAGAGCCAGCCAGCACCTCTGGCCAGCTGTTTGCTCTCAGAAACACCCCTGTGTCATTTTGTGGTGCCATTGGACTGCCACCTCCCAGCATGGATCGCCTGGGGGCGTTACATGCACGAGCCTAGGGGCTGCCCTCTCTACATACCCTCTTCTCCCCACCTCCATGCACATCATGCCGAGCAAGTTTAGGGGCTTCTCTTGGGTCCTTTTATCTCCCTCGGCCGTCCCTAAGAATGTGTTGGACTCTTGGAACTGAAATCGCCTCCCTTGCGGCTTACCCCCCAGTTGCATTTGGGGTGCAGATCCTGGCGATAGCATCTAGAGGCTGCATTTCGAGAGCATGCCGCAGACCTATAACAGAGCTGGTCCTTGCCCTGGTATGTATATGAGTGCTGTGCTGGGGGGCTGGCTTTTCAAAGAGCTTGCTGGCTTCCAGATAAAGGACTATTGAAATGTTCTGCAAAGCAGAGCCATAGCCTAGCAGTGCCTGTGTGGGCTGGAGGCCGATAGATGCATGTCCATGTTGTCACAGCTTGCAGGTAGCGTGCCTGCGTAGCAACTAAAGGCCACCCAGGCTCTGGAGACTGGTGTCCCCTCTCCCACATGGTTCTTGCCGCTCATGTTTGCAGCACGTGGGCCTGGTGAAGAAAATTTGCCATATGGTGTCTGTTTTGAGTCTGCAGGAAGAACGTCGCTCCTCACAGCTTTCGGGCTGATGTCTCTCTGCGAAACAGCAAAATGATGTGTGAAGGGGGAGAAAAAACAAGCCTATAGATGCTCTTCTGGACTCTCAAGCCCCTGGCTAAGATGAGAAGGGCTTCCCAGCAGGAGGTGTGAATGGGGTTTGCCCCTAGAGCCTGGACCCTGTGGCTGTCCTGGCTATGCCACCAAGTTTAATAACCAAAGTGCCTTGCAAGCCTCCACAACTTAAGCCCTCGATATGCTGTGCATGGATGCTTGCCCTCTGTATTTGGAGATCCATTGGACTTCCTCTGCCCATTCTGCTGTTCCCTGCTGAGTTAGATGACTTGCTGGAGGTCTGCTTTTTATTTTCCTCTTCCCAGCATGCCAAGCCTGGGTGAGGAGCAGGCTTCGTGTTGGCTGCTTGTCGTCTAGGAAACCAAACAGGGAGAGCTGAAAGCCGGCTGTGTTCAGCGATGGCTTTGCAGGTCACCTTTAAAAGTGGCGAGAGGCGCTGGCAGCAGGCCTGGGAACGGCTCCGGCTCTGTGGAAACCCCGCAGAGATCCCTCAACAGTTCCCCGCAGACCAAGCTCTTTCTAATGCAAAGGGGCATTGGGTGACCTGAGGCCAGGAAGAGCATCATTTCCTCCTATGTTCCCTTTAAAATGGATGGTGGTGCCTGCTGCGGAAAGGGCACATGGGCTTTGGTGGGCAGCAAGGTGAAAATGGGGTTCCAGGCTGATAATCTGACTGCTGTTTGAGGGGTTTTTTTAGCCTTATTCAGCAGCACAGCTCCCTGATTGTGCCCTGAGTCATCTGCACTGACTTCACTTTACCAAGCCCTGCTTTGATTCCTCCTAACCCGGTCTCGTTCTCGCAGCCCTGGGAAAAGGACTCGGAGGTTATTACAGCTTTGCATTGCTAAGGGAGCTCCGACTCTTCTGGCAGAGGTCACACCAATGAAACCGCTCCTGGCACTAGGCTGGCATGTGTGATGCTGTCTGCGCGCTCTGCTCAGCAGCATCTTTGCCAACTGCCTGGTGTAAGTGAGACAGCTGGGGCGAGTTTGCAAGGCTGGAGGTGAAGTCATTGGAGCATCTTTGCAAGGCTGGAGGTGAAGTGTGGGGACATCGGAGCATCTTTTTTAAAGTGAGACGTACTTAAATTCTCTTTGAAATACCAGTGAGACTCACTAGTTTGGAAACCCTAAAATGCTGCTGCTTTCCAGCCTGTATTAATGCTCCCTCCCTGATTTCTGCGAGTTGTCCAGCCTGTATTAACGCTTCCTCCCCAATTTCTGCGGGTCAGAAGTTGGTTGCCTAGTGCTGGTTCCCAGGCTGTGAGGTTCTTGGCATGACAAGCTGTGTAAACACTTTCAAGTAGGGAGCCTCACTGGGTGTCAGTCTAGGATAGGCACAATCTGCGCAGGGCCAGGTACAGTGTTAAGTTTGATCCCTGTGCCCGGGTGCCAAAGCTGCCATCCCTGGCCCAGCTGCATGTTGCTTCGTGGCTCTGCGCCTTCCCCGCCCGGGTCAGGCAGTTCTTCTTTGTTATTTTTTTTTGATGAGTTGGGTTTTTTACGATTCCTGATAACTGGCGGAAGTCTGCCTCATCCAGCCCTGTGTCCCCGGCAGCGGAGATGGGAGGATCTCTCTGTTCTGGCTGCTCTAATCAAAACCGCTAATATTGTGCAAGGCATCCTGCTTATCTGCGACCCTATGTAGCCACATAAACTCAGTGTCCTCACCTCCCTCCTTTCCCCTTCTCCATGCCTTCCTCATCATATCTAGTTTGTGATGAAGCTCTAATTCTCCAGTCAGACCCTCCGCAGCAGAGGTTTCAGAGTCCACTCGAGCAGATCAGATTGCAGGACTAAGTCCCTGCACTGTCTACTCCTTTGGCCCAGGAAGAGATTTTGGTCTGGGGAGAGCCATCCTGATCTATGGAACAGCCTTTGTGATATACCAGCACTTATTAGATATAGGAGGTGGCATGAAAAAACTTATGATTATCCTATAGCTCTATACTACATTGCCGCTTTTCCTTGGGGGATGAAGGAGACTTTGTGTCGGACCCTCCTTGTGTTTGCAACTAAGCATGGTAGTGATTAATTTTAATACAGTGATAGTTAAGGGGAAATAAACCTTCTTATACTAAGCCCAATGAGGGAGTCCTCAGGAAGGGAGAGCAGGCATGCTCCAGTCCTGGCCCCCCGAGCCCTGCTTTCTACAGGTGCCCTCTTGGCATGCTACAAAGCACGTGTCTGCAAATCCATTTGCAGTCTGTCAGTACTTTTTCAGTTTTAAGCAATATTAGACTCTGCCCTTTATGCTGCAGTCTCTGTCTTGGCCTGGGACACCCAGGAGGGGTTACCCAGACACCTAGCAGAGGGGCTAACAATGGCAGCGTAGTTAAGATTTCTCAATCTCAATGGTCTTCTCTAAAATAATACCCTGGAAATAGCTAAGGGAACTTCTTATTTATTTATTCATTTTTGGGGGAAGGAAAATTGATTACCTGGATCCACGCAATTGGTAATTTCATGGTTTGAAATTGCTCTGGGATGAAAGCGCCCTAACAGGGGATCCGGCTCTGTTGAAGTGCAGACTCATGAACCATCCTTTGGCTGGCCACTGGGAGACGAGGCATAGCTATAGATAGGGCATAGCCAAATTACAGAGGGCTGAGTGCTGGGAGTTTCACATGCAGGTGGCTGCTTTGGTGTTTTGCTCCTGGGTGAAGTACGTCTGTGTAGGAGTTCCTTTGCATAAAGCCTGTGCCCGCCCTTGTTTCAACTGCTGCGGGGTCCCCAGAGATTGAAACTGGGAAGTGGTAGTGGGTAGTGGTGCTTTTGTAAGTCATGGGGGAGATGCAGAGGGTGAGCACGGACCTTGGGCCCAAGGCAGATGTGCTGTGGGGTTTGTAACCCAGGGTAAGGTAGTGGACAGAAGGATTCTGTCCCCAGGGAGAGCCAGAGCAATCTGCCCTGCAGGAAACGGAGGCAAATGCTCAGACCCGGACAGCGTTTGAAAGCACATGGTATCTGAAGCTGGGGTACGATGCCTGAGTGACTGTCGCAAGTGGGGACTCGGGTAGAGCTGTAAAATGAGTCGGTAGGAAAAATAGCCACTACAGTTTGCTTCTTTTCTTGCATGGAGCTTCAAGAGCTCTAGAAATAATGATCCAGATTGTCCTTAAAACACCCTGAGCAAGAGCATCAGCTGGTGGACATCGTGTGAGCTCTTCTGGCTTGGAGACCTTCGCCCCCAACTGCTTGACCTGTGTGTGTGATCTCTGTCCCGTTTTGCTTGATACAAAGCACTTTACTGCATCCGGTATCATGGCACCGAAGAAACCTGCCTTAGTTAGGGGGGGAAATCCTGCCTCCTGCAGCCATTGCTTTCTCAGAGGAAATCCTTCTCCTGGAAACTTGAATCTGTTCCTAACCCCTCCCCACCTACCCTGCATAGCCCCTCTCTCCAGAATAAAGTCACAGCTGGATTCTTGCTCACCATCACGTGCCCCTTTTGGTTTGAACTGTAGCATGGGGTGCTGAAAACCCTGACTTTATTTCAGGATGCTGCTAAATCTTCCTGCCAAGTCTCCATTCTGCTTCCTCGCGGTCACTAGGAGGCCCTTGCACACTGTTTGAGGGAAACACGCCAGTAACCCTGGCAGCAGGCAAACGCTGCACAAACAAGAGGTTAGACCCTGCCATTGAACCGAGAGCGAACCGCATGCAGACACGCGCAGTCGTTTGTGGGGAAAGGCCTGCCTTGCCTCTGGGGTTTTCTGTTTAAGCACCAAACGTGCAGAAATGCTCTCTCCTGAAATGTGACCTCTGCTTCCCCAGGGTGGAAAGTTTCCCTTGTTCCTCTCTCCTAAATTGAAGTACTTTCTTCCCTGGGTTGGGGATCCCCTGGGATTTTTTTTTTTTTTTGCAGTGACTTCAGCTTCTCATCTCCCTGGTCCGGTATGCGTGGGTGTAGCTTTCCCTGCAGCTTGTCAGTGCTGCTGGGAGCATCTGTCTCAAAGGGGTCCTGGGAAGTTGTTGGAAGCCCATGCATGGCTGCTGCCCATGGCAGGTCCAGCAAATGAGAACTGAAAGCAAACCTCCCACACTGTAAGCTCTTACAATCTTCCGAGTGCCAGCTCTGCTGTCTAGACTGAGCTGCCACATGGCAATTTCCTTCCACATCGAAAGCCCCCAACATCTGCAGTTCTTCATTTCTCCAGCTTCTTGTTGCAGTGATAAATGGATGACATGTTCCACCCCAGAGCTGGCTGCATTTTGGGGATTGGCAGAAATTCCCACATATCCCACTTGCAAAGGGCTCCTGGATTCTTCAGAATGAGAAGTGTGACTTCTCCCAGTCAGGTGAGGGACACCTGCAATGCTAATTGCACTCTTGTCCTCCTACATTTCCCTTCCTACCATCTGATTTCATTGTTTTGTTTGGAGCACAGCATGTGTCACTCTGTCATTTCCTGCTAGGAGAACATGGTGACTCCAAGCTGCTGGAATGCTGTTGCCCTGCCTTTGGAGGGAACATGCAATTCCTCTTGGATGAGGCATTTTGTATGGTAAGAGCCCTGAGTCTTACCCAGCTTTCCTGAGACTCTGACGTAGGTGAAGCCAGGTGCTTCTGCAGCATGCCTCTGTTGCATGTGTTACATAGCAAACGAATGCTAACAATGAGGGAGTTTCCCCTGAGTCACCAACTGTAAGATCTGTGCTATGGCTGTGCTTTCACTCACGCTTCCTGAATCTGGGTGAGCGAGTGCTGGAAATATCTCACAGAGGCTGCAGTCAGATGACTGCACTGAACAGATGCAGCTGCTGTCTAACCATGAGGCTGCTACCTTTGTGGTCCCCTCCTGCTCCCCCACCAGGATGCAAAGCAAGCTCTGCCAGTGCTTTTTCCTCCCCTCTCTGCATGCAATCAGGACTTGTGGTAGAGGTGATATCTTCTATTAGACCAACTAGATTTTTTGCAAAAACAATTCTTTAATTGCAAGCTTTCGGGCACAAACACCCTTCTTCAGGCATTGGAGAAAAGGTTGTCAAAGTTCCCCTGGGTAGAAATGAAAGTTCACATTTCATAGAGAGGGGAGGAAGCTTTTGTACTGGCATCAGTCTGACTTGGCCGACTCGGGGTGTTTCCAAAAGGGCCTGTTTGCCTGGATGCAGACAAAGGTACCAGCTTTGGCAGTGTGCTCTCTCCCTGCCCTGCTGCTTGAGTTAGGCCCTGTTCATTTAGAGATGCTGTTAAAAGCAATGACTAAGCTCTGATGACTGTCCTGATGCGACAACAGCTCTGATGGTGAGCACCCAGTGCAGAGTAAAGTGGGTGGAAGGCACGCTACTTACACTCAACTCATTACATTTGTGCCTGCGGCAGTATCTAGCTGCCTGGTCTGACATGGCATGGGGGGGTACCTGTCTGCAAGGCTCTTGCCCTGCATTTCAAGTGGTCTGTCCTTGTGGTGTGGATCTAAGAGACCCTTGGCCAGAAGGACAGCCCCACATGCCTTTCCTCCATGGAAGGCAGAGCTCCTTCCTGCCTCCCAAATACGATTAGTTTGCTCCCTGCCACAAGAAATTCAAGCAGCTAAGGAATCTTAATCTACTAAGTGTGTCTCAGTGTGCCGCAGGTTGCGTCTTATCCTGTTTACTGGTTTGCTCCTAGATAAAGAGGCCTTGATTGTGCTGTGTGAAGGCTGCTCTATTGCTGATCTCTCAGGGTCTAGGGAGGGTGAGGAAACTTGCCCTGAGCAGTGTGAGTACCTCCCTTGGAGGCCCCCCAGGGATTTTCTGGGACCCCATCCTCTGACGCGCTTCACAGCCCCTGACAAGTTAGCGTAGAGTGATTTGTGCTGTAATGTGAGCCCCTCCATCCACGCGTGACCCTTTCAAACTCAGCACAAGCCCGTTCTTTCACATGTCCCCGAGAAGCAGCCGGTCCTGCCCTTTGTCCAATTGCCAAGTGCATGAGCTGTTCTCACTGGATCTAGCTCTTTTGGGCAGAATTAATAACACTCCCCCCCC
>NW_005842035.1:1600454-1611818 GCF_000455745.1 Alligator sinensis | reverse complement strand
AAAATAAACCCCCCCCCCCCCCCCCCCCAAGCCATTTAAACCAACGGAAAACAGCTTGGACCACTAAAGCTTGCCAGGTTTTTTGCAAAGGAGGAACTGAACTGACTTGCTCTCCTTTGCTGAACTTAATCGGTGCTCAGACAGTGAGAAAGCAAGAGTTTTGGCAAAGGCCATCTTTGCAGCTGAGAGAAGCTTCCTTCCAAAGACCCAAATGATGGGATTGTATCACATTTTAAAATCCAGCCGCCTCCTCTGGGTTACAAAGAGCTCATCAGCCACTTACGATGACAACATTTTTTTTTTAAATGCCATTTATTTCCACCTTGTCTTTGCTTCTCTCATTTCGTGCTGTTTGAATGGCTGCAGGATGCTGTTGGCTACCTCCTGGGTGTGTTTGTGTGGGACGCTAAGAGGAAACGCAGAGCCATGATTCGGTCTATGCAGGGTTTTGTACCTGCTGCTGCGTTGCTGGGGTTCGTGCCTGGCTGGCCCCGTTGAGAATGGAATTGGTCAGGGTGGGTTTTTGCCTTCCTCTAATGGGGGAAGTGGCCCTCTGTTTGGGATCTCTTGAACGTATATTAACACCCTTTGATAGAAACAGGATGTCAGCTGCTATAGTTCCCCTGTGACAGCTTTGGGTGTGATGTCTCTGCTGTGTCAGGGTTGATGGTCATTTTACTAAGAGGTTAGATGATGGGTTTGTCTGGGATGGTTTGGATAGGGATGATCCTGCCTCAGCAGGGGGTTGGACTAGGTGATCTATGGAGATCCCTTCCAGCCCTACTTCTCTGTGTAATATTCTCTCTCTTTCCCCCATCCCCTGCTTTAAAATTCAATGATCTTCAGTGTGGAGGCTTTATGAGCTCTTGCTGGGACCAGTCTTTCCTGCCCACGTGCAGAGGGGCTGGACCCAATGATCTGTAAGGTCCCTTCCAGCCCTTAATAACTATGAAACTATGAATGTCTGGCTCAGGTGGTGGTGTTTAGTGGTTAGGCCAGGGGTCAGGACCTGTGGGATTCATTCCCAGATCTTCTGCTAGCTTTCTATGTGAACACAGACCAGTTATGATACTGCCCTGTGCCCATCCAGCCCCATTCTTACCAGGGAGGGATGCTTTTTCCTGGTTTACCTGGGACAGCCAGGGGCTCTGTGTGCAAGAAGCAGGATCGCCTGGGACAGGCCTGTTCCTGGGGTGTGCACAGAGGGAGTTCACCGTGTTAGTTGGGCATCAGGCTGAGGGCATGGCAGGGTGGCACCTTAGACTAGCTGACCCAGAGAGGTGTGAGGCTTTCCATCTACTTCATCAGATGCGAGGTTTGGCCTGGCAGCCTGCACTCCCTTCTGCCTTGGCAATGTGAATCCTCGGCAAGAACACAACTTGCTGGTGTGAGGGCCGGAGAGCTGCTCCTGAGGTTTTCTTTGCGCTGAAACATTCAAGCCTCGCTGAGCCTAGCAGTCTGTTGGGAGAAGTGGGTAAGGCAGGCCAGCCAGTGGCCCACACAGGAGGGCATGTGACCAGCATCTTATTAGACTCCCCCATCCAAACAGCCAGGTGCCCATCTACCCCTGGGCCAGCTGGGGTGGCCCTTGGAGTGAGCCTCCGGTACCACAACAGAACATCTTGCTCACTCAGCTGTGATAGCTCCTGTCCTTGCCCTTGTACTGAGTGATATGTCCAAGGCACGTGATCATTGAGCTGAAACAAAAAAATGCCTCTGGAATAATCAGAGACAGCTGTGAGCTCCTCTCACTGGGTCTACAGAGGCCCTTTCTAAACAGGCTTGGCTGCTGGGTGGCATGCAGACTGCAGTCCATATATAGTGTTGGCATTTAAGGGAGAGCAAGTGTGCTAATGCTGCACAGCAGGAGTGAAATCTCTCAGCCTTGGCATTCATCATGATACTGGCAGAAGCATGCTGGAGTGGTCCCCTCCCAGCCTGAAGTTTGGGTGGTCTCAGTGGCCCACAGCAGGATGCTCATGAATATAGTGAGCAATTCATTGAACCTCAGGTGGGGGTACTTTGGCAGTCTGCGTGGGACACTCATGTCTTGCAAGCTTCTAGGATTCCTGCCCAAATATTTCAGCTTCACAAAGGTTTTGTGGGGGCAGTGATGCTGCTGTTGGCCTCCTAAACCTTGTTTGCTGCATGACTAGGTAACTCACTGGCCCTGTTTCCTTCTGCCTGTGTAGGAAGGAGCATTGGAAACTTCTGGGCAACTTGAAGACAACAGTGGAGGGTTTGGTGTCCACCAACAACCCGAATGTTTGGTCCAAGTATGGCGGCTTGGAGCGGCTGTGCAGAGACATGCATAGCATCCTCTTCCATGGGCTCATCCACGATAAGGTAAGGTGCTGTGTGTGCTGCTCTGTGGCATTGAAGCTCCGGTGGCTGCTCTCACAAGTGGCACCTTCTTGAGGGTGTTTGTTTCTCAGTAATACATGGCGGACTCTGTTCTTTTCCTAGTATTGGGGTAACCCACCAAGTGGGGGAGCATCTGTGTTTTCACTGGAACAGCTGGCAAAGGGTGATGGTGGTATAATAATAATAAATAATAATAATTATTATTATAATTAATATTGAGGTGGTTGGGGCTAAAGCTTTAATGAAGATTAGGATGTTTGTAGTTATATCTAAATTGGTAGGGGTGACCCTAAGTTTGCCCTCACACCCATATCTTCTGACCATCCATCCTGGTAGCAGTCCTGCCTGGCCTTGTGAGCTCTCCTGAGCTTCTGGGTCTCAAGTCTACCCCATCCCTCCTTTCCAGTGCGCTTTGAACTTACCTAAGCAAGCAGGGCTGGTACATAGGGAGTCAGCCAGCAGCAGTCCCACAATACCCTGTTTTTGACACAGCTTTCCTTCACACCACTTCCTCTCTACTGCCCAGGAAGAAAGACAAGTTTTTGGCAGACTGATTCCTAGAGGGACTACCATGTGCCCCAGCATCCCTTTGGAGTGCTGTGTTCAGGAAAGAAACACTGGGTAGATGGCTTTGGTTCAGGCACCAAGGTACAATATAGAAGAGAAGGGCAGTTGTGGTGCTTGAGGTTGCTCAAACTCAGCTCTAAATATCAGTGTACACCTACTCATTGTGGCTAGAACAAAGGAGGGAGGTCCCCGGGTCTGCCACTGATTTGTAGGTCCCTCCTTTGCGGGCCTCAGTTTTCCTCTTTGATAATACTGCCCTGCTCATCAGGGGATTGCATGGCTTTGTGTTGGTGAAATGCAGTGATCTCCTTGGATGGGGGAAAAGAATTGGGGTTAACGCAGGAAGCCAGTGAGGTAGGGAATGCTCTTGTCCTAGCAGCCCCATTGCAACCGGGAAAACTTGTGCTTTAGAGCTCTGTGAGGATTGACCCACTTGCCATTCACCTTCTCCCTCATATCATTTCATGCCACATTTAGCTAAGTATCAGTGACTTCTGGGGGAAACTGTCCCCACCCAGCCCCTTGTTCCCTCCTCCTGGATCCTGCAGTGACACCACAGTACTGCATCAGCTCAGTGATGGAGGGGCTTGGAGAAGTTCTTGGCTGGGGCTGGTGGGAGAAACCCCAGGCCTCAATTTTCTGGATTTTTAGAAGGTAATGGGGTCCAAGGCCCAAATCCAGGCTTTGTATGAACTCATTGTCTTTTTTTTCTTCCCACTAATTCTCCCTGTTATTGCCCATTCACACCCATTCTTCTTGCTGCTGAAAGCAGATCTCTTTTGCACCTCTGGAGATTTCTTGTTTGAGGATTTCTCCCCTTCTTCCAGCCGTAGGTCTTTACATTCCAGATCCAGTCCCTTTGGAGCCTGTTTCTTTAAAGCAGGGGTGTCAAAAATACCCATCCACAGGCTGGGTCTGGCCCTCAGGGCTGCAATTTTGGTGGTGAGATAAGCAGCAGCTGCTGAGGTTCTGGGAGTTGCAGCAATTAATGGTACTGCTGCTTGCCCCAGTTCCAAATTCCAGCCTGTGGGCCAGATGACATGGCTCTGGAGGCTGGATCCAGCCCGCTGGCTGCGTCTTTGATGCCCCTGTTTTAAAGAAACAGGCTTCAAAGGGATCCTTTTACTTACTACGTGACAGCAGTTTGGATAACCAAGCCCTGTCAACACAGGCTAGTGCTCCTTACCAAGGCTCTTTGCAGAGTTTAGACCTTGGACCTGCAAAGTGCAAATTTTGCCCCTCTCCTTTTTTCTATGCAGAGAAAGCTGTTCCTATCCATGTTTTAATTAGAAGTGTCAGGCCTTGACTCCGCTGCTGGAGGAGTGTGTGGAGGATTGGAGAACCGGCGTAATTGTGGCATCACAAATGACTGACTCTGCAGTTGTGGGAGGGGGTGCCCAACTCCTCACGACCTTATTCTCTATTAAGGCTTCATGCAGGCTCACAGCAAGTGCTTTTGGGTGAGGCTTTTCCTGGGAACAATTTAACATTGTCCCCATCTGCCATTTCTCCCCAGTAAAGAAATGTTTCTCCATAGACACATGAAAGAATTGGAGGGTTTGGGGTATCTCTGCCATTGAGTGGCTTTTATTTTATGTCATGAGAAGTATTGCTCCAGGTCTGGGGATTCCCAACCAAAGCCTCCCAAAACCAGGGGAGAAAAGAATTGATATTGAAGATATTTGAGTATGAAAATGTCTGAGTTAAGGAGAAGCTTCTTAGTCAATGCTGAGGTTGTGTTTGTACCTGTTACAGCAGCAGAAAAAGGTGCGAGTCTAGCATTGCCTGCCCAAGCAAAGACAAACCTTGTTGGACTGCCAGCTGTGCGGCAGGGCTACTGTGGCCCAAGAGCTACAGCCTGTGCTGCTTGTTTGCCAGGATGTTTCTGCTTTGCCCTCTGTCCCTCTCCAGTGCGATTCCTCTCCACACTGCTGTGTCAGTAGAAAACAAGGCTGTTGTCAGGAAGCGGAGAGGTGGCAATTAAGAGTTTGTGAGACTTTGAACTTGGCAAAGCTTCCAAAGCCATCGGAGGTGGCAACAGCACAAACCAACATGGGGTGCAAGGAGGAGGAGCTAGTCTGAAACCTCCCGTGCCTTCAGTTGTGAAAATATCAGGGGGGGGGTCTCTGCTGCTGAGAAATCAGACCTGCTAGCTCCATTCATTCCTAGCTTGGGATCCTGTAGGTATGTGGGAACCGCCAGCAACAGGTGCCCACACTGGTTAGTTCAGACCCCTGAGCCTCACCTGTGGAGCTGGTCTGGTGAACAAGAAATTGGCTGACAGTAGGCATAGCCATGGCACTTAGGGAGCATTATTTATTTGGGAACAGTTAAAGGGGAAGAGAGGTCTTGAATTTGCAGTGCAGCAGGACATGCAGCTGATGTGAGGCTTAATTCCCTGATGGTAATTAAAAGGCAGTATCTCATGAAGTGAACTTGGATTCATGAAAATACATGCTTTCTCTGTATAATCCATAAAGGTGCAACTTTGCCCTGCCTTCTGATTGAAAGGTGGGTCATCTACTGTTAGCCACAGTCCTGTTGTATGTGGATAGGATGATGTCCCTCTAAGACGCGGGTGTCCACTTGCATGCAGCCCTGGCTCCCAGCTCTGCAGGCAGTGTGAGGCTTGGAGCCTGCATGAAATACCTGGGCTGGGACAAGGGGTTGAGGCCTGTATTCCCATTTAGTCCTCTCTGCCCTGTGCCCCAGCCCTGCAGCTGAGAGGGAGCTAGGGAAGGGTACACATTCAGGAAAGATTTCCCTGGTTTGCCCCCACCCCTAGCCCACATCTTCCAGCCGTAGGCAGTGATGCCCTCCCCTGACGGGCTGAAATGTGGTCAAATCCATGCTCCTGGGCTGGAGAGACCTGTGGAGGGAGAGACCTTGGCACCATGTAGGCCACTGAGGCTTGCCCAGCACTAGCTGTGTGCCCCTTCCCCTGCCCTGCTGTGCTGGGCTCTGGCCTGCCAGGGCTTGGGCTGGGGTTTGTTTGCTTCATTTTCCTGGGGCTAAAGGTCAAGTGTTATCTAGCTCCTGGCTGAGTTTTCTCCCTGCATCTGGGCCTGCATTAATGGGCAGGCATTAACCTCTTTATTGCTGCATCTGTCCTCCACCTCATCTGTACACAGCTTCTCCTGCCCACTGAACCTCAGGTCGCTGTAGGTACGTCTGGCAGGCGCTGTGCTCCCAGCCTGCTGAGCTCCCGGTTGGGCCTTTGTGTGTAGGAGATCCCTTTGCAATAGCCTCTGCCTTGCTCATAGTCACTCCTTTTCTTTCCTCCTTGCAAAGCTTCTGGCTCATTTGCTTTTACTTCCCATTTATTTTTGTCTATCCATCCATCTGTATGCATGGAGATCTGCAGTTGCTCCCTCTGCCTGTCAGCCAGGGTGCTTGGTCCTTTGGCATGTGAGGGGGCATCCTCTGTTGCCCTCAGCCTGGCATAGGAGTCAGGGCTGTGTTGTCCCAGCCAGGCTGAGGCATAAAATCAGAAGCGTGCCGCCTGTCCGTTCACCCCAGCTGCTGCAGAAACCTGGAGGGGAAGTGTCCTTGAACAAGCTGCTCCCCACTTCCCCTGCAGCAGCAGCAGCTAGCTTGCAGAGGGGCCCTGGAGCAGGCTCCTGGGTAATGCAGCTCCCCTGCCCTCCTGCTCCTTTCCCAGTAGCTGGAGTGGTGTGGTGGCCCCGTGTGAGACTGCAGCCATGGAACGGCTCCAGGATCTCCGCACGGTCAGTATTGCAGCGTACCGTAAGCGGGGTCTAACAGCGCCTCTCCCGGCAGGTGTACTGCAGGCAGCAGGATTACTGGCAGTTTGTGAAGGATATCCGCTGGCTGAGCCCCAACTTTGCTCATCACGTGGAGGAGGTGAGGTGTAGAGGGCTGGAGGGCATGGCTGGCTGGGAGGCCTCAAAGCCATGGCTTTGCACAGGGGAGGGAGCGTGGGAGTGGCACGATGACCTCGGCCTGGCTGCCCTGCAGCGGGGGACCTGGCTTTCTCTGAGCATCCCTCTCTCCCAGCTTGGACAGACTCGGGACAGAAGAACGCAGCGCTCTGCTGCAAGCCCTTATCTTCTATAGCTCGTGTGGGGATTTGGCTGTGTGGGGTGTGTTTTCCTTACAGGCTGTGCCCTGGAAAAGATTGTGTGGTCAAACCCACCAGAGCAGAGGAGAGATGGGTCCAGGAGACATGAGTCGCTGGTCTCCAGTTCCTCGTGGCCATGCCCCCACGTGGACCCTCATGCCCATCACTGCTGCACCGGGTCCTTTTACCCTCCGCCTTTGCACTGTGCAGCCCTGAGGCAGAAGTAGGCAGTGAAAGTCAGAGGAGGGAGGGAGAGCCTAGAGACTTTGGCTGCTCTTGCAGGAGCCCAGGAACCACAACTTTACCACTTGTACCAGTTGGACAGTCCTGATTTGAGGGGCCATTCATAGAGTTGGAAGATGGACGGGACCTCATCCAGTTCAGACCCCTGCAGGGAGGCCATTTGTGCTGTTTCTAACGCATCTCACCCAGCCTTTGCTTGAAACCCTCCAGTGAAGGAGATGCCACCTTTCCCCTAAGCAGCTTCTTGGGTTGCCCTCCTGCTGTGGCGGGGAGGGCTTCTTTTTTGAGATTTAATCTATATCTCTCCGCTTTGCCGCTGTTTCGGTGTCTTGCCCTGTGTCCTGCTCTATGCCCCAAGGGAGAGCAGCTCTTCTTCCCCTTCTTGATACCTACCACTCTGCTGCTCTCTTTGAGGCCATGCTCATGACATGGCTAAAATGCAGAGCCCTTATGGAGGAAGGGCCTCGTGGAGAGTTCAGGGGAGCAGCAGGGCAGACCTTGGCACCAGCCTGGAGCTCCCAGGTGGAAGCAGGGCTGTTGTACAGGGCCTTGCTCTGTGGTCTGGAGCCCTGGTTCAGTCCCAAGTGTGTCAGGCAAGAAGCAGGCAGTTCACTCAAGCTCAGCTGGGATTCTGGCGACTGAGCAGGCCTGGCCCTGGTTTCCCTGGTCCCCTGGGTGCACACGGTGGGGTGATGCAGTGGAAGCATCCCAGCCTTGACAGGGTAAGCCGAGGACTTTGGCCTCCCAAGCAGGTTGCAGCCTGCTGGCCTTTGTGGCACAAGTCTCCACCGGTGCTGCTGCTTCCATTGTGAGCACGCCGGCTTGGCCAGCTGCTGCGCTCCACCAGAACCGAGCAGGGAGGCAGAGTGCTGCCAGACCAGGGCTGTGCTCCCCAGGCAGCGACTAGGCTTGGGGCATCTCTGGGGGCTGTTCTGGCCCTGGAAGAGGGATGGTGTTGGCATGCAGCTCTCGGGAGGCTGCGACTTCTACCTGCCCTGACTCACCCACGGCATCTGTTCCAGTTCATCAGCCTGCGTGAGGATGACCTGCAAAACGCCGACAGCCTCAGCGACCAGGCCCCAGCGAAGCGGTGGCTGCAGCGCAGCCTGCAGTTCCACTGCCTATCCGCCCAGTTGAAGCCTCTGCTGGGGAACAGGCAGTACATCAGGAAATTTTACACAGGTAACTCCCACCAGTTCCAGGCAGGCAGTTATCTTTCCTCCCCGGGGAGGGCTGGACCTGCCTTTCAGCCAGGATGGCTTGGGATGCCCGGGGGTGGGTCAGGGAAGGAGGTTTCACTGTGGCATTTGATTGAAAAATGCCGATACGACCAAACTAGTGCCCTCCTTTGGAAGTGGCCCAACTCTGACTTGAACATATGCAAAACCTTTCCATAAAGTTGTTTTGACCTCAAAAGCAGTGTTTTCGGTTCAAAATGCAAGTTAGAGTAAGAAACAGAAGGCCAAGATGGAAGCAGAAGCTTTGCTGGGCTCTGGGGAGTATTCTCCTTTTGATTTTTTTGCAGTACAGAAAACACATTAATTTGTGGTACAGGCTAGGAAATCTTGTAGTGTGAACCCACAGCTGCTGCAGGCCGGGGCCCCCCAAACAGGAACAAAGAGCTTTTGTTGTAAAACGAGAGTCTCGAAAGGGGAAATTGTGGCTTGGGTTTGGCTGCTGCGTGTGGAGCACAGCTGTCTCCAGGGCCCTTTGTCTGTTCAGTCCTTCTTGGCAGCCAAGGTCTGGAGCTGGGGCTCTCTGAAGTCCATGGGGTGTTTTCCATTGCCTTGTTTAGAGCATCCTGAGTTCTCTCTGATGAACCTAACATCCCCAGCTTTGCTTTTACTCCCTGTATGCAGAGGAGTCATTGTCTCTTGCTAGTAGGTCCTGGAGCAGCCCCGCTGCAGAGATCATAGAAAATGAGGGCTGGAAGGGACCTCAGGAGGTCACATCTAGTCCAACCCCTGCTCAAAGCAGGCCCAGCCCCAATTACATCATCCCAGCCAGGGCTTTGCCTACCCGGGTCTTCAAAACCTCCAAGGATGGAGACTGCACCACCTCTCTGGGTGACCTGTTCCAGTGTTTTACTACCCTCCTAGTGAGAGTTTTTCCTAATATCCAACCTCAACGTCCCTTGCTGCAACTTGAGCCCATTGCTCCTTCTGCCATCTGCCCCCACTGAGACAAGTCCAGCTCCCTCCTCTTTGCAGCCCCCCTGCAGGGAGGTGAAGGCTGCTATTCAATCCCCCTCGGTCTTCTCTTCCGCAGACTAAATCAGCCCAGTTCCCTCAGCCTCTCCTCACCAGTCCTGTCCCCACAGCCCTCCAACCATTTTTGTTGCTCTCGCTGGACTCTCCAACTTGTCCACATCCTTTCTGTAGCGGGGGGCCCAAAACAGGACTCCAGATGTGGTCTCACCGGTGCTGAATAGAGGGGAAGAATCACTTCCCTTCATCTGCTGGCAACGCTTCTACCAATGCAGCCCAGGATGCTGTTAGCTTTCTTGCAAACAAGGGCACACTGCTGGCTCCTATTCAGTTGACTGTCCACTGTAACTCCCAGGTCCTTTTCTGCAGAACTGCTGCCCAGCCTGTCCCGGTGCAGGGGATTGCTCCCTCCTAAGTGCAGGACTTAGTACTTGTCCTTGTTGAACCTCGTGAGATTCCTTTTGGGCCAATCCTCCAATTTGTCTCGGTCACTCTGAATCCTAGCCCTACTCTCCAGTGTATTTACTCCTCCCCCCAGGCCAGCTTGGTGTCACTTGCAAACTTGGTGAGGGTGCATCTATCCCATCTTCCAAATCGTTGATGAAGACATTGAACAAAACGAGCCCCAGGACTGACCCCTGGGGCACTCCGCTTGATAGCAGCTGCCAACTAGACATAGAGGCATTGACTACTACCTTCTGAGCCTGATGCTCCAGCCAATTTTCTATCCACATTACAGTCCATTTATCTTGCCTGTACTTCCTTAGCTCTCATGGGAGAACGTTGTGGGAGACCGTACCAAAAGCCTTGCTAAAATCAAGGTACGCCACGTCCACTGGTCTCCCTGCATCCCCAGAGCCAGTCACCTTGTCATAAAGATAATCAAGTTGGTTAGGCATGATTTGCCCTTGATGAATCCATGCTGATTGGTACTTCAGCCTTTTCTGCATCCTCTGTCGCAAGGTTGCCTCCCCCATTCAGTAAGGGACCCACGCTTTCCCTGATCTTCCTCTTGCTACCAACATACTTGTAGAAACCCTTCTTGTTACCCTTCGCATCCCTTGCTAGCTGCAACTCCAGTTGCGCTTTGGCCTTCTTGACTTCATCCCTGCATGCCTGAGCAGTGCTCTTATGCTCTTCTGTACTTGTCTGTCCAAGTTTTCACTTCT
The DNA here is from genome assembly GCF_000455745.1 of Alligator sinensis. NCBI lineage: Eukaryota > Metazoa > Chordata > Crocodylia > Alligatoridae > Alligator > Alligator sinensis. Next base: position 1,601,187 of record NW_005842035.1, on the reverse strand, counting down.
TATAAGCTTCTTTTTTGTGATTTAGTTTACTGAAGAGCTAAGCCAACCTGGTCTTCTGCCACACTTGCTAGTCTCCCTGCCCACCGGGATGGTTTGTTCCTGCACTCTCAGTAAGGCTTCTTTCAAGTACAGTCAGCTCTCCTAGACTCCTCTTCCCCTTGGACTGGCTACCCAGGGGATCCTGCCCATGAGTTCCCTGAGCGAGTCGAAGTCTGCTTTTCTGAAGTCCAGGGTCCTTACTCTGCTGCTCTCCATCCTTCCTTTCCTCAGGATCCTGAACTCTATCATCTCATGCTTGCTGCTGCCCTAGTTGCCATCCATTACTACACTCCCCGCCAGTTCTTCCCTGTTTGTGAGCAGCAGGTCAAGAAGAGCATGGCCCCTAGTTGGCTGCTCCAGCACTTGCACCAGGAAGTTGTCCCCTACATTCTCCGAAAGGGGTCCCAGCTCTCATGCTGGACATGTAGTGCTGTACCCAAGGGTAGGCCTTCTTTTCGGATCCCAGAGGATTCTGTGCAGAAGTGTGAAAACTGGGACCCCTTGTAAGCTTGGCTGCAGAGGGGCTTGGGCAGTAGTTCTCCGTGTTGAGATAGAGCAGGCGGTGACAGTCTGAGGACGGGCCAAGGGATTATCCCCATGTTCTAAAAATTGTGCCCGCTGCAAAGTCCTGTCCCCAGGGGTTGGTATGAGTGTCATGAGTCCCACTGGGCTGACCTCTCCTATTTCCCTGCAG
>NW_005842035.1:1570356-1600444 GCF_000455745.1 Alligator sinensis | reverse complement strand
GAGGCCCATGTCACAGCCATGTTACAGTGCCTTGAGGCTGTGGAGCAAAACAACCCCCGGCTCCTGGCTCAGATCGACACGTCCATGGTGAGCTGGGTCCTTTCTCCACCTGCGTGTTCTGCCCCGTAACACTGCTGCATTGTGGCCACGTGCACAATGCCCATTCAGCACCCCCGGAGCCCTATAAAGACAGACCTTTCCTTTGGGCTTAAACCTATGAGAGAAACAGGCTGGGGAGGGGCCAGCCCCCCTGCCTGCAGCTGCCCAGGACGACGAAGGTGGGCTGTGGAGGAATGAAAGTGGACGCTCAGGTCTGGTTCCCGAAATCAGAATGGGATGAGTTGTGGCAGGAGAGGCCTGGCCATTATTCCCGCCTCTGTGACCTTGTGTTGGTCACCTCGTCTCTCCCGCTTTCTCCCTTGGCCCTCTCCCTGCTCTGCAAAGAGGTCCCCAGCTGAAACTGCAGATGACTTTCTGAGCGTGGCCGAGCCCTCACTGTGTGCATGTCAGTCCTGGTGCCAGCCCAGCAAGGGCGGGGACCTGCTCTCCCGCCCTTCCCCCCCCCCACCCGTGTGACTGCAGCACAGAAGGACACAAGTGCTGTTTTCCTGGGGCACTGGGCCGCCGGGTCACTGTGCTGGGAGAGCGTGGTTGTTTCCAGACTGGAGCCTGCTGTTGCATTGAGAACAATAATCCGCTTCCCTTTGCTGCTGTGGCTTCCCCTCGCCCCCTCCCCACAGCTAAACAGCCATGGCTGGGTCCTGCCTGGCACAAGCTGCAGCCACGTTTGGGTGGGTTCCTCTGCCTCGCTGGGCCCAGCTGCCCCTGACCTCAGCCGTGGCTGCTGGGCTGCGTTAACTTTGCTGCGTCTCTTCAGTTCGCCAGGAAGGGTGAAGCCCCACCGCAGGCGACCAAGAGCCAGAGCCTGACCGCACTCCCTGGGTCTGTGGCAGTCATCCCCGCGGACTACCCCTCACATCGGTACTTCGGGTCCTTCTCCAGCCTGCACCAGCCAGCCACCACAGGCATCTCGGGTAAGCAGAGCCTGGCGGCCAGCTCCCTCGGCATGGGGGAGGCTAACAGTGGGGGCTTCATGTGGGGCTGGGTTGCAAAGTGCCAGCTCTGGTTAGAGCTCCTGACTCTCTGACCCTGTGGCCTTACAGTTGTGTCCGGCCAGGCTACCTGAACAAGTTTCCTATAAAACACCCTGTGCCCCCAGCTCAGCCCTTCCAAGCTTCCCTGCAGTGCCCTCAAGGCTAAATGTTCAGGTGGTATATATGAGGCCTTGGTATGAACTAGACTGAGCCTCAGCCTCCAGCTATCCAGGGAGGCTTGTGAATCCTGAGGTGTGCAGGGAATGTGGCAGATCCCTTCCTTTCATCTGCTTGGACTGGATTGGCCTGTGTTCAATGAAAATCACAGAGAAATGAGGCTGGCAGGGAGCTCCAGAGGTCACAACTAGTCTAACCCCTGCCTGAGGCAGGATCAGCCCTGTCCAAACAATCCCAGACAAATTCAATGTCTAAACTTTGCATAAAACTACCATCAATTCCAGCACGTCACCCCCTCTCCACCTCTTCCAGACAGGAGACTGGCGAGCTCCTTGGTGGGAATCAGCATTAGCCAGCTTCCAGAGAGCTCCCTGCATGACTTGCCCTCCTCGCTGCCGCACGACCAATCCCCTCTGGGCCAGCCTGGCCCCCTTCCCAGCCTCAGCACTCCCTCCTCCAAGGACTTGTCCTCTCCGGCCAGTGAGATGAGTGCCAGCACCACGACCGGCCAAAGCGAGGACGCCTGGGTGGGCAGCCAGGACGACCAGCAGAGCGACGCCAACGACGGGCCGGAGTACCTGGCCATCGGGAACCTGGGGCGCCGGGGCCGGGCAGCCAGCAGCCAGAGCAGCTCAAGCAGCAGCAAGAGCAGCAGCTCTCCCCTCTTCTCATCCAGCAGCTCTCAGAAGCCGGAGTCAGTGTGCTCCTTGGGGGAGCAGGGGCCCAGCAGTTGCACCAGGGCCATGGGCATCCTGCGCAGGTCCAGCTTCTCGGAGGGGCAGACAGCGGCCACACAGGGGATCCCCAAGAAGAGTCATGCACGCTCCCAGTCGGATACCAACGTGGCCTCAGGGAGAGCTCATGGTAAGGCTGGGACCAGGGGAGCGGATGGGAGCAGCATTGTGCATGAGATGGAGTCTGGGGAGAGGTCTCATGCACAGGAGAGTGACTGGGTTTTGCAGGGTGGTCCCAGAGGGTGCCAGCAGTGGGTGTCTGCCTATGTGCATCAACGCTCATTAATTAGTTAATGACACCCCTTTGCAATGTCCTCTCACAGTGGGGACCTGAGGGGGTCTGGTGCTGTGCAATGCGAGGGAGGGGAAAGCACGCGCTGTGGCAGCTGGGCCTGGCCTCTGCGCTGTATATGCCCAGAGATGGAGCTGCCTTCTGCCTGCCCCCTCCTCAGCCAAGCTCTGAGCTCCACTCCTGGAAGTCCCTGCCTCGCTCTGCAGCCAGGCTTCCCATGGCCAGCAGGTATCGAATTGGTGTGGTCCCCTGGGGCTCCACCGTGGCCTGGCACTGCTTTGGAGCTCCCCAGGGCCCTTCTGCCTTCTTTCTGGAGCCTCATCTGCCCAGCAGCTCCAGGTGTCCATTTCAGAGTGCCAGAGGCCCTACCACTGGGCCTTGTGTCATTAGACTTGCAAGACAATCTAGGTCTTTTTGGGCTGTCTGTTCCTCGCTTCGCAGGTGAGTGCCAGGCCTGTGGGAGCTCCTGCAGGTGGGCATCAGGCCTGCTGCCAGGTGGACACCATGGTGCTGCCTTCCAGCAGGAGCAGCAGCCCCCAAGTAACCCATGTGTGTCTGTTTTCTCTCCTCCTCTCACGCTCTCTCTTTGCTGCCTGCCCAGGAGGCCTCAGGGATATCACCATTATTATAGAAGACCCAGTGGCAGGTTTGGGAGCCGGTGTCCCCCTCCCCACGTCAGCCCTCATTACATTGCATTCAGGACTTCCATTAATGCATTGATGTCCATTCCAGCCTCTCCGTTCCCCAGTCCCTGATGGCGCGTGGAGGGTGACCCAGGTCATGCATGTGACCTGCGTGAGGATCCCCGCTTGGTTTGGGAGGGGGTGTCGGACTGGACCAAGAACGTGCTCCGTTCCTGTGCATGGTGCTTTGCTGCCTTTACTGGTGAGGTGTGGGCAGGCTTCCTTCCCCTTTGGGAAAGCAGGACACCTCACCACATCTTTTGAGCCATGCTGGGAGAAAGGGAAGGGCTGGCTTATATGTCACGTTCACCCCCTTGCCTGGTGGAGCTCAGGTTCACAGAGCTGGGAACAGCGTCTGCCCACGAGGCAGTGTGCTTGGCCTACAGCTATGCTGTGATGCTCAGAGAATGGCACGGGGAGTTGGGACTCGGGTTCAATTCCAGGTCTTGCTGCTTCTGCGCTGCGTGAGGCGGTGTGACCCAACTTCTACAGGGGCCAAAGTGCTCACCGCTGGATATCACTGGGGTTCAGCACCTCGGCCTCAGCCAGGCAGGGCTGTGCAGGACCCCTTAGGGCAGTCTGGAGGTGCCTGAGACAGGTGCAGCAGCTGCTCCCCACAGGTCCATTGCTGCACTCGCTGTCCATGTAGCCGGCAGATTAAGATGCTTGACTCCCAGGACTCTTGCCAGCGCTGTTTGCCACTGCACAGCCCTGCTGCTGGTCCTAGTGGCTGGTACCTCCCCACTATTGGGAGATCAGCCATGCTGGGCCTGGAGGCTGTATTCATGTCAGTGCTCTGGGGTAGGCGAGTCCTTGTAGCCTCTTGCTCCTCGTGTGTGATGCCTGTGGGTGCTGGGCGTTGGAGCTGAGCAGTGGAACACTTATTACTGAGCCGTTGTCATGGGGCTCTCAGCTCAGACCCTGCCCAAACTGCTCGACAGCTGTTTTATGGCCTGCAGAAAGCGAATTCACCTGGCTCCAGTTCCTGGAAGCCACAACCCAGCCCCTTGCAGCAACTTAGGATGTCCCCGAGCTCTAGAGGTGAGGCAGTTATTCCTCCAGATGAGGCTTGCCCTGTCCTGCTTGTGCTGGCCCAGGCCCCGTCACTCACCAGGACTGCAGGGCTGAGACCTAGCGCTGGCCTTTTCATTTAGCAGAGGACATGTCCTCTCCCTGTTGTGCTCCCTGCTGCCCACATGCACTTCTTCCTGGCAGCTGAGTCAGAGGGGCTGAGCAGAGCGGTATGAGCTGATTGAGTTTACCCCCTGTTCCCGGTGCCTGGTGCTACTGCATGTTCCACCTACACCTTCCTCCACCCACCCTTTTCTTCCTCATTTCTCCCCACAGCTTCCCTTGTGTGTTCGGTCTTCACGTCCCTTTCAGCAACAGCCCAGGGCTTCATCCTGCTGGGGACGTGCCTCAAGGCACTTGGCCTTAGCATCATCCCATCGCACCGTTGTTGCAGGCTTACAGGCACCAGCCCTGTTTGCCTCTGACGTTGACGGGGGCAGCTCCTCCCCTAGCCCTGCCCAGCGAGGCTGTGACTGCTGACCCAGGCAGATGGAGGGCAGTGGGAGCTGCATGTTGGGTCACCTCTGTGCCCTGTTGGTGCTGGTATCGGAGCCTGTATGTTGTTGCTGCTGCAGCACTGGGGGCTCCTGTGTGCAGGAAAGCTACTTCCCCACAGCTAGAGCCGTCGAGGGGAGGAGGTTAGAGAGTGTATACCCTTCTCCACCGTCCTCCGTGTATGCTGGTACCACAGAGCCCTGTGATCCCCCAGGTTTAGCCCCCTGCCTTCCTGGAGGGGGAATTGAGTGCCTGGAACCCTGCGCCAGGCACCCAGCCTGTAAGACCAGCTCTTGCAATCCCAAGCCCTGCTGCCAAGCGGAGCAGGGGCTCTTTCTAACTCTGTGTCCTTCCCCCTCATTGCAGTAGCTAATAGGACAGACAAGCTGTGCTGCAGCCAGGCTCTTCCATTCTGCCCGCTTGTCCCTTTCCTGCTTCCCCATTGCTGTTGGGAGAAACCGCCCTCGGAGACCAGCCCAGGCAAGCTATCCCCTGCTCATGGCCTGCCCTTTCCTGGCACTGCCCCTCCTGCTTTGGGCTCAGGTCATCCCCTTCCTCACTGGAGACCAGCTGGCTTGACCCTGTCCTGTCCCCCTTCAGTTCCTGTCTGTTCTCTGATGTCTGACTCGTTCCATCCCATGTCATGCACGGGGTCGGGGTTCGGGGTTGGGTCAGCCCCTCAAGGCTACTGACCTGCTGTGGTGTTTTCTCTCTTCCTCTCTCAGAATCGCATGGGGACATTTTGCGAGTCCGAGGCCCCTTGTGCTGCTCCCCCCAGGGCAGTGACGTGAGCACGCCCAGCTCCCTGTACATGGAGCATGGTGAGTACAGCTGGGGCAGAGAGCAGCTGAAGGAACCCGTATCCAGGGGGGTTTGTCTGGCTCTCATAGGTGTTTGCAGGAGGACTTTGAACCTGCCAGGATGTTTGATTCCCATTTGCACCTGTGCCTCCTAAGCGCAGCAGTTCCCCTGGAAACGCGTTGGCCTACCCTGGACTCAGTAATCCTTCCTATAACATCAACAGCCACGTGGGTGCATTAGGGCATCTGCCTGTTGCTACTAACAGGCGTTGACTTGGGGGGGAGTTGCTTGCTTATGTATCTCTGCCTGGCTGCCCTTGTACCTTGTTGGCAGCAATGGGAAGGAGGGAGTTCCTTAACCGCTAAATACAGCGGTGCCTAGAGCCCAAATGTCATGGCCTCACTTCCCTGGACTTTGTGCAGAGTGGGGTGCACAGCTGCCCCAAAGACTTGACTGTTGCAATGACTGGGGGTGGGGGAAGAAGTGTGTTCTGCAATTGCTGCTTTCCCCATAAAGTAACAGCTGTGAGGAGGGCTGGGGTTAGTGCCCAAGGAAGATGAGAGGCTGTAAGGCAGAGCTTTGGGACTTCCCCTCAGCAGAAGCCATTGGGGATCAGGCAGGGCTGTCATGAGGACGAGGATTGCTTGTGATTGCGGCAGGGTTTGTGGTATCTGACTACTCCGGAGTTGGTCGCGGTCAGAAGTTGGCTGCTAGACAAGATAGGATGCAGCTCTGACCTTGTCTGGTGACTCCTGTATGTTTTGAGGCAGCCAGACTGGTACTAACGGGGGTGTGGCATTCATGCATGGGCTCCTCTGGACTTCCCAGCACTGGGTTTCCCAGCTGCTCCCGTCCCACATACCGGTCTCTCGCCTTTCCAGAATCCAGCCAGTACCTGAGTTCGGGAGAAGGGATGTTCCGAAGACCCTCGCAGGGGCAGTCCCTCATCAGCTACCTGTCGGAGCAGGACTTTGGCAGCTGTGCGGACCTGGAGAAGGTAGGGGCTGCAGAGGTTGTGGTCTCCGGTGCTGGGCCAGGACCTCCAGTGCTACCACTGGTCAGCAGCTGGAAGGGGCAGCCCGTGTAAGTGCCACAGCGCTGCCCTGGAGCTGTGCACCAGCCTTGCTTGACTGCTGCCTCACTGGAAGTTGCCCTGTAGCATCCCCCAGCCAGGAGCTGCCAGTACCACCACTGGGGCACCCTTGGGTATGTGCACTGGGGCTGACTTGCCAGGTTCAGCCCCCTGTTTGTGCTTCTTGCCCTGCCTTGTCTTAGGGTGGAATCTCACCCTTCTGCCACATAGTATGTACCCATTGTCCAGGCCCTAGCGGGCCTGACTGGCCTCCAGGCATTTGTGAGCAGTGATGACGACTCTCAGCCTGCTGAAACCATAGTGCTCCTCTCCTCTGTGGTGCTTGGAACAAAGCATAGGAGGGGAAGACTGTAGAACATGCATCTCTTCACTGAAATCTCACCCTTCTGGCACCCTGAGAAGGCCCTGCAGCCTCAGATCACCTTCTGGGCCTAGGAGAATCTGCCTGGATTTCCTCCATGACCCCTGGGAGAGCCCTTTAGATCCCTGCCAGGACTCTGCTCTCCAGGCTGTTCGCTTTAGCTTCAGCAGGCTCTTGTCCTCCTGGCCCTGCCTATGCCATAGTCATGGAAGAGATGGAAATGCAGATGTCAGGGTTATGGCATCATCTCTTAATGCTGAAGTTCAGGTTGATGGACTGTCTAGAGCCAGCCCTCTTCCTGTCTGGGGTGTCCTAGATGGTTCCCTAGAGAGAAGCACTTACATATCTTTACCAGAAGCAGAGATCCAACATGTAGGGTACACTCTGTGCCTGAGATGCACCAGGCTAAGGAAGGTTTAGATGTTCCTGTGGCCTGATGGGAGGTGCAGGCTTCCAGAGGTGCAATAGAAAGGGAAGTTGTCCATAATGTGGTCAACCCATCACTGCCTCTGTTGGTTGCTGGCTCTCTGTCGCCGAGTGCAAGCTGCGGGGCTGTCTGGTACTGGGAGTCTTGTGCTGCAGGCTGTCGGGAAGCCACTAAGGGTGTGACCCTTACCTCCAGGAAAATGCCCACTTCAGCATCTCAGAGTCGCTGATTGCAGCTATTGAGCTGATGAAATGCAACATGCTGAGCCAGCAGCTGGAGGAGGAGGAGGAGGAGAGTGATAAGGAGATCCAGGAACTCAAGCAGAAGATCCGCATCCGGCGCCAGCAAATCCGCACCAAACATCTGCTCCCTGGCTACCGGGAAATGGGCTCTGATGGTGAGTGCTGCCTGCTGGGTGTGACTTGTCACCCAGCTGGTGAGAGCAAGGTCCATTCTCTGTGTGCCAACTCCCTCCTCAAGGTCCATGTGCTCTGAATGGGAGACTCTAGTATGATGGCTCCATGTGCATTGATAATACACCCCCTCCCTGCTAGAGATAGCAGGATGTAGCTTAACTCTCCTCCCACATGTACCCCAATACTCAGTCCAGCCACATCACAGCCCCTCCTACTCTGCTAGTTCTTGCTGCTTTTAAACAGCCTCCACTGACTCCGTGGCCCCATCTCACGGCACCTCCTGGGGTGGGATCTACCTTCCAGGCTTTATGGCTACAGACAGTGGGTCCCAGTTCAGCTCCCGTGACTCCATGCGGCTCTCAGACTCGGGCTCTGCGGAGGAAGTTGAGGAGTACGAGATACAAGGTAAGAGAGGGTGGCTGCACCCCACAGCAGGGTGGGGTGGGAGTAGCACTGCACTGCTATCCGTGGGGCTGTGCCTGCAAGGGGCATGCCTTGCTTTGGCCAATGGCCCTGAACTGGGTGTTGAGTTGGAATCCCAGGTGCCGTCCAAAACCGGAGTGAGGCCTTAGCAGCCTTTGGCTGGACCCGTGCACATAGAAGGGTTGAGTGATTTGCCTGGGGGACCCTTCATATATTCCAAACAACCCTTTAGTTCACTACTCCTAGCAGGTTGCCTTGATGGGGAGTAGTCAGGCCAAGGGACTGGGTTGTTTGCCCGTGTAGTTGTACTGTCCCTACCAGCAGTCCCTATCCCCTCATAGCCAGGTGCGCTGGACTCTTAAAACCCTGGCCTCCCAGCTGCAGTCAGGTGTTAGTCTGGGGCTGGGGGCGCTGTATCCTCAGCTCGTACCCAGCAGGGTGGTGGGATGACCCCCACAGTAGGTGCCCCTTGGTCAGCAGCAATTCCCACTGGCTGACTATAAAGGGGCACTAATGAAGAAACCGCTGCCCTGTCTTCCACCAGGCTGGACTGGGGCTTTCTGCAGTCTCTGATAAATGTCCCTCAGTCTTCCTGTTCCTCTGTCCTTGGCTGCTGACAGCCCTGGCCCTAGGTTGGGTCCTGGCAGGCTAGAGCCTGGGGTTGGTTGTGAAGACTGAGGCAGGGGCCTGCGTCCTGTCCTGGGCATCCCCTCAGTCCCCACTCGCTTGCTGTCATGTTGATGCCCTTTCTCCCTGGCCTGGCCAAGCACTGAAGCGACCTGTTTTGTCATCACCGTGTCATGCAGATGGTAGCGATGGATCTAACCTGATTCAAATGTCCAAGAACGGGCTCTCGGTGTCAATGGCTTCCCTATTCTCAGGTAGTACCCGAGAGTGCTCCCCACAGCTGCATGTGTGTGTGTGTGTGCTCACCTGTCCGTGTGCGTCGCCCAGGTGTGTCAGGGTTGCAGGGAGTAGGGGGACCCCAGGGGACTTGGCAGGCTGCAGGCTGGACGCTGACCCCTGAATAAACCCCTGGAGCCCAGCTCCGTCCACTCTCCGCCAGCTCACTGCTCTGCGCATGCCATCTGGTTTCTCACCAGCCTCACTCCAGGGTTTCCCAGAGCTTGCACGTCTGGAAGCCACAATTGTCATCTGAAGGCTGGAGGGAAAGGATCGGAGGTGAATGCAGTGAGGGGCAGATCAGTGGGAAGCTACAGCAAAGGGCTGAACAGCCTTGCCCCTGCCCTGGCTTTGCCCCCACAGTGCTTGGTGTGGCTCATCCAGCAACAGCCTCAGAGGCAGGCCCCATCTGTCAGGGCTGAGAGCAGGGGCATGGTGGCCTTCATGCTGAGGCCAAGTGAGGTGCCTCCTGGGAGGTGAGACCAAGGGGTGGTTTCCCTGCCCTGCTCCAGCAGTGATAGCCCTGAACCAGACACCCAGCAGCGCCTGCCCAGTGCTGTTCCACAGTGGTCAGGGGCTTCCAGGCTTCTCTGGAGTCGTTGGAAGCCTTCGCTGCCCCCAGCAGCCTGCTTCTGGGGGGAGCTTTGCTCAGCCCCACAGTGACAGCTGTGCTCTCACCTGTATTTAGGTGGGCAGCTGCCACTGAAAGCAGCTCCGAGCCCTTCCCAGCTGGCTGCAGCCATGTCTGCGCTTGGGTGTGGGGCATTTCCTGGGTGTGCCAGCGCAGCTCTGCTGCCTGTAGCATCAGGGAGCTGCCAGGAAAGCAGACCTCAAAGTATTTTGATCTCTGGTCTTGTCTGTGCCTCATCTGACGCCCAGATGCCAAGGTGATGGGCAGCTTGAGAGCCATCAGGCCAGGCTAGGATGAGACCTGTCAGACGGGCTGCACTGGTGTCAGCTCTGGGCAGGAGCTGATGCCTTACAGGGAATGTCCCCGGCTCGGTGCTGAGGCCTGGGGAAGTCCATCATTGCTGCCCCCTGGGAAGGCTTGCAAGGATGATCCCGCCTGTGGGCGATGTGGAGCCGAATGCCCTGGCTCTGAGCTGTCTGATCCAGAGCACTGGTATGGGGTAGGGCTGACTGTGCTGCTGGCTGGCCGTGGCACATCCGGGAGGGCTTAGCCTTGTAGCTCCAGTGCCCAGTGCTCTGAGGACAGCCCCAGGTCTGAAGCAAATTCAGGTCTGCAGATCAGGGGGTCAGTGGGATGAGGTGGTGTGGTCCGAACAGGAGCCTGGGGACACCTGGGTTCCACCCCAGCTCTGAGGACCATGGCTCACATTGCTGTGCCTTGGCTTTGGTCTCAGGTAGCAGGGCTGTGGGGCCCTGCAGGGTGGGAGGACATCACCAGCCTGGATGTGCACGCTGTGCTCAGCACAAAGGAGCTGAGCTCTCTGGTGGGTGATGGAGTCTGTTTGCTGGGGCAACCTGTGAGCACAGCATCTTCTGCTGCCCTCCGGCCTCCTGATGTAGCACAGACTGAGGTTTGGAGGGGAAGGTGTTTTTGGTGGGAGAGGGTGGGGAGCAGTCTGGGGTGCTGGGGGGTGCCAGTGGCTTCTACCGAGGAGCAATGTGGTGTTGGGGGCAGAGGCCCAGCGTGGTACAATGGCTTAGGGGACAGTACATGCCTGGCTCGTGTGTGCTGTCAGTGCCAGGACTTTGGTTTGCATGGGAAGCCAGAGGTGCCCAGGGAGGCTGCATGGGGAGCATCTGTGCTGGAGGGAGGTCCGAGTCACTCAGAGAGGTCGTGCTCCATGTGTCCTACGCAGGAGAGGCAAGAATCGAGGTTCTTACAGCTGCGTTGGATTTCCAGGGGCTCGGGGCCAAGTGCATCTTGAGTGCAAATGGCCTTACTCTTATAAAACAGGGAACTTGCACTCGCCACCAGCTTGCCTACAGTGCAGCAGGAGGGCACGCGGCAGGCGTCTGTGCCCAGCTTCGAGGGGGTTAAACACCCATGGAGCTGGGCAGTGCATCCCAGCTGCTGGTCTCTGCCGGTCCCATGTGAATACAGTGTGGTGCTGGCTCCTCGTGGTCTTTGAGTGTGCAACCAGCACTGAGGAGGGATCAGGGAGCATGACACAGCCCCTGCCGGAGTCTATAGGAAGGGACCAAGAGGCAAAGCACTGCCTGAGGTCAGGCCTGGCAGGCTCAATGCGCGCCCTGCTCTCATGGCCTAAAGTGTGCCCAGTCCAGTCCAGGCTTTGTATTAGTGCCCTGGAAGGTGGGGGTGGCAGCGGTGTGATAGCAGTGTGTACAGCCTCAGCAGCTCCACAGACAGCGGATGCTTGCCGGGATAGCACCAGGGGAGTTGTGCAGTGGACAAGTCTGCACTGGGCATGGGCCTTAAGCCACCAGCAGCTTGTCCCACGCCAGCTCCTGACCAGCCCTCGAAGGGTAGCGGCTCTGCCTCATGAACTGGGCTGGACGTGACCCAGCAAGGCAGACATTGAGGGCATCGTGTCCCACAGCTGCTCTGCAGCAGTGTGTGAAACCCAGCAAGCTACCTAACCCCGGCACTAACCCACGATCCTGCCCTCCTTGCCCCAGGCGTGGGTGTGCTGGGGGCTGGCATATACCCTGCACCAAATGTGGCTCCCCCCACAAGCCTGCCTGGGGTCTGCTCCCAGGGGTCCCTGCCCTTGGACGGGCACCACACACTATTAGAACGCCCTGGGGGGGTGGGGGGCTTAACACTGAGCCTTGCTAAGAGGAGACTAACCCTGCTCTCCTTTCTGCTCCCACCATCTCCCATCCAGATGCTGACATCAAGAAGAGCATGCCAGCTGCCCGGAAATCCTTCCTTTCCTCGGAGTCTGTGTACGTTCCCTTCTGCTCCCAACCTCAGCCTTGGGAGCAGCTGCAGGGCAGGTCCCAGAGTGCAGGAAGACTGAGGTGCAGCTCTGGGGGGTGGGGAGTGGAGGGTCCCTCCTGAAGGGACTGGTCCAGTGCCAGCACGGCCTGGTTTGTATAAGACCTTTAGAACAGAAACGGGCCTGAGTGGGTTCAAGCTGATGGGGACTGTATCGGGGTGACCCGCTCCCCAGTCACCCCAGAGGCACGGCCCAGTTTGGCCAGCCCCGCTCTCACATCCTGTTCCCTGAAGCCCTGAGTGGATGCTGCCATCTTTTCAGCCGTGCCCGGTGGTGCCACTCTGTAAATGACCAGAGGGTAGTGCTGCAGAGGGATCGAGGGCGTCCCTTCCTGCCCAGGAGACTGAGCTTGCTGTCTCCTTGTGCCCACCTCCAGCAGAGGTGGGCCCGAGGGGGAAGGGTACTCACTGATGTGCACCTGACCTACTAATCGCCAGCAGAGCCAGGCAGCCATCCCATGGGCTCTCAGTAGGGCCCCCTCTGCCTATCAGGTGCAGCCCTGACCTGCCAGTGTAATGAGCATTATGCCTCATGCCCATGCCTTGAATGGGCTCCAGCAGTACTGTACCACCCCAGAAGCAGCTGCATTGGCAAAGTAATTCCTGTGAGCAGGCCATAGTTGGGGCAACATGCTGTAGAAACACGGCATAAGACCATAAACAGTGTCCAGACCAATGGTCCAACTAGCCCAGTATCCTGTCTCTGACAGTGGCAGAAGTGGAAGGAGAGCATCAAACCAGGTATCTCTAGAGGAATCTAACCCCTATGCAATACTCTCCCTGGCATCCACCATTTATTGGGTTAGAAATGACAGAGGAAGCATCTTCAGCTGTTCTGTTCAATAGCCATTAACAGATTGATCCTCCATTAATTTATCCAGTCCCTTTTGGCACCTGGGTCTGCTCTCTGCCTCCACCTGCTCCTGCGGCAATGAACTCCACAAGTTAACTACACCTTGCGTAAAAAATGTCCTTTCTCTTGTTAGTTTTAAGCCTACTCGTTTCAGGGGGTGCCCCTAGTGTTAGTGTCCTGGAACTCGGTGAACAGCAGTTCCCAGTTCCCTTGGTCCACATCCTTTTTGATACGTGGGGACCAGAACTGCACACAGTATTCAAGGTGTGGGTGCACCAAGGCCCAGGGGCTGAGGCAGGGAGGGAGGGACCATGGTGTTAGGCCACTGTCTACTCTGGCACTGACTATCCTGTCTTGCTGCCCAGGTCCTACACCTTCCTGCATTCAAACTCAGCCGAGGCGGTGGCAATGGGCCTGCTGAAGCAGTTTGAAGGCATGCAGCTCCCGGCTGCATCCGAGCTGGAGTGGTTGGTCCCGGAGCACGATGCCCCTCAGAAGGTGAGCGTGGCAGCTGGGGGGTGATGCTGAAGTGCTGTCTGGGAGTGCTGGGGGTGTGAGATTGGGGGGGAAAAGCATGAAGGGCAGAGAAACCCACTGCTCGAGTCATCAAGCTGTCTTGAGGGAGTGGAAGGCATTGTGTTTGTCCTGGGGGCACTACCTGGTGTAGGACCCTATGTGCAGCTGGCTCTGGCACTCCCTTGCAGGTGCCTGGAGCTGTGTTGGCTCCATTGACCTCACACGCTAATATGGCTGGGGGCAGGGTGAAGGATCAGCATCTGGAGATGGCACGGGCTCCCCGGCCTTACAGGCTGTTTGCTGTTGGTTTCAGGGCCTGAGACAGACTTTAAAAAAGCTCCTTAGGCGTCCCCGGTGGTATAAGCGAAGGCAGCTTTCCAAAAAGCTGCTGCTGGTATGTGTAGAGGGCAGAGTGTGCCCCAGTGTGTGCATGGCATGAGCCACTGTGTGCAGTAACCGCCCAGGCCGCCTGCTAGAGAAGACATGGGTTTTCCAGCCAGCTTGGGCAGTCCCGGTGCTAGTAAGGGGGGCTGGGATGCCAGCATGGGCTGGTGGGATGCCAGCTGCTCTGCACAGCCCCTCCATCCTGCCCGATAACTGTACCCACCCCAGCTCTGCTGGAGTCCCCCTTGGTCCCAGCCTCCAGCCCCCTCTTGTCATAAACTTTGTCTCTGCCCCTCAGTCCCAACCTGCAGCTCCTGCTGCCCCAGTCCCAGCCTGTTGGGCGCTCTCGCAGGGACTGCTGGGCCTGTCTGAAGGGCGACATTGCAGCTGCCTTTCAGTCCTGGGAGGCACTGTATACAGGGGGAGGCTCCTGGCTCCACGGTGCAGCAGCGTGGCTCTCAGCAGGATGGGTGTAATGAGTCCTGGCCTCGACTTGTTCCCGGCGCCTGCAGGCCCGTGCCAAGTGCATGCTCCAGCAGGGCTTCTCAGGAGAGCAGTGCATTGTGGACTTGATGTTTTCCTACTAACATGTCAAACAAATTGCCTTCAGCCACAGGCCCAACCTCCTAGCATGAGCCAACCCCCGGGAGGTCACTGGGTTTTACCTTCACCTGCCTGGTGTCTCCTAACCCTGGGGGCATCCCTGTGCCATGTGCTGTTTCCCCCACCCTGTTTGAAGGCTCTGGCATTTAACCCTCTTGGCCTGGGGGCTGAGATGCAACAGAGCTGCTGGGAGTGCACATTCAGAGACGGCAAAGCTCCAGGCACATGCTCTTCCCAAAGAGGGGTCTTGGGAGAGACAAGCTGATGCTGATGAGGGTGCTCCTGAGATTGGTAGGATGGAGGAGAGCTGCCTTAGCCCCCAGCAGCATGGGGGCTCAGCTCAGCCCAGCTCAGCTCTGCAGTTGCCAGGGTTAACCAGAGCTCCTCATCACCACATGTGCTGGAGGGAGATATCCTGGTTTTAAACAACCATGAAGGAGCAGCCACCCGTTATTAATGTTGGAACATGCATATTAAATGATTTGTGATTGTTGGGATGGCCCACCCACTGCATGTGCTGAAGGAAACATTCCCTGTCTGATAATGTCTCCAGCAAGGAGGCACAGCCAAGAGCCACGTGCAACTTGGGAGCCGTGGTCTGAGTTACAGCTGCATGGGGCAGAGCCCCAGCAGCTCTGCTCCAGGCTGGTTGGCGGGGTCATCCAGCTGCTGACAGGGACCATAGCCCTGGTGAGAGGCTGATGCAGCCTGCATAGTGCTGAGCTGCGCTTGGTCCCACAAGACCCAGGCAAAGTTCAGTGCACTGAACCAGGCCATTCCTCCTCCTGTGTCCTGTCCTGGGGGAGTTGGAGGGGCTCAGTGTCCCTGATGGAAGCCACTTGGGTGTCTCCACCCAGGCACAGGCTGGTAGCCCCTTTTCAGCAGCTGTACCAGTGCAGCCTGGAGGCACCAGCAGCAGGCAGCATCTATGGACAGGCCTGGGTGGGTGTTGGCAGGTGGCAGAAGCTGCCTGTGGTTCACTGAGCCGACAGGTGAAGGAGTGCTGCTGTGCCACCTCCAGGGAGCCAGCAGTGTGGACTCCCCCACACCCTGGTCCTGCTGAGCAAAGTGTCTGGGGCAGACCAGGCCGGGACCCTCTGGAAGTGGCTTGCAGGCCTTCAGGTGTGCTGGGATCTGCTTGGCTTCCAAACCCTGCCCCTCTCGATGCAGGCAGGGATGCAAGCTAGGCAGACACCCAGGGCTGGGGCAAAGTGGTGTCTGATGGTCTTCCCTTTGTCTGTCCTCCAGCTCCTGCCCATCCCAGACTCGCTGCCCATCTCTCCCGATGATGGAGAGCATGCTGACATCTACAAGCTGCGCATTCGGGTCCGTGGGAACCTGGAGTGGGCACCTCCCCGGCCCCAAATCATCTTCAACGTCCACCCTGCCCCAACGTGAGGACCTATGCTGGGATCAGGGCTGCGCGCTGTGGGGGGTATCCCTTTGTCTGCCCTTTCCCACAGCTTGGGGGGCCCCTCACTGCCCAGATGGGTCCCTGCGGCTCCCAGTTTCTGCTTCAGACCTGCTGGACTCTGCCTCCTTCATCCCTCTGGAGGGCTCTGCTCCAGGAGAGGACACCTTTGTCTCACTGCAGGGCTCTGATACTGGCCCCAGATTGGGAACTGCTCCCCTCCACTTCCTGCCCCACCTTGGCCTTAGCTCTAACTTCTCTGCCCGTCTGGATTGCTTTCGACGTGGTGCCTTCCCTTTGCTGCTTGTCCATGCCAGTCAGGCAGTGCGTTCGGTGCCACGGGACCTGCAGGAGGGGGGGACTGGGTTGTACAGATGTGCACAGATTGGGCTGCACAGATGTGAGGCCCTTGATGGCACTGATCTCACCATACTCCTTGTCTCTGCAGGAGGAAGGTGGCCGTGGCGAAGCAGAATTACCGGTGCGCCGGCTGCGGCATCCGGACAGACCCTGGTGAGTGCCGCAGCCTTGTCCTCTCCTGAAGGGAGACAGGAAGGGCTGCTGTGGGGGGAGGTGGCAGTGCAGTGGAGGATGCAGGGAGACTGAGGTCCATGGCAGTCACTTTGCTCAGGGGCACATTTCTTGGGACCCTGCCTGGCTGTGCCCCAGCTGGTGCCTAAGGAAGAATCCCCCCCGTGGCAGTAGTCAGCAGGGGGGCATTGTAGACAGGAACGGCTCTGGATGCATTTCAGCCCTGAGGCTCAGAAGCAAAGCCTAGAGTCCAGTTGTTATGTGTGGGTTGGGGGGAAGAGCCTTTGCTCACTGCAGTTTGCCCCCAACTCTCTGGTGCCCGTGATGTTCAGCCGTGGAACCAGCATGGCTATGTCCTTGGATTCAGGTGATGGTTCTTGGGTATCAGTCACTTTCCAGGATCTGCAGGATTTTTGGAGGGATGGGCAGGGCCCCAGGCAGGCAGCTGCATTGATGCTGGGCACGTGGCTCACAGAGGACTGGAACCCTTTGCTTCTCCCAGCTGTAGGGATAGGGTGGGAAGCTGCAGGTGCCCCAGGTACAGGCAAGTCCTGGCCTCTGGGGGTGAAAACGGGTGGCAGGAGACTGCTGTGCTCCATGCTTTTGTGTGGGGCTGTGGCAGGCCCCTCTCTGCAGGGACCAAGTGGTTCTCTCCTTGCAAGCTCTGCTCAGGATGATCAGGATTAAAGGCAGCCTCAGGCTCTGTCCTGAGCTGGTCCCACTGCAGCTGATCCTTTCTCCTTCCCCCTCCTGGATCCCTTTGGGTAAAAACAGATGTTGCATTTGAGATGAACCTGGGAGCAGCACAGTCCTTTTCACATATGGCTTGTCCCTGGACTGGACTCAAATGTGCCACGATCATCCTGGGGAAAAGGGTTCTCTTTCATGCTTCACAGGGACTCCAAGTGGGACAGCGGGCTCTTACATCTGTAGGATCTCAGGTGAAAAGGCTTGGTCCTGGGGAGAAATCCGATGTCTGCTTTTGCCCTCAGATTACATCAAGCGGCTGCGGTACTGCGAGTACCTGGGCAAGTACTTCTGCCAGTGTTGCCACGAGAACGCGCAAATGGCCATCCCTAGCCGCATCCTGCGCAAGTGGGACTTCAGCAAGTACTACGTCAGCAACTTCTCCAAGGACCTGCTGGGCAAGATCTGGAGTGACCCGCTCTTCAACATGCAGGACATCAACGCAGCGCTGTATCGCAAGATCAAACCCCTCAACCAAGTCCGGGTATGTTCCAGGAGCCCCAGGGCTTACCCTTCCCCTGGGGTGGGGGGGGGAGTGGATCCGTAGATGTGAGCAGCTTTGTGGGGTGAGTTATGGGGAAGAGGGATGCTGTCTGTACTGCCCTCATCATGTTGGCAAGCCCTCCCTGCCACTGTCACTTAGCCCTCCCATTATGGGTATTACGTCCAGATCTCTGAGCACATGAAACTGGGCAGGGAGCATCATCCCTGTTTAACAGGTGGGGAAACAGGCACTGAGTCCGTACATGACTTGCCACAGTGAGTCGCAGAGGTGGCACCCTGCTGTGCAAACCACGTCCCCTGTGGCACCCCTGCTGTGGGTGACTGGGCCTGATGCCCAGCTGCCTTTCCACTGGTGAAACTTGGGTTTGTCCCTCCTTACGTGGAACTGGTGATAGCTCCTGAAGGGGCTTTGTGGGGAAGTGGCTGCTTCTGACACTCTGAAACAAGGAAGAAAGTACCAACCTGCTGTTATGTACCACCTGGGGCCCAGTGCTCAGTTGTGGCCTGCTGGCTGGGGCTCCTCTCTGAGGCGGGAGATGGGCTCAAGCCTCTCATCCGCTGCCCAGTTAGATGCTGTGGGCAGGGTGTTTTTCCTGACCTCAGCAGGGGTCTTGGTTTGTGCCCAGAAGCATGAGGCTGGCCGCTCCTATTGCTTTACTCACTGATGTAGCTGCTCAGTGCCAAGGACACCCAAGCCAATTAGACAGTGGGGAGGAGGTCGGGAGAGCGTGACCTGAAAGAGAAGGGTCTGTGCTGGCTCAGGGCTTGCTTGTCTCACAGCAGCCTTGTTCCCCATGTCCTCCAGCTCCTGAGGGTCCAGCTGTTCCATATGAAGAACATGTTCAAGACCTGCCGCCTGGCAAAGGAGTGAGTATCAGCGAATACCCCTCATCCAGCCTGGCCTGTGCCAACCCATTACATTACTGTGTGGGTCCTTGGGTGCCTGTGTGGCACAGGGTGGGCCTTTTGGGAACTGTCACCATATGCAAGGGGCACCTCAGCTCAGCCCCCTTCTCAGGGCTCAGCTGCTAAGGGCCCTCATCCCTGTGCTCAGGCCCTGCAGGGCAAGAGGACAGTTGCTTTGCTGCTGCCTTTTGTGGACTTCCCTTTATGTCCCCAAAACAGCTGGCTCCAGCCTCCTCAGGCAGCTGCCCTGGTCCCCAAAGCTTCTGTCTTAGCCCTGGTAAGGGGTGGAGCAGCCCAGATGCCATGATCTGCAGCTGCGAGGCACTGGCTGGTGCTCATCTGATAGTCTGGAGGGGGTGAAGCGGGCACTATTGACAGGTCTTCTTAGCATAGTCTAGAGGCAGGGGAGCCGGAGAGGCAGTGGGACCCCACGGTGGAGGGGGGAGGTCTCCTGCTGCTGTTCTCTGAGTTCTGGTCTTTTGCCCCTGCAGGCTCCTGGACTCTTTTGACGCGGTGCCCGGCCACTTGACGGAAGACCTCCACCTCTACTCCCTCAACGACCTGAGCACCACCAAGAAGGGGGACCTTGTTCCCCACCTGACGGAGCTCGTGAAGGCCGGGGCTCTGCATGTTGAGAGATGCGTGGTAGGTTGCTTTGTGCACTGGCATGTGGGGGGGGCAGCTCTGAGATGGACCAGAAGCAGGAAGGAACTTTCTAGCCCTTATGGGGAGAAGCCTCGGGGTTTAAATCCTGCCTTTTCCACCCAGGTGCACGGGAAATGTTCAGGGCATTCCCCCACTTGTCTCTGCCATCATGGTGCAGCCCATAGACCCTCTCCCAGCTCTTCCTGTTTGATTTAGAACGATGACATGAAACCTGATTTGGATGTGGAGAGGAAAGAGGCTGGGAGAGCAGGAGGGAAGGCCTGGGAGATGGATCCCAGCAGACATCAAGGCGTGACATTTGCCTACATCTGCTCTCCAGGCCAGGCTGCACCACAAGAATGCAGAAGGGAGCTGGCTACAGCACCATGCCCTGACGTGGCCAAACCCTGCTGCAACCCCTAGTGCAGACAGCCCCTCAGCGTGCCCTGGGGCCATGTTTCCCCCCTGGTGACTTCACCTGGAGCACAGCTTAGGATCACAGGGCGGAGCACAGCTTAGGATCACAGGGTAATCTGAGGTCCTGGGTATGCTCAAGATGGAGCAGGGTTTGAATTGAGTCTTTGAGAGCATTTTAGCCAGGTCCTCCATGCTGTGATGGCTAACTAGCTGGGAACTGAGTTTTCTGTGATTCTGGTGGTTTCATTGGTGTGCTTAGTTCCCAATAAATCTTGGGTTTCAGCTGGCAGGAGCATGGCCTGTTCTAGCAGGGGCAGGAATGGGATCTGGAGACCATTATCACACACAGGGGAACTGCAGAAGTTACTTTTCCCACCCAAAGCTCTTTGTAGGCTGGCTGCTCTCTTGATGAAGCATAGAGTCTTTTCGGGAAGTCGAAAGAGAACAGATGTAACTAGGTGGCTCTGAGTTCAGCAGCAGGGAGTGTGTAGCCTCGGGTGGGTGTGTTTATGCTATAGCTGGTGGGAACCACAGCTTAGCGTTCGCAGAACACTAGCTAAGGGGCAATGCATGTGCTGGGCAAGATGCAGTCCCTGCCATGAGGAGCTGGCTGGTGTGGATGTGGCCTGATGGCCATGGAGTAGCTTACCCCAGATCTGGCTCTAAGGAGCAGATGCACGACTGGCTCTCCCTGGCTGGCTGCTGACAGGAGGTGCCATGATAGGTGCCTACAGCAGAGATGTCACGTTCCCACTCCACAAGAGCTAGTGAACGCCCAGCTCCTGGTTGCCTCCGCCTAGCCGCTGCGGTGTTGTAATGGGCTGCTCATTTCCACCACCTTGTTGTACGGCTTCTCGAGTAGCAGTGTCTCCTGTGCTGCATGAGTGATGACACCATGTCACAGCCAGTGAGGAGGGCCAGCTCTTGGCATGGGGATGAACAGGCACAGAGGTTGTCCCAGGGGCTGGCATCGTCCCCACAGTGGAACCAGTCTCCTGGCTCCAGGCTGCTGCTCCCTCTGCCTTCATTGTGGCCAGGAAACCCTGGTGTGTTCGCCTGCTTCCCTAACCACTGTGCCCTCTTGTCCTTGCAGCTGTGTCAAGCCAAAGGCTTCATCTGTGAGTTCTGCCAGAACGAGGACGACATCATCTTCCCCTTTGAGCTGAACAAGTGCAGGACATGCGAAGGTGAGAGGCCAGCTGGGACCCAGAGGACCTGAACACCGGGATGGGGCTGCTTGCACCCTCAGGGACTGACCAGGGGTGCGCCCAGCTGGGGCTGAAGCTGCCTCGAACCACAACTGGCCTCTGTCTGCAGCAGGTTTAAGAAGTGTCCTGTCACCAAGATGGCAGGTGCTGCAGAGCTGGAGTCTCTGGCACTGGTCTACTCCGCTGCTGTCTGTAACTGGTTGGCAAGTGGCCTTTCACTTTGGCCAGAACCCTCCAGTGGCACCTACAGACCTCTGCCAGCTATCTGCAATGAGCATCCCAGAGAGCCAGACCCCTGTGTGTGCCACCCACTGCAGAGGCACTGTGGGACAGCTGCCCCAATGTGCACATGTAAAGTCCAGCAGGGCACTACCTGCAGGGCGTGGACTTGCTGCTGCTGTGGCTGAGGGGCAGGCACTGCCTGGACCCAGCTCAGGGAAAGACATGGATGTGGGGAACAGATGAGGGCATCGTGCCCTTTCCCTCTCAGGTGCCATGCTGTTGTAGTTGGCAGTCAGGGACCTCAGGGACAGGGTGGCTTTGCGCTGCAGAGCCAGCCTGAAAACATCTTACTCAAGCCAGCGAGGGCGGTAAGTGGGAACTTTGTCCAGGTCGGTCTGTGCTGATGACCACACAGTCTCTCTATATCTCAGCACCAGTTTCTTGGGCTGTCCAGACCAGTCCAGGCCACCGGGCAACAAGACAGTCTTAGGGTGCTTGTGTTTGTCATGGAGGTACTCGCACCGCTGCCTTAGTAGTGTAGGACCTGGGATGTCACCAAAGCACAGCATGCCTGCCTGGTCCCTTGTCCTGGGGGATGTACCCCCAGCCGCAGTGCTGGCAGTGGTGTGTTTTGCATGCTCACATCAGGGCATGGGGAGGATCACGTAGGAGCTGTGTAGAGAAGCCCTGAAGCTGCCTCACTAGGGTGTGGAGTGTAGGGCTAGGATTGCCCCTTGCACTGGGGTGGGGAGGCCATGCAGCAGGAGACCTGGGATGGAGGTGACAGTGGGGGAGGACGGTAGGTGCAGTCTGTGTGGCCCCGGCCCGTGGCTCACAGTTTCTTTGCCTGTCTCTTCCTGCAGAGTGCAAGGCCTGCTACCACAAATCCTGCTTCAAGGTGGGGCCCTGCCCCAAGTGTGAGCGGCTCCAGGCCCGGAGGGAGCTGCTGGCCAAGCAGAGCTTGGAGTCATGCACCTCGGACTGCGAGGAGGAGCCGGAGCCACGGGAGGCAGCAGCCGCCACGTGAGGAGGGAGCAGAGCCAGCAGGCACACAGGGCCTCCGGCTGCAGGGACCGACTGACAGATTGGAACTGACTCACTGCACTGCTCCGCGGGGCTGAGACACGGGGACCTCGAGCACCAGCCCCCAGTGCTGGCGGGACCAGCTCTGCCTCACGGGCAGTGTTGCTTTTCTCCGTGGGTCGTGGTCCAGTAGACGGGATAGGGGGGGTTGTTCCAGGTGCTGGCGAGTCCCAGCCTTGCCCCACGTGCAGCCTGGGCCTCAGTGAAGGAGCAACAGCCCCACACCCCCTTCCTGTTAACCTTTTGGCAGCAGCTTCTACCCAGAGCCTGTCTCGACTCCACGTGCTGCTGGACCAGCTGCGCCTTGAGGGCTTTGCTGAGGCCTCTCTGCTGCCCTCCCCTGCCCTTTGCTGCTGTGGGTTTTCTTCACAAGAACCTTCCTTACCGCTGGGATGCTGTGAACAGTGCCTCGGCCAGTCTGCAGCCCTGCTTTTGCTCGGGACGTGCCTGGGCTATAGTGGGGTGAGAGGGGCTCCCAAAGGATGGCAGGGGGCAGGGCCCACCTGCTGCTTCGGAGATTCCCCTCGCTGCCCAGGGTGTTGACAGGCTGCTCTTGAGGTGGAGCTGCATGGACCCAGGGGAGGGAAGACGGGGAAGTTTGTGAGGGTGGGCTGAGCTGCTGCGTCCCTCCAGACAAGAAGCCTTCTGGGTCCCCATCTGAGCTCTCACCCAGGGATCGGGGTCAGCCAGCACCCAAACTCCAGGTGCCAGCTTCCTGCTCTCCCCCAGCTTGGCCCTCTCCAGCAAGTCCGGGCAGGAGGAACTATGCCTGCTGTGGTGCCAGCCCCACGTGGAAGCAGCCCAACATTGCATGGCATGTGGAGATGTTGTCAGGACAGTGTGGGTGTGGGGGTGACTTGTGCCCACCCCCTCCTCTCCCTGCCACAGCTGTGAGGGCATTGCTTCTTGCTGGGTGATGCGCTGCGCTACGCTGGGGCAGTCTGGCAGGATGGCCACAGTGCCAGGCAACGGAGGTGCACCCCAGCTGGTTCCTGACCCCATCATTGAGATCTGAACCCAGCTCCAGGCCTCCACCCTGATGCTGTGCTCCCTCCACCCTGGCTGCCCTCATGGGCACACAGGGCTGTTAGCAGCATCTCTCCAGCGACAGTGGACAGGACCAGCTGCCCATCACCCTCCAGAGCCTGCATCTTCAGCTGCAGTGCTCCCGTCCCGTCCTCTTCTTTCAGCCTCATTTGCTGGGTCATTTTAATTGTCCTGATCTTAGATTTAGGTTTATGATTATTTTTTACCACAGTTCAGTAGGGACAGGGCATCTTTTAATGACCTGTTCCCATTGACTCTCACTGCCCAGCACAGAGGTGCATCTCCTGGGATTGGCGTAGCTGTCCTGTCCAGCACAGACCTGCATGGGGCTTACTACCACCAGTCCGTGAAACAGGCTCCATGTGCGTATGTCCCTATTTTTGTCGCTGTCTGTGCTGGGTGTATGCTCAGAACCAGCCTTGACTAGCTGGAAAGCCCCCGGCACTGGAGGTTTGGAGCTGGGATGCGGGGAGATGAAATGGGTTCCTACTGCCACTTGTTTGCTCCTCCCTACAACAGCTCTGCTCTGTACAGGCCTGGAGAGAGTGCTCGTGGGGGCATCTGCACGGCCGCAGGGAGCTCTGGCCTTGGGCATTGAGCAAGGTGATTGTGCACGTGACAGAGGTGAGGGTCGGTGTGTCGTCTGGAAGTGTTGGTGCAGGGTGAGATCTGGGACTGTGCCCTGGCTGTGCAGCTAGTGCTTTGGGCTGAGGACCCTGTCCTGCAGGCTCAGCTCCATGGGCAGCAGTGGCACGTCCCTGGGTGGGAAGGCAGGCTGAAAGTAGCTGTGAAGGACCGAGGCTGGTGCATTCTCTTGGGGCAGGGGAAGGCCGGCTGTGTGGCTGCTTTGGCTTGAAAGAGGAAATTGAGAAGGGAACCCCCCCACCCCAACCCCATGGGCCATGGGCAGGTTGCTTTGCTCTCTATACCCAGCAGCATTGTCCCCCTGGAGTGACTGAACTAGAGCTGTAGTGCCCCGTCCAGCTGCAGCCTGGCAGGCAGGGGATGCTCTTGCAGGGAGGGGGGGATGAGCTTGGGTTGGACACAGCGGGGGGTTACGCAGGGCTCTGGGTGCCCTGATGTGTCCGCGGGGGGGCACAATGACAGCGGGGTGTTTCCTGCACAGGTCCACAGGGTGGAGAGTGGGGCCCGTGTGAGAGTTAAAACACAAGAGGGAAGGCCTTAGAGTAGCACCAATGCCCCCTTGTCAACCAAACAGCTGCGATGCTACCGTCCAGGGTACTCAGCGCAGCCTGAAACTGCCCCCTCGCACGCGCCTGGCCGGGAAGTGACTTCTGCACAGGCTGCTCTCACGCTCGGCTCTGAACACCCAGCCCTGGGGGCCTCGCAGCAGCCATGTCCCCAGCTCCACCGTCCACCGGTGCCCAGGAGTTGCCTCTGCTCTCCTCATCCTCCAAGCCGAGCCGAGCAACGGTCTTGCTGCTGACAGCCGGCCGGGTCTGGCCGCCCAGAAGCTCTGGATGCTGACACTGTCCCACAGACTCTGCCACGCGGTGACTCGCCCTCCCACGGACGCCGACAGCTCCTCCGGCAGCAGCCACGCCTGGGCCGAACCTTGCACTACTGGCCAGCTCGGTTAGGGCTGAGCCCACGGATGAGCTGTGCCAGCTCAGACAACGTCCCTCCAAAACTTGTTCGAAGCACTTTAATCCTTTGAGGCACTGCTGGGGTGACACAGCCTCTCGACGGCCATTTCTAGAAGCACTGATTACCGTCCGACACAGTGAATGGATCCGGGGTATTTCCCCCTTCCCCCCCTTGATGATAGGGATTTCTGGAAGAGGGGTTTTTCTGGACACAGTGGAGGGTCTTACAATTATGCGCAACACTAATGAAGCTGTTACTGACCCGTTTGCCAAGGTAGGACAGTATTTACCCCTACATGTAACACCGCCCGCCGTGAGTTGGCACGTTGGGTGTAGGGAGAAGGGTGGTGCTGTGCTGTACACGGTAGAATGGGATTGCTGCCCACTATGGTACGACACAGCCTACCTATGACCATGCCATCCCTAATAAACTAAGTTAATGAAAAACACGGCTGGCTGGCCTGCTTTGCCCAGTGGTGTTGGTGTGAATAGTTACGGCTGGGAGAAAGCAGCCAAGTGTTTAAATTTTACTTCCAAGAAATGGGGAGTTGCAGAGCTGAGGTCCTCCACAGCCATGGGCACGTGTCTGGCATCAGCAACCCGGTGGTAGCTGGGTGGAGAAACCAAAGCAAACCCTACGCAATAGTTTTAGTTAAGCAGGACTGGGCTTGTTAGCTGTATGGATAGACGAGTCCCAGAGTGAACCCCAAGCAACAAGGAAAGGTGTTGCCAATTTGGGGAATGGGCTTAAGCGTGACAGCCCCCTTCCATCCCTCCGGGTGCTATATAGCAAAGCATAAGCTGCTTGGTGCTTACAGGGGCATCTTTGGCTTGGCCATTCCCACAGCTGTGGCATCGGTGCTCACTCAGCCAATATGTCCCAGCCCTGCCTTAGCCAGGGCATGGATCTAATGGGAACAAATGGCCTGAGTTGGCAGCTGCTGCTGGACAGAACAGAGCCCCAGAGAACAAGGCTGAGGGCCAGAGAGGGGATGACCCTGCTCTCCATCAATGTGTATTGTGGGGGTGGTATTGAACCCAGGAGGTGTTTAAGCCGAAATGGCTCTTTGGTGTCCTTTGAAGGACGATGTTCGTGCAGAAGCACTTGGGTGCAAACAGGCCACAAATACATGTCGCTGGAAGTGGAGATGGAGCATGCTCAGAGGAGGGGGGCAGGGATCATCCAAGGTAGGATCTGCAACCACAGGGCCCAAACGGTGCCCGCCAGCCCTGCAGACACACGTGCGCCGTACTGTCATGGCCTGTGCCACGCAGCCAGCTTTACCACTAGCTGGCTGGAGCTGCGCCCCAACATCACTGCCCAACTGCCCCTTATGGGAGCATTTCTTATGCTGCTGTAGGTGTCCTGGCCTTAGCCTCAGCCCACCTCCCACCCACTTCCAGTCTCAGCAACCCCATTAGCTGCTCCACAAACACCTACATGCGAGACTGGTGGCAAAGGTTACTACAGGAGGGCGTGGGAAGCACTCTGGCCAAATTTGTGAATGACACCAAATTGTGGGGCAAAGTAAACACGCTGGAGGGCAGGGAGCGGATTCAGGCGGATTTGGACGGGTTGGGAATGTGGGCAGAACAGAATAGGATGCAGTTAAGCAAAGATAAATGTGAAGTGCTGGATTGAGGGAGAAAGAATTGCCAACACACCTATAGGCTGGGAAATGACTTTCTCAGCAGTGGAAAGGGATCTTGGAGTCATAGTTGACTCCAAAATGAACAAGAGTTGTCGACGTGATGAACCGACTGGTAAAGCCAACCACATGCGGTCCTGCATTAGCAGGTCCAAGGAGGTGATCCTCCCCCTCTACGCGACACTGGTCAGGCCGCAGGTGGAGTACTGTGTCCAGGTCTGGGCGCCGCACTTCAGGAGGGATGTGGACAACCTTGACAGGGTTCAGAGGAGGGCCACCCGCTTGGTTATGGGCCTATGGGTAAGGACAAATTGATGGACCTGGATCTCTGCAGCCTCCGCAAAAGAAGCCTGAGAGGGGATCTTATAGCCGTTTACAAATTCATCGAGGGGGCAGCAAGAAATAGGGGATACTCTGTTTACCAGAGCGCCCCTTGGGATTACTAGGAACAACGGCCATAAACTGGTGGAGAGCAGATTTAGATGTTAGGAAACATTTCTTTACACCGAGGGTTGCCAGAATCTGGAATGGGCTGCAAGGGAGGTGGTGCTCTCCCCTGCCCCAGGGGTCTTTAAAAGCAGAGTGGACAAGCACCGAGTTGGGGTCGTCTGACCCCAGCGCTCTTTCCTGCCCAGGGCAGGGGTCGGACTCGATGATCTACTGAGATCCCTTCTGACCCTGACATCCATGAAATCCACAGAATCCCAGCAGTGACACTAAGTGAGTCAGAACAGCAAAAAGGTTTATTACAAAACCGCTATAAGGCATCAGGAACCACTAAGATATAAGAATAAACCAAGGGAAATATCAGACCAATGCTTTTACTTTATCCCTAAACTCTAAAAAAGCAGCTTCTGTCCAAGCCAAAATCTTCCCCCAGGCTCTCAGCTTGTGCTGCCCAGCTAAGCCAGTGCGGGACTAGAGCACCTTACACCCAAGAAACTGTAAAGTAGACCAGTAATGCCTAACCAGGGTGCCTTGAGATCCTTTCAAGGGTGCCATGCAGTGTTGGCACGGTTAGGTGTGCAAATATGATTCACATGATAAACCCAGAGCTTTCAAACAGGAATCCATGGTGTTAAAAACCATGCTGCCCTGTTGCAGTCTCTCTGAGTCCCATGCAATGGGAGAATTGCTCTTGTGTTATCCTGTAGTCATAAAAAGAAGTGAAAGCTAAGAACTGGCCTTTTCTGAGGGGGTCTGCAGCCTAACAAGGTTGAGAACCACTGGTTTAGACAAATACTTGCTCTCATGGCC
This sequence comes from Alligator sinensis, assembly GCF_000455745.1. NCBI lineage: Eukaryota > Metazoa > Chordata > Crocodylia > Alligatoridae > Alligator > Alligator sinensis. The sequence goes on along the minus strand of NW_005842035.1, from coordinate 1,572,955 downwards.
AGGCTTAAGTATGGTTTCTTATTCGGCCATTTATACATATCGCTCGGCTTGGCAGAATTGGATTTTTATTTTTTTAAATAATGGTGATGGATAATGTCAAATGTAATTTTTATGCATATATTTTGATGTTTATTGATTTACATTTTCAGGATTGTGCAAAATTAGGGGCCAGACTATTAACGACCAATGTAACTACAGTAGGACTGCCACCAGCCAAGCAGGAAAAGCGACTCTGCTCACCTGTAGGTCCCTCATCCCCTTTGTCACCTCCTTTTCCTTTGTTCCCAGTCCCCTGGGGTTTCTGGGAGTTGCAGTCCGAACTACAGCCAGCACGGCTATATAGGACCGGGTCGTGACCAGGGATCCTGCTTTTCTCCGATTTAAAAAAACAAAGCAAAACCCACAATTTTCAGTTGAAAAAAGTAACCCCAAATCCACATTTTCCTATGACTTAAATGGAACACCATTAATATACAGATATGCATATATTGATGTTTCATTTTAATAATGGAAAAATGCAAATTTGGAGTTAAAAAAAGTAACTGAAAATTGGGGATTTTTTTAAGTTGGAGAAAACCAGGATCTCCTGGTCGTGACGCACTGCATCAGCCATTGTTTTTCTTACATCCTCTTTCTATACATTTTGATTATTTGTGATGGAAATATTTTTTCATGGGCCTGCGAGATGAAATCGATGTTTATCACCATTGACTGATAAAAATCGAATCCTGCCAAGCATATACGTCATCCACAAAATTGCTGGGGTTCCCATCCTATGCACACTTCCATACTTCTTGCCCCTCGATGTGCATCTGCTTATCAGCTTTGAAGTCTTCCCCGATCTGGTTACGACCAGGTGAATACTTACATCCTTTCAGACGTAAAGATTGCCAATTGGATATCCTTGAATATCATCATTTATCTCTACGGGCCATAAGTCTTTCACTTATTCCCTCCAACAAGTCTGTGGCTGGACTGTTCCCCAGATGCCTCTTCTCTTTAAAACAGAAGCTGTCATGGCCTGTGAGCATGTCTGGAGTCACGTATCCACCCGACCACCTGCTGGGGTGATAATAACAGGTAATAGCCCGCTGAGTTATTACATGTTATTAGTTATTAAATGTACGCTTCCTAGTTGCTTACTCCTCGGACGTGGGGCTAGGGCAGCAGCCCTAATTGTTGCCCTATTAACTAATCCCGGCCAAAAGAGGAAATATAAAAATACTTTGGTACCAGCCAAATACCACAAATCGTAGACATAAGGAGGGGAACATGGTTTAAGGCTACCTATCTATAAAGACGGCACGCGACCTAGCAGTGAAGCCAGTCCAAGAAAACCTCTGTAATATTCCATGAACACCTCAAAAAATGGTGAGCTCGTGACAGGGTGCTTGCTCACTTTCCTTCCCCTCCGGCCACTTCCTTTTTGGATGCAATCCATCTAGAAAGAGCAGCGCTAAAAACCCGGCACCGGGGGAGAGGATGTCTCCTGGTCCTGCAGCATGACTAGTCTCTCAAGCAAGTGTATGCAAAGACGTGCAGCAGCTGGTCTGGAAAAGGCACGGTCCCCGCTATCCGGGGACAGCTACGCAGACTGCTCGCGGCAAGAGCTCCTGCCTCCGAGGGAGTGGACTTGTACGGGGAGGCCAGCGAGGGCCCCTGAGCGTTCAGGGCCGGTACTTGTGTTCGAACTGGCCCACGTTAAACTTCCTCTTGCAGCCGGCGTAGTTCATGTACCGGATCTTCCCGAACACGTTCCGCTCAGCCCAGCCTTGGTCGTGGGTGCCGCAGATGGACCACATGCATCCTGCCACACAGAGAGGGGTCCCCGTCAGGTTGCCCAGCCCCGCCTCGGGTCCCGGCACCCTCCCTAGCCGCGGGGGCGAGAGGGATGGTGCTGTGGGGCAGCTGCGTGGGGGACGGGAGGTCCGTTCTGCTATGGGCAGCCTGCGCCTGCCTGGCTGGCCAGTATGGACCAGGTCCGAAGTAGAGAGGCGCTAGTTTTATCTCAGGAATTGGGACTAAATGTGGAAATTAAGGGAAAATGCAAGAAAAGAGCTAAAAAGAGCACGCTTGGATGGGCGCTGCCCCACGGGAGCTACAGCCCAGAGGGAGAAACACCCCCGCTCTTTCCTCTAGGCTGTCTCTGGGCAACATTTCTCATGATCCTCTGCCTCCGCAGAGTGCCAGAGCCAGGCAGGTGACACCCCCCTGCCAGTCCTGCTCCCACGTGGGTGCATCCCCTCCCACCCTCAGGCCTGGCCCCGTGCTGGCCACCCACAGCCGTAGCCGTTGGGGTCCCTGCCGTCCAGCTCAAAGCGGTCGTTGAGGTAGATGGCGAAGCGCAGGGCGTCCTCCGGGGACCGGGTCCACTCCAGGATCTTCTTGGCCCAGTACATGCGGAGGAAGCCATGCATCTTGCCCTCGCGGACCATCTGGATCTGCCGAGAGAAGGCGGGAAATGCCATGAGCCCCCAGCCCGTGCTGGCTCCAGGAGCTCTAGGGCAAAGGAGGCTGGAATAAGAGGGGCCTGGCCTGGCATGGGGGATGCCCCCATCCTAGGTGCACAGGATCCTCAGACCGAGCATCCAGGTGCTGG
>NW_005842035.1:1565621-1570325 GCF_000455745.1 Alligator sinensis | reverse complement strand
GGTGAGGGATGTGCCATGTCTGTACCCAAAGAACAGGCTCTTTGAACCAAACCCACCAATCGTGCTGCCCACGGGCACCACAGACCCTCTCAGACCAGGCTCAGTGATACTGTGATCCCCAGCTCTGTGTTGCAGGGCCCACTGGGACATGGGCTCTGGGTGTAGACACATGCTGGGTGCAGACACACCGGGAAGGGCAGAGGGGGGCACGAGGTGGCGCAGCTCCGAGAGCGGGGCGCAGGCGGCTGGAGCAGGCCGGTACCTGGGCCGCGTTCCAGAGCTGGTCGTGCGTCTTCCCCTCCTCCAGCTGCTGCAGGTCATAGAGATACTCCCGCTTGTCTCTGGCGTGGAGTATCAGCGTGTCTCTGGCCCAGTCATGTGCACCTTCGAAGACAAGGGCCAAGCCCAGGTAAGCGACGGAGCACGTGGCGCAGCGGGACTCACCCAGGCTGGGGGTTGGCAGCCAGCTCCAGGGCCTTGAGCTGTACCAGCAGGCAGTGGCAAGCTCCCCTTTGCCCCAAACCGTGCCAGCACATCTCAGACCTACCCCGAGGAGGACTCTGGACACCCACGTGCCCCGAGCAATGCTGCGATAACCCTTGCTAGGGCTCACCCTCCAGCAGGAGAAAGCAGAGCCCAGGGCGAGAGCAGTTGAAGCCCGGCTACATGGACCCCGCGGCAGGGAGCGAGTCAGAGCTCTCCAAAGCCCAGGGTCCAGGTGTTTTCAGAGCATGGACTCAGCCAGCACCGCTTCCAGGAAAGCGCCTGTGCCCCTGGGGCCAGCAGACGGCCCCTCCTGCAGGAGATACCGCTCTCCCCCAAGGCTCAGCACCGCTCCGGACCCTTTCCCTTCCCAAGGCGCACCCAGTGTTGCCCCTGCTCCTCCAGGCCGTGGGCATGGTGGGATGCTCGGCCCGTGCCCCGGCCCCCATCTGGCCTGGCTCCCGCGGTACCTTCCAGCTGGTCGTAGCTTTTGTTGTAGAAGCAGAAGTTGTCCGCCAGCTCTCGTCGGATCACGGCCTCCTCCACGAAGCTGTTGACAGACTCCCGGTGGCGGTCGCGGGACTTCTGCACCTCCAGGACAGCGCGCTGCACGGACACCTGGCCTGCACCAGAGAGGAGGGCATGGGCATGAGGCCTCTGGTCCTGGGATCAAAGGGGAGGGGGGTACCGGCCTGGGCTGGGTATGGGAGCAATGCCAGGCCCTCCAGTGCCCCCGTCTTGTGCAGGATGGTGCCTGTCCTGACCTCAGCCCAACTCACCACCTGATCAGCTGGCAGCTGCAGCTCCCCCGGGGAAGCTCCTGGACTGGGAGGAGACAGCTCCCAGCCCTATCCAGTCCCACCCGCAGCTCTAAAACCACCCAGGTTCAAGTCGACCGCCCTGGGGCTTCTCACCGAAGTGGAACCAGGGCGAGAGGTTGCTGAGCGCGGCCTTGTTGGGGTTGTTGCGGTACTCGCTGTACCCCGGCAGCCGCCGGGCAACGAATGCCTGCAGCACCGCCAGACCCGCGGCTGTCCCCGGCGTCGCCCACTTCACCTCCGGTACCGTGCGGTCCACCTCCAGGCCGGCGTAGCAGGCGTCCCAGTCTATGGGCTGCAGGGACAAGGGCAGGGGGGGCAACTGCAGGCGATTACAATACTTAGCTGGCAGGGCAGGGGAAGTATCAGGACCACCAAGGTGGTTTTCCCACTGGCTGGGGAAGACCACGAATGTGGCAGGGAGCAGTACCGTGACCGAAGTAATGCACAGTTAGCCTCCCACTTCCCGTGGGAAGATCATGGCTATACACCGACTTTATGGAAATGGGAGATTCCTCCCTAGCTTGCTCCTGCAGCCGTATGGCTGAGGGCAAGCAAAACTCAGGGCATCTGAACCCCCAACCTCCAAGCACGTAGGATGCCTGCCAATAGATTTGGAAGCATGTGAAGCCCCAGGCATGGGGGGAGGATGCTTGCTGGCAGCAGGGCCACACATGCTTCTTGAATGACTCACGGATTTGGAATGGATTTGGCTGATTTGACATGAAAAGTTTTCCTTAAAAAATAAATTCCAGCGCATCTCAGGACAGGCTGCTACAGCTGGTGGGGGTGGTTCCAGCCAGCCAGGCCTTGCTCTGTCTGCCCCCAGTAGCTCTTCTGTCTGCTTTGGGTTACAGAGCCAGGGCCTGCAATACCAGCGTCCTGGGAGACATGAGACCTGGGTTTGGCTCCCAGCTCTGCTGCTATTTGGATGCGACCTGAGCCACTGACCCCCTGGCATGCTTCAGTGTCGCCTCCCGTTGGGAAACAGAGATGGTTTGCACTCCTGCTGGCCTCGGTGAAGCTCAGTGTCTCCAGGGCCATGTGCTATGCAGTGAGAGACACTGGGCTGGGTAGGGTCAGGCCCACACCATCCCTGGCTGTGCTGGTGCTTAGCCAGTCTATGCCACTTCGCACCCGACGTCTCCCTCCCAGGACTCCCGATCCGCGCCCCCGAGGAATCCCGTGGGGCTCCTACCTGCGCAGGGGCCGCGGCGGGGAACGGGTGCTGGATGATAGGGGGGAACTCCGTGAGGAACTCGGGGAGCTGGGCATGGATCTTCGGCCGGATGGTCCTGGCGCCGTACTCCTGCTTGTTGGAGGCCACCCAGCAGGGAACGATGTTGTGAGCGTCCACCTGGGAGCGGGGCAGAGATGGGAAAGGAGCTGGCAGCTGCCCGCTAAACAGAACGGGGGAGCCGGAAGGGTAACCGAGCTGTCTGGGGGGGGCGGAGGGAGCTGTGGGATCCAGGTGGATGGAGGTTTGGGGCGTACAACCATCTCCGGAGCTCACCTGCTTCCTAAGAACCAGGACAAAAGCCCCTCCACATTGCACTGCCCACGTCCCACTCGTCCTTGCACCTGCTTCTTGGTGCTCCAAATCCTTCCATGCAATAGCAAGCACTAGCTCCATCCCCGCAGCCCGTGCCACAGGTCCCCCCGCTGCCTGGGCTCAGCTCCCCTCCGCAGCGGCTTTTCCAGGAGCACAGCAGCACCCGGCTCCTGGAAAAGGGGCTGGTTCCCTGCATTTCCCTCCTGCCCCTGGCCCTTGTTATGGATCCGGACCTGCTACTGTACATAAAGCCCCCGACAACCTGACAGCTCTCCAAGGAGCCCTGCCTGCAGCCCATGTGCCAGTCCAGGGTGGTTCCCTCTGTTCAGACCCCCCCCAGTGCTGCTCACGTCCCCCGGGACCAGGACACACCTGTACCAGCGGCACACCCTGCGGGAGCCTCTCCTTGACGTCTTCCACCCACTGCAAGGGGACGCGGAGCGGGGAGAAGTCGGTGACCACCCCACCGATGCCGTGCCTCGTCACGAAGGCTGGCAGCACGTCCTTGGCGTAGCCCTGGAGCAGGTGGAAGGGGATGCCCAGCTCCCCGCACTCCTGCAATAGGGGGACAAGGCTTCGTGTCAGCCCCTCCGGGTGGGCGATCCCTTTCCCAGGGGGTGCGCCCTGCCAGCTCCGAGCCGTCTCCCGGGACCCGTACCTCGGCCACCTCCTGCAGGCCTTTTAGCAGGAAGCCGAAGTGGCGGATGGTAGCGTCCAGGAACTTGGGCACCAGGCAGAAGCAGACGTGCAGAGGGAGCTGCTGCTTCAGGGCCAGGCGCTGGGCGTACAGGAAGGCCCAGTTATCTGGAGGGAGACAGCCCGCAACGAGTTAAATGCACCCGTGCCCCATACCTCGTCCCCCAGCTCCTGCCAGCAGACTCAGGGTCTTGACCTTGAGTGGCAGGAGGTTGGGGGGGGGGGGTGAACCCCTGTCGCGCCGGGGGGGGGAGGGGGGGGGGGGGGGGGGGGGATGACCAGCCCCATGCCTCAGTTTTCCCATCTGGAAAAGGGCAATAATGCTGGCCCTGCATATGCAGGGCTCAGCAACAGCAGAGCAAAATCCCCCGTCAGCCCTGCTCTGCCCACCAGACTCCAAAGCAGCAGCCGGGTCATGGAGCCAGGGCCTGTTTTGCAACCCCCAGCAGGCAAGATCTGGGTTTGCCTCCGAGGGGAAGGTGGGGTCACGGCTCTGCCCTCCCCTTGTCCCCGCGGGTGCGTCACCTTGCACGCGCTGGTCCCGGGACATCCAGTACAGGATGCCGAGGGCCCCGTCCTGCAAGTGGGACTCCTGGGACAGCAGCCGCACCCTCTTCTTGTTGAACTTGAACTCGCGCACGGACAGGGCTGCTCTGCGCCGCGCCTGCTTCACCGCCTCCGACAGGCTCTCCACTCCTGGTGCCACCTCCGCATCCTGCCGGCCCCGCTTACGGCTGCCTGACGGCTCCGTGTCTGCGCCTGCCGCCTGCCTCTGCTTCTTCGGGAACATCCTCTGCTCCGTTCCCCCAGGCGGGCACCGCGTCAGGAGCCGAGCCCAGGCCCAGCCGCGCTTGCCAGCCAGCTGCGAGGGGCACGGCGGTGGCCGACACCTGCGGACTGAGAAACAAAGCCCCATCGGCAGGCAGCCCCAGGACGAGGCGCTGGAGCAGGGTTGTGGGTCTGTCCTCACCCGGCTCGGGGCAGAGGAAGCAGGGGACGCTACACCTTCAAACGAGAGCTGGAGAGAAACCAGCTCCGGAGCCGTTCCGCCTTCATAGCAGGCCAGCTCTTTTCTGCAGCTGGCTGGCCGTTTTTATGGCACGCGTGGCCGGTCTGCATTCCCCGCGCGAGTCGCCCGGCCCTGGGGCCCTGCCA
>NW_005842035.1:1562284-1564704 GCF_000455745.1 Alligator sinensis | reverse complement strand
GGGGGCTGTATCCAGCTGTTGGAGGGGGGGCCTGCCTGGCATGCTGAGGGTGGGGGGGGGTCAGGGCACAAAGCCAAGGCCTTTGGGGCCTTCCTGCTGTTCCCCGCTGTGTTGGCGCGTCTCCCCAGCCAGCCGCACCGGGGCAAGCCCGGGCCGGCGCGGGGCCGGGGGGCTGCAGCGGTCGGAGCGACCCGTTCCCAACACCCCGAGCTGGTTTCCTGCCTTGCAGGCTCCCCCCGAGCTTGGGCGCATTGGAGGGAGGGGGCGGGTGGGGGCAGCAGCGTCCCTGCCCCAGGAGCCCCTCCATGGGTCCCCCTTCTGCACGGTGCAGAGAAGACAGATCCAGTGCTGGAGGCAGGAAGGGGGTGCCAGCCGGAGGGAGCGGGGCCTGCCCAGCGCCAGGCCTGTCACCCACCTGGGGAATGAGGAACTGGTTTAAGGAGCAGCTCAGGCTGGTCTGGTGGCACCAGGGAAGCGACGCTGGGCAGAGACACCCCCAGCTCCTTCCTGGGGTCCCCGGTGCTTGCACGGTCCTGGGGGTGCCGGCCCCGGTCCCCTGAAGGTCAGACCCTTCCTTCTGCCCCCATGCTTTGCTTTTCCCCTTGATGGCATCCCGCCCCTCTGCCACTGCCCTCCCATGACCCTGCGTGAGATGAGTCACTTGGCATCGCGTGCGGATGGCTGACGGCAAACCCAGCCCAAAACTACCATGCTGTTTGCCTCGGGAAGTTCCTGGTCCGGGCACAATGACAGGCATTGTCTTTTGGAGCCGGGCATTGACGTTGCGGGGGGTACTGTATCTATTCGCACACCCCGCGCCGGACTTGGAGAGCCGCTGCTCTCTCTGTCCTGCCCGGCCAGGCCTCTCTGCTGGGTCCCCATCCTTGGCTCAGGTTGTGAGGGACCCTCGGGGTCATCTGCTCCAGCCCCTGGCAATCCCTCCCTCAATCATTTGGCTCCTTTCATCTGAGCTCTGGGGCTGGTTGCCACCTGCTTTATTCCCTGCGGAAATTTTGGGCCAGATCTTGTAAAAACGGTACCTGATGGTTGAACATCTGGGAGAGGAGAGGTACGTGCTTCCCTTCCCACCGCCCGGTTCAAAGGGAAACCTTGGAAAGAGCAGATCGGTCAGCCCCAACCCGGCGTTTTCCCCCCCTGAAAGCTGAAAAGAAAAATGCACCTGAAAACTGAAACCCGAGTCATTTTCCTGGGAGACCTGCCAGCCCTTTCCAGCTTCTCCACAAGTCCCCCCCCGCAAAAATTCCCGAGGGAAGTCGACGCTTTCTAGGACTTGAGCTTTCCTTTGTTTCTCAGCTCCGGTTTGTCGTGAAAAGGAGTTTTGGGAGCAAGCGCTCACGGCTGGCAGCCTGGCAGCCCTTCACAGAGAGGGAAACTGAGGCATGACACGCATAAGGGGCTTCCCCAGGGTCAGGCTGGGCCTCTGGCCTTGCGTGCACTGGAAGGGGTTTGCTGCTGGCACTGGACCGGTGCAAACGTGCAGGCTGGCCCTTCAAGGAGAAATCACCGTTCACCGGTGTCTTGCTATAGCCAGATCCCCAAATGCAAGCGGTGATGGGGGTGATGCCTCTCCACGGGGGGTTTTGCCTGTAGAAAACTTGTGCAAAGAAACCCCCTCTCCTGATCGTGCTGTATGAATCCCAGCCTCCGTGTCAGAATCAGCGTCTCCGTCTCCTGGACCGTCTCCGTCCTGGCCGTCGGCACGTCCCCAGCTGGTGCAGAGCTGCCCGGGCTAACGTGGGTGCTACCTGGAGCCCAGCGAGCTGCAGATGCACCCCAGGAGCCAGGTGGGCGCGTCCACATGTGATACAGTCCCACCCCAGCCCGTGGGCAGCACGCGGGAGGGTGCTGTGGTTTGCTATGGGGTCCAGAAGGACCCGGTGCTCTCCACACTGCCCTGCTCCTTGCCCCCAGAGAGCTGGTGTGAGGCTGGCTCGGGGCTTGGCAGTCCTGGCAGTGACACCCGGTAGCTGGGAGTGTCTCGTCTGCCCCAGGCAGTCCAGCCCTTCCCTGCCAGGTGCCCTGAGGAAACCCCGCCTCTGCAACATGAAGTGAACCAGGACATGGAGGCAAACAGGCGAGGGCTGGGCGCCGCGGGGCTCCGGCACAGATGCAGCAGGGGACGCGGCGGGGGTGCTAGCCTGGGGCGCCCGGGACCGTGGTGGCTGGTTCTGCTGCTGAGCTGGGCCGTGCCCGGCAGCGTCCGGGGTGAGTGTCAGCAGGGACACCTGTCTCTGCTCCCGGAGCGGGGCGGTGGTTGCCCCACATCCGCCCGCTTTGTGTTCTGGCCTCGCTGGAGCGATCTAGGATGCAACACCCCTCTTTGCAGGGTGAGGACCAGACCCACCGAGAAGGGCAGACCCGCACAGACGAGTCCGCTTGGGCAGGGACCTCGCCGTCCC
>NW_005842035.1:1553012-1562274 GCF_000455745.1 Alligator sinensis | reverse complement strand
AGTGCTTGACTAGCACGGCATTTCTCAGGCCTCCCTCGGGAAATGCCTGGCTCTTCATTTCCATTTGTCTTTTAACAACAGAAAAATACTAGAGCAGGTTTTCTGTTGCAAAGAGCTCCGCAAGCCCACCACGGGGCGGGATGGGTTTTTGTTAACGCTCTGGATTCCTCCCTGTGTGGTCTCTGGGATTATCCGACGATCGTGTTTGCACACCTACCAGCGCAGGTTGTGCTTTTGTACATTTAAGACTTTTTACAGCAACAGGACTATTTACAATGCTTTATTACCTGTTGCTCCATGTTGTGTGATAACAAAATCAATGGTGTGGGCGAGTGAGTCAGCGGGGAGGTTGGGGTGCAGCAGTCGTCCTCTGCGGTTGACTGTGTGGGTCTCTTTGCAGCTGCAAGGACCGCAAGAGAGGTGCCAACAACTACAGGAGGTGTCTCAACCGTTCCCGGTGAAAGCACAGCTCTCCTGGGCAGCAGCAAAGCCACAGAGACCACCAGAGCAGACACCAGTAATGTCTCACAGCGTGAAACAACAGCCACCACCCCAGCACCACTGACCACCCCTGCACTACAGGCCACCTCAGCAGCTCCCACCACCTCCTTTGCCCTTGACACCACCGCAGTGAGCCGCACACCCACGGGAGAGATCACCGCAGGAGCCTCACACAGCCTCAGGTGGGATGAATTCACAACGGTAGCAGCCGGGACACAAACTACAGCCAGTGTTCCCCCTTTGCCACTTAGATCTACGGCTGGATCCACAACACACACAACTCCATTAGCAACCATCACCATGTCAGCATCAGCTGCTATAACAAATCCTCCAGCATCAGAGGTAACAACTCTCCGGGTTACCCCCGCACCAGAGAGCACAACACCCGCAGTGAGCTCCCTGGCAGGGACAGAGACCCCCAGCACCGCCATGGACACCTCCACCGTTGTCTTTCACACAACCGCTCCAGCCACGACAGCAAGTGCACAGTCCTCCAGGCCGGCAGCACAGACCACCAGAGCCAACGGTACGACAACTGTCTCCACTGCTTTGTACACCACCCCCATGTCAACTGGTGCTGAACTGGAGGAAAATACTACTGCCTTAACAGCAGCACCAACACCACCATCAGCTCGGGTATCCACATCAACAGTAACACCAACACCGACGACAGCTGTAGCCCTTGAGACCTCTCCCGTGGGCACCACTGCAGCCTCCACTACCTCCGTGCCCCAGGAAATCACAACTCTGGTGTCTCTCCCCAGCGCCACACTTGCGGGGGCCACCAGCACCGAGCCAGAAACAACCACAGCACCCCAAAGCACCACTCCCGTGACCAGCACTGCCACCAGCACCACCACGGTGCAGGTTCCTCCTACCACCACCACAACAGCAAGTGCACAGTCCTCCAGCCCGGCAGCACAGACCACCAGAGCCACCGATACAACGACTGTCTCCACTGCGCTGTACACCACCCCCATGTCAACTGGTGCTGAACTGGAGGAAAATACTACTGCCTTAACAGCAGCACCAACACCAACATCAGCACTGGTATCCACATCAACAGTAACACCAACACCGACGACAGCTGTAGCCCTTGAGACCTCTCCCGTGGGCACCACTGCAGCCTCCACTACCTCCGTGCCCCAGGAAATCACAACTCTGGTGTCTCTCCCCAGCGCCACACTTGCGGGGGCCACCAGCACCGAGCCAGAAACAACCACAGCACCCCAAAGCACCACTCCCGTGACCAGCACTGCCACCAGCACCACCACGGTGCAGGTTCCTCCTACCACCACCACAACAGCAAGTGCACAGTCCTCCAGCCCGGCAGCACAGACCACCAGAGCCACCGATACAACGACTGTCTCCACTGCGCTGTACACCACCCCCATGTCAACTGGTGCTGAACTGGAGGAAAATACTACTGCCTTAACAGCAGCACCAACACCAACATCAGCACTGGTATCCACATCAACAGTAACACCAACACCGACGACAGCTGTAGCCCTTGAGACCTCTCCCGTGGGCACCACTGCAGCCTCCACTACCTCCGTGCCCCAGGAAATCACAACTCTGGTGTCTCTCCCCAGCGCCACACTTGCGGGGGCCACCAGCACCGAGCCAGAAACAACCACAGCACCCCAAAGCACCACTCCCGTGGCCAGCACTGCCACCAGCACCACCACGGTGCAGGTTCCTCCTACCACCACCACAACAGCAAGTGCACAGTCCTCCAGCCCGGCAGCACAGACCACCAGAGCCACCGATACAACGACTGTCTCCACTGCGCTGTACACCACCCCCATGTCAACTGGTGCTGAACTGGAGGAAAATACTACTGCCTTAACAGCAGCACCAACACCAACATCAGCACTGGTATCCACATCAACAGTAACACCAACACCGACGACAGCTGTAGCCCTTGAGACCTCTCCCGTGGGCACCACTGCAGCCTCCACTACCTCCGTGCCCCAGGAAATCACAACTCTGGTGTCTCTCCCCAGCGCCACACTTGCGGGGGCCACCAGCACCGAGCCAGAAACAACCACAGCACCCCAAAGCACCAGTCCCATGGCCAGCACTGCCACCAGCACCACCACGGTGCAGGTTCCTCCTACCACCACCACAACAGCAAGTGCACAGTCCTCCAGCTCGGCAGCACAGACCACCAGAGCCACTGATACAACGACTGTCTCCACTGCTTTGTACACCACCCCCATGTCAACTGGTGCTGAACTGGAGGAAAATACTACTGCCTTAACAGCAGCACCAACACCAACATCAGCACTGGTATCCACATCAACAGTAACACCAACACCGACGACAACTGTAGCCCTTGAGACCTCTCCTGCGGGCACCGCTGCAGCCTCCACTACCTCCGTGCCCCAGGAAATCACAACTCCGGTGTCTCTCCCCAGCACCACACTTGCGGGGGCCACCAGCACCGAGCCAGAAACAACCACAGCACCCCAAAGCACCACTCCCGTGGCCAGCACTGCCACCAGCACCACCACGGTGCAGGTTCCTCACACCACCCCAGCAGAAAGGACAACAACAGCTGGCACCACGATGGCAACAGTGCGCAGTACAACCGCACATGTTACCCTCCTTGTAACTACAGCCGCTTCTACCACCCGCACCACCGCAGCACCTGAGACCAGCGAGACGGCCCATGCCACCATGTCGCCCTCTGGAACCACAACAGCTAGGATGACAACTACACAGGGCACCGCTGCGCCAACCCAGAACACGACAACCACACGTGAGTGCCACAGCTCCCCTGCCTGCATCCAGGGTAGCAGGGGCCCTCGAGGGATGCTGTGCTGGAGGGAAACCCCCAAGTCAGAAGTGTCTTTGGTGCAACTTTTACTGGAGTCTTTTTGGTGCCTTTACTCCTTTGGGCCTTTTCCTGGGGCGCTGGCCTCTCCCGCGGGGTTGGGCGAGGGCTGTGGGAGACCTTCGCCTGGCGCTATGAATTGATAGTCGGGGTGGGGGGGGAAGCTGCTTTTCTGGAAACCAGACCTGGAAGTGGGGGGTTGACTTGTCATGGGAACAGGCTGGCCCCAGAAGTGGAGGCAGGGCAGGGTGGCACCTTGGTGAGGCAGGAGGTGTCGGGGCCAAGATCCTGCTGCACCCGCACCAGGACCGTCCTCCTTCTGCGAGTCCATTCCTAGCATCTGACAAAGTTGGCATTGCCTGTGAAAGCTCCTGTCTCTGAACCAGTCAGTCTCTAAGGTACCACCTCGCCCTGCTTCTGCCTGACCGGGTGATGAGTGGCGTGGAGGGGTGCCCATCGGAGGAGAGACTAGCGAGGCATAGAGATGCTGTTCAGTGTAGAGATGCTGAGGAGGGCAGGGGGAGGGCTGACAAACTGCGCAGTGGCAAAGAGAAGGTCAGTAGGGATTGATGATTGATGGTTTCTGCCCCTCTGACGGCGACTTTCTCTTTCCAGCTTCTGAAACAAGTGCTCTAACCTGGCCCCCAAGCGCTCCCGGCAGCACGGCGCTGCAGTCACCCTCCGCGCTGCCCACCTGCCCGGCTCCTCCTGCCAACGCCGGTGAGTGCTGCCCGTCCGCCCGTCCTCATCCTCGGCAGACTGGGGTAGCTGGGCCGAGGGACATGACCCCCTCGCCTGCTGCTCTGTGGGCATCGTCCTCAGAGCCACAGTGCCCTCTTGTCCTCTTGTGTCCCTCCAGCTGGGACCGGGAGCTGGCAGTCCTGCCCCCAGCCCTGCTTCCTGACCCTGAGGAAGGGGATCTTCTACCCTGCTTTCTCCTGGGGCCTTGGCAGGAGCATGGAAAAACCATGGCTTCAATCTCTGCCCCGGCTCTGAGCACTCAGCTGGACTCCAGACACCATCCCTGGCTGCCTCTGCCTAGGGTCCGTCTCCCACAGCGGAGACCGACTGCCCGACTTCATCCCCTCAGCCTTACCAACCCTGCCCTGTTTGCCCACCTTGGGTGGAGGGCTGGGCTGATCTGCCAGGATCAGAGGGATGGACCCTTTTGAAGCTGGTCCCATCTCCCTCTCTGCCACAGATCCCTTGGATGTCCATAGTCATGTCCCTTAGCCTTTTCCTGTCTCCATTCCAGAGTGTGTCACTTAAGGATCACAATAACCCTTCTTCTCACCCCCTCCTATTCCAGCCAGTCTACTCCGATGTAGCCATGCAGCAAAACCGGCTTTTTATTTGGGGATGGAGGGGTTGGATGGTGCATGAATGTTTCCATAATAGCCTCCACTGCCAGCAGCGTTTGGACTCTGAACCTGCCCGCAACCGCAGCCTCTTGCACCTGAGCTCAAGTTACTGGTTTACTCCGAATCAAAGTCTCTCTCTCTCTCCTCCCAAAGAATTAGGAAACTTACCTTATACACGGGGTCGACCTATAATTGAGCCCCCGATGGTCCATCTCCGTGTGCTTGGTCTTGGTGGGGGTGGAGGTGAGGGGGGGTCTTGCAGTGCTGTTGTCATGCAAATAATCAGTGAATCTTTGCTGTCTCTGCTCACAGTCGCGAATCACCTCTTGCTGTCACTGGACGTAAGCACTTCGCTCAACCTCACCAACCCCGTGGTCAGGGACCTGATTTTGTCGAAGGTGAGAGCCCACGGACAGACGTGGGGTAGGGTCCTAGCAGCTCCCGGGCTGGGCGCGATGGAGCAACAGGGAACGTCCAAGGCTGGCGGTTCAGAGCACCGATGGCTCGGGGTGGGGGTCTCCGTGCTACCCCGGGGGGGAGATCCAGCTGGGTGAGAGCAGGACTGGGCTGGGGAAGCTAGTGGGAGC
Organism: Alligator sinensis; assembly: GCF_000455745.1. Classification (NCBI taxonomy): domain Eukaryota; kingdom Metazoa; phylum Chordata; order Crocodylia; family Alligatoridae; genus Alligator; species Alligator sinensis. The sequence goes on along the minus strand of NW_005842035.1, from coordinate 1,556,986 downwards.
GCAGACCCCCTGCAAGGGCAGCGTAGGAGGGCGCAGTCCCTGAGACAAAGGCTGTGCTCACCATGGCGCTGTCCCTCCAGCTTCTCCAGGATCTGAAGAGCAATTTCCCCTGCACCAACTTCACCCTGCAGTGGAGGGGGGAAACGAAGGTGTGACGTGGACCTGTTGGCCGGCAGCTGGGGCAAAGCCCTCGGGATGAGAGCAGGGGGTTTTCCTGCTGCTGCTGCCTGGGCCTGGAAGCAGAGCCCCCCCTGCCGGGCGTGGAGACCCCTCGGAGGAGACCCTCTGCGTCTGTCAGCCCAGACAGGTCTTTCCAGGGCCACAAACCTGTGTGTCCCCAAAAGCAAGCCCCATAGGAGACTCCCCGGGGAACCCCAGAGCCGGGACCAGCAGCAACATCTGGATGCTGCCTTAAGGGTGAGGGTGGGGGAAGAGAGAAACCTGGTCAGTTTGGGCAGAGCGGGACTTGAACCCCGGACTCGCACACCCCAGGCGAGTGCCCTGGTTCCCGGGGTCCTGCCTGCTCCTTGGAGGCTGCTCCTTGATCTCTGAGCCCCTGAGATCTTGCATGAAACAGCAGCCTCGTTTCCCCAGTGCGAGGCGCAGCCCCGAGAACGAGGATGCCGACCGTTCCTTTGCGGGTCTGCATGCGGCTGCATCCCCGGCTACAAAAGAAAGGCCAGATCCTGCCTTCCCCTGAGCAAAGAGGGGGTTTTCTGGCCAAAGGGCATTTCTGGCCAGGGTCAGGTTGTCTAGTGCAGGTAAAACAGGCACAAGAAAACCAGACCTGGGTTCTCACGGGGGACCAGAGGTGCCAGCCTTATGGGACACATTCCCTGCTCCGCTGCACGTTCATTTATATGCTTCAGCCCTCAAATAAATTCCTGACTAGCTGGTCTGCTTCTGTGGCTCCCGGAGGTGCTTGGGAGGGTTTCTGCTCCGTTTCCAGGCTACATGTGTGTTCGAGAGGCCTGGTGCTGGGCACGTAGCCCTGGCAGGGGAAGCCTCTGTGTGCAGATGGGCAGTAGCCAGGGCCACGGCAGTGTGAGCTCTCCTGTGCCGTCCTGCCCCAGGGCCCGCGGGATGGTCCTTGCAGTCTACAGAGCCGTGGCGGGCAGCTCTGGGCCTCTCGTGGGACTTCCAGGACGCTGCAATGATGCACGGACCTCTGGGGAGGGAAGACTCGATTCTCACCCCCACCCCGGGCCTCTGTTCTGCTGAGCCCCAGAGCAGGATTGTGACAGGGTGGCAAAAGCCTTCCTGGTTCCTGCCATGCCCTTGGTCTAGGATTGTCACTGCAAGAGCCTCTGCGTGCTCTCGTGGGCTCTCAGCCACGGCCTGGACTGGATCCTGCTGTGATGAGCAAAGGGAAGGGGGGTCCTGGAAGGGGATCTGCCCTGCCCAGGCTGTGGAGGAGCCCCCGTCCATCCCTTCGCTGCCTTCCAGCTCAGTCTCTTCCTTTCACTGTCCAGGCCCTGCCATCAGGGGCTGGGCTGACTGCAGGCCCAGCTGCCTGGCCCCGGGGCAGGGGACACGTCTCCCAGGGTGCCCCGTGGCCCTGTCCTGTTGCACCGTCCCCTTCCAGCATTTACTTCCTTCGGCCACGATCCACCTGCTACAGCCTGAACCGCAACAGGCAGAGGGGGACACAAGTGCTTTGCACAAATGCACTCGTGCACACACCCACATGCTCACACATGCACATGCACGTGTCCTCGCACACAAGAACAAGCACACGCAGCACACTAACTCACACGCAAAGCACATGATAAAAGACACATGCATACACACAGTAACACACATGCACACAATGCAGCACCGGTGACAGAGGACCAGCAGATGACGTGTAATCCAGTAAACCCAGTGACCGGCTCGCTTCCTCTACGGGTCCCAGGCAGAAGGTTAAGTAACATGCCCAAGGAGGTCAGTGGCAGGCAGGGCCGGGCTGGGGGTGGGCCTCCCAGGTCCTAGGTGAGCTCCGAGCTGTCCTGGCTCCTCTGGGGTTTAACAGAAGCAGGAGCCGAAGCTGGTTTGATGATGCTGAGTCCCCAAGGGCCAAGAGCCTCTGTCCCTTCAGGCCTTGGGCCACTGGAGGGAGAGAGAGACCTACACTGCCGAGGTCTGCAGAGGGCAGGCAGCAACCGTGTCCATCCTGGATGAATTCAGTGCGGTGGAAAAATCCCCACATCTGCACTTCCCAGGACATGGAGCCCTTGGGGAGGTGCTGGCAGCCCGGGCACGGGCAGGGGGAGACGCGAAGGACGACTGGAGGGGGTCTGGGCTGTGTGCGATGAAGGGCTTCCTGCAGCAGCAAATGCCCTGAGGAGGGGGAACAACCCGGGCTCCCTGTTTGGAGCAAAGCCCCCTCCCCTGATGATTTGCATGCATGTAGAAATTTAGGACCTGGAAAATTTCCCTCATTTAACGAGGGGGCTTTCCTGGGTGTCCTGCCCACTTCCCTGTGCCAGCCCCAAGGACGTGGGATCATGTACCAGCCCTGCTGGCATCGGCCCATTAAGCCGCGGGGCTGCGTGGGAGCCGGTGTGGCGGGAAGGCTGCGCAGACCCAGCCATCGGCCCTTGGCTGGGATTTTCCAGTCCCCTCGGCAGAGCTAATAAAGTGAGTCACTGATTAACCCGTCAGCTGGGTCGGTGGGACCAGAGCGGAGTCATTAGGCATTGGAGACAGTTGCCCTGTTGGCTATATGGGGGATGGTGAAGGAAGGGGATTGCTCACCCCTGGCATTTAAAATCTGCAGGAGAAAAGGATTGCAGGGGTTATCCCCCCCCGAACGATGCTGAAGGATGACTGGGCTTTTATCCCATCCCTTGCCAGAGCCAATTTTTTGGGCCGCAGGCTCACCGAGCCGGGCAGACGGGCCTTCAGACATGATCTCTCCACCCCAGCGGGAAGCAGCATCGCTGCATCCACACATGCCAGGGTGTTAATGAGCATGGCAGGGCTGGCTGGCTTGCCCGTGGCACCGCACAGACGCAGGGAGGCAGGTGCCACGGCCCAGGGTGGTATGTTTGCAGCGCAGCTGCAAGAGCCACGTAAAGGGCACGTGGAGAGGGATGCCAGGGGCTTGGTGCAGCAGTAGAAGGGCTCTGTCCAGCCCTGCTCCTAGCCCTGAGGCTGGGAGAGGGTGCAGAGAAAGCAAAGAGTGAATTAGAGCAGCCTGAAGGCCTCCCTAACTACCACCAGCTGGCACTGCTCATTCCTCCAGCACGGCGCAGGGCCAGGAAGGCAGAGGGGCGAACCCCTGGATTCGGCTCTGCACCGGGGCACTGTCACACGCAGGCGCTCACTTCTCTGACCACAAGCCAAGCCAGACCTGCCCCCATTACCAGCCCCCCAAACTCTCCTTTCCATACGCGCTGGAAGGGAGGCGAGGAGAAACCCGCGCTGGGATCAGAACGGAGCCAAGCCGGTGCAGGTTGGGCCAGGGCTGCCTGCCTGCCCCGCCCCCCCCCCCTGCCCATGGGCCCAGGTGTGGGGGAGCCACAGGTGAGGCTGCTCAAGGGCGGGGAGCTGGAGCTGGTGCAGGTCCTCAGCCTGCTACAGAGGCAGCTCCCTGGGACCCTTGGTCCACCCCCAGCAGCTGACCGGTCTGGGAGACAGTGCCGGGGGCTTGCTGTTCGCTTGTAGATCCTGCTCCTACATCCGTCGGCCCTCCGGAAGAGGTGAGCTGGTGTGGGGCAGACAGGACCTCTGCTCTGGCCTGAGCACCCCGGTGCATGTGGGTCTGCTAACAAGAATTGCTGTCCTGGGTCAGCACAATTGCTGTCCTGGGCAAAGCCTATGGCTAGCCTGGGAGCCTGTCTCCAGCAGGGGCAAACAGCAGCTGCTGCTAAGGAGGGGCACGAATACACCCCTCTTTGCACCCCCCATTACCAGTGGCAGCCGTGCTGCTGTGGTCTCTCTCCCAGCGTTTTGGCATGGCGGGCGTGCCCCTTTCCTGCCCCCCCCCCCGG
>NW_005842035.1:1544975-1552948 GCF_000455745.1 Alligator sinensis | reverse complement strand
CCCCCTTTACCAGTGCCAGCCGTGCTGCTGTGGTCTCTCTCCCAGCGTTTTGGCATGGCGGGCTTGCCTCTTCCTAGCCTGCCACCAGCGTGCAATGGGTGTGGAGCCCCCCCGGAGGGTGGGGATCCAGGGTTAATGGTTAACAGGGGACTGGTATCAGTGGTCTGGGAGGCCCCATCCAGCCCTGTGCTCCTAAACGGGAATGGGAACGGCTGCACGTGCTCCAGAAAGGGGTTACAGGGAACGGCACTGGTGGATTAGAGGGCAAGGAGATGGCTGGCAAGGGAACTTGATCCCTTTTACGCGAGGCGGCTCCCTGGGGTTAGGGAAGGCACGGTGGAAGCCGCCCTGCTCTCAGCAGTGCCGAGCTGAGGGTCTGCCCGTTGGCGTGAGGACACGGGGGCTCTGCAGTTCCTGGAGCTCTCTGCTGTGGGTCTCTTGGCTTTCAGGAAGGTGCCGGGGAAGGGCTGGCCTTGGGGCTTGCAAAATTATCTGCCCACACCTTGGAGAGCTGCCAGCTCGCCTGTCCTCCCACACGCCGGCCCCCCGGAGCAGCTGGGTCCTCTGCGCTGGTCCCCCAAACCCTGGACCCAATGCAAGCCTAGCACATCTGTCACGGAGGACGGGACCGGTTTCAGGGTGCTGGGTGGAGGTGGAGATGCCTGCCCTACAGGCAGCTGGAGCAGGTCCCATCAGCTGGTCTGCCGGGGAGGGGGATGCTCAGCAAGAAGAGACTGCAAAGGTCCCCTGGCCCCTATGTCTGCTATGGGGGTGCCCCCATGGTGAGGGGAAGGCCTCTGGGGAGTGGGTGAGGAAGGTCCTTAGTGAGGCCAGACACTTGCGGTGAGCCATGAGTCCCATTCCAGAGCCACCACGGCAATGACGCAAGAGGACCCACGTGTCCCGTGGTAAAGCAGGTGAATTCATCACCCCACAATACCTCCGTCCCAGACAGCCGTGCAGCCCCGCTCTGTGCTTGCAGCCTTGTCTGCCCTCGTCGCCAGAGTGACTTCTCCGACGTTGGGCAGATGTGGAGAAGGAAGAAGAGACGTGGAACGGCACGTAGACATAGACGGTAGGGCTGGAAGGACCTCACCAGCTCATCGGGTCCAAGGGGAACATGGCTTCCTTCAAGTGTCTCGTGATGCTCTTGATGTTCGGGATCCTGCTCCTCTCCCTGTGGTGTCGGAGGGTGGGGATCCGGGGTTAATGGTCAACAGGGGACTGGTATCAGCGGTCTGGGAGGCCCCATCCAGCCCTGTGCTCCTGAACGGGAACGGCTTCACGTGCTCCAGAAAGGGGTTACAGGGAACGGCGCTGGTGGATTAGAAACTGGCTCAAAGGCAGAAAGCAAGGAGCGAATATACTTCTTTCCATCCTGAGGACTGACCATTTAAAGAGCAGGGCCCCCCGGGATCTGTGTGGGGACCAGCGCTGTTTCCCATATCCACCAACGATCTGGAAAAGGGGGCGAGTGACGACGGGGCCAAATTTATGGACAACGCAACATTATTCAACCTGGTCGAGACCAAGGTGGACCATGAGGAGCTACAGAAGGATCTGGCACCGTTGGGCCCATGGGCAACTAAACGGCAGATGACATTTGGTGTCGATCAGTGTAGGGTGGTGCAGAACTAACCCAAACTCTGCCTGCGCTCTGCCGGGCTCTCCATGAGCTGTGGGGAAAAGATGTGGGAGCCACCGTGGACAGTTTGCTAATACATCAGCTCCGCGCTCAGCAGCTGTCAAAAAGGCAAAGGCCACGTTCGGGATTATTAAGAAGGAAATTATTAGAAAGTATCACGATGCCCCTTTCTAAATGCATGGTGCATCCACACCTTGAATACATTTGTCCTCGTTGGGATCATTCTTGCTGGCTTACGAGTGATATTTCGAGGTTTGCTTTTTGGGAATTGGCTCTTTTCCACAGCGTGTCATTGAAACTGAGACTTGCAGCTACCAGACGTGGTGGGAACTTGCAGTTCAGCCAGAGTCACCAAGGGGTTGGACACGTGCCTGGAGGAAAGGGGCAGCCGTCGCTATTGAGCAGGGCAGCAAGGGGCACGGCCTCTGAATCAGACCTTAAACGCTGGAGTCTGCAAGAGAGAGAGGATCGGGGGAAAAACCCTGCTCAGACCCCATTCACTCTCCCTCCAGCCTCTGCTCTCTGCCTCCGTGTGACACAGCACCCTGGGCGAGATGGACCTAGGGTCTGACCCAGTCCATGCACTTGTGGTTGTTTAAAGGCCGCCATCCTCGGGTGCAGAGAGCGGCAGTCGCAGCACGCGGCAGAAAGTGGCTCTGATGGGAACAGTCCGAAGAAGCCACAGGACCGGTCCACGTGGGTGTGACATCGCTGTGCTCGTGCACGGCCCGTCATGCACCAGGAGCTGCTCACGTGCTGCATCGGGGCTGTTTGCGGTGCATTTTGCACCAATAAAGACTGCATGCCCTCAAGCGTGGGAAACACGGCTGTGGTGCTGTGAATAAAGATCGCCCTTTGCTAAAGCAGCTCCTGGGACAGTCGGTACCAACAAGATGGATCTCTCTGGCTAGAAATCAAGGAGAACTTGCAGCTCGATGGCAACCAGATCCAGAGAGATGGGCTTGGGGGTTTGGAGCTAGCGGTTGCAAAGAGCCTCCCCTAGAAGTAGCTTGGGAGGAGATTGCAAGGTGCCGAGCTGTTCGGTGCCCTTGTAACGACTATCCTGCCATCGGTTTCTGAGCATGGGCTCCTTGAACACATGCTTTACTTATTGCAACTCTTGAGCTAGTTTTCAGGCCCAACAGGGCTGTTTAAATCCTGTGACCTGATTGCCTGCATGTCCCTGGCCATTGGACATCACCGTTATGCCCATCTTGAGTCCAGTCTCTTGTCTGGCTAATCTGTACCTTCCCCAAAGATATCCAGTCTCTAAATCCAAGCTTGTAAGAGCTGGGGACTCCACCATTTTTCTCCCAGCCTCTTCCCATGGTTATAATTGGGATTACGGCTGAGATTTGTCTGGCTTCGGCTTCCAGCCGTTGGGTCACTTGTCTGCTTTTCCACTGAATTAGACTCCTTTATCCCCAGTATCTTTTCCCCACAGAGGGGCTTGGATAGTGTAATCAAGTCTCCCGTCGATCCCGTGCTGTCTGTGGAGGGAAAGGCATTGTCTTGTTGCTACCCCTTTGGCTTATGCACCCCAGAAATGTGCTCGCCTTGCCCCCCCGGGCCTCGTGCTGGGTGCTTGAGATGCTCCTTCCTTCCCACATCATGTTCCTTGCCCTGAGGTGTCTTGCTTTGCATTTGGCTCCACTGAAGCGCACCTGGTTTCAATGGGCCAAGTGATCCAGAACCTCCCAGGGTTTATGGTTAACTCGGCGCCCCTCTGGCTCTCCCCACTCTGCTGTAAATGGCCCGTTGCCAGACGAGCCTGCTGACGTGATCCCAGGGTGATGCATGGGGGGATTTAAATGGCATTGGAACAACCGGTCCATTAATTGCTGGAATGTCGCTGTCGTCCCGGGTGCACCCCCTGGCCGGCAACGGAGACAAAACTCTGGCCTGCCGGGAGTGCGGCGCTGGGCTTGGAAAGTTTTTGCCAACAGCATTTGGATGGAGCCATGGACTGTAATAATGCACCATGCCTTGGATTCAAAGTTTTTATTTTTCTAGCACCTGCACACTGTGCTTGCCCAGCCGGTCCCCATTCTCATTCCAAGGAGGATGCTGTGGGGGTATGGGATAGATCCAGGTGCATGCAGACCAACCTTTCTTCAGCCCCGTCTTCAACTAGGGTCCTGTCTTCACTGGTAGCAGGGACACTTCTGCTTGCTTTGCCTCGAATCTTTGATCCTAACAGGGAGCGTCTACACATTCATGAATGTGCCGTAGTTACTGCACATTAAGTTGGTTAACTAAGTACAAAATCAATGTGCAGTAACTTGCACTGCAGCGCACTAGGACTAGCACACGGGTTTTTAGCGATGCTTACTATGCAGTAGCCTCATACTACTGCGCTGTAGCATATTAGCACGGTTTTTGCTGGGCACACTACTGCGGGGTGTTATTAGGCTACTGTGCTGTTAGCATCTCATGTAGAGATGCGTTGGGATACTTCCAATGCATTCGCGACCGTTTGCTAATACCAGGCCAAATCCTAACAGCCTCGGACTGGCTAATGCTGCCCTTCAGCACGTGGGCTGTCTTGAACTGGGTTGGCAAGCGATTCCCGCACGCGCGCTGGCTGTTGCGGTTCAGAGGTAGATTCCTTATCTGCTGTGCAGGAGACCTAGGTTCAATTCCTGGATGTGTATATAACTACAGCTATTGAGGCACTGAAAGTCCTGACTCGGTTTGGCCTTTGGATTCTGTCTCCGTGGCCTGAAAGGGGTGTGGAAGGTGCTGGGCAGCCTCTGCTCCCCCATGCTCCTGTCCAGGTGTATGCACTGATGGTCCTGGTGACTTCCCATGCACACACCATGATCCAGAAGGATCAACTACTATTTCTCTACTGCACGGGGCCTTTTAAGAGGCTGCGTTCTTTCCGGGGCTGCCTCTTTGAGGTCTAGTAGCTGGGGGAGGCCCGTGTGCGTGTGTCTCCTGGAGAAGGCAGCTATGTTTTGCTCGTGCGTGTCATGTCCAGCACGCCGATGTAATGCTGCTGTTGCAAGTCCCAGGTGAACATTGCCAAGTCCTCTGTGCTGGTGGAGACTGTGATGAGCTCGCTTCTCCCAGGGGCCCCACAGAGGAAGACTAAGTGACTTGACCAAGGCTGCACTGGATGCTAGTGGCAGAGAAGGGGATGGAACCTGGGGTCTTTTATGCCTGGGCTACCCGTCCCCTGCTGCATAGACAATGAGGGTTCCCTTCCCGCCCACGGGAAGAGTAGAGAAACAGCTTAATTAGTGTAAAGATAGTATGTATAAGGTGTTTGTAGATGGGACCCTATGTTTATGGTGTAATTGCATGCAGCCATGGGATAATTCAGGACGTCCCTCTTGTCCTATGATCATACCTATGGGAAAAATCAAATCACAGATGATAGTCTTTTCTTCTCTCTCCTTCTTTGGCGTCTGACTTAAAAGGTGCCTGTGTGAATTTTTTTGATGGCCATCTTAGAAAATCTGTCTTTGAGGCAGCCACACAGAGCTTTGGGTGTGATTAAATTCCTCCTTTATAAAACATAATCCTCTTTGTCTACCCGGGCCTTCAAAACCTCCAAGGATGGAGACTCCACCACCTCTCTGGGTGACCTCTTCCAGTGTTTTACTACCCTCCTAGTGAGAAAATTCTTCCTAATATCCAACCTCAGCTTCCCTTGCTGCAACTTGAGCCCATTGCTCCTTCTGTCATCTGCCCCCACTGAGACCAGCCCAGCTCCATCCTCTTTGCAGCCCCCCTGCAGGGAGGTGAAGCTGCTATCAAACCCCCCCTTGGTCTTCTCTTCTGCAGACTCAATCAGCCCAGGGATTTAGCCAAGGCACTTGCATAACCAGACGGGTCCAGCCAGCTTGTTTCCAGCTTCTGACCATTGAGCTGATGCTGAGAAGATGGACTAGAGGATGTGTGCACCATTTGAAAGGCTAAACGCTGGTATTGGGTCCGAACGGTACCCGTGGGCTTGCACCCCTTGTGCTACCGGCCTGAGTGATGCCTGCCCGTGCCTCCGTTCATAAGCCACCTCTCTGCCCCCAGTCCCGCTGGATGTCACGTGCTGCTGCCATGCCTGCCTTTTCCTCTTGGCAAATAGCATGCATCACCACAGGACGTTTGTTCCAAGCCAGTGGAAAGCCCTTGCTGGCCGGTGATCTGTGACCCCATCAGCGCCGATAATAGGCCATTTCGGCGTGGGTGGAACGAGCGTGTTTATACGACCACCCCTCCTCAGCCGTGACTCGCCTTCCCTTGGCATTTCAATTGCAAGCCCTGCTTTTTCCGGGGAAGCCAGCCGGCAGGCACAGGCAAGGCTGTGTCTCAGGTCCATGGACGACTTGACCTCGGGTGAGGGCTCTTATTAGTACACGGAGTCCCATGCGTGCTCGGTTACGTGTGCTGTCACCCCTGGCAGCAGGCACTCTGCAGCGGGGGGAACATTGAATTCATTGCACCCATTAAATCGAGCCCTCCGGCTCTGCGCTGGCTTGGGATCTTTCCTCCCAGGGTCTCCAATCCCGTTATAAAGGGGGGCTCGAGTATCAGCATCCCTGAGGGTGGGGCTCCTTGGTGGCGAAGCTGAGCCCCAGAAAGAGCGAGTGAGTTCGTGACATGCCCCTCTTTCCTCCGGCTGGATGCTGGGCAAGGTGCTCAATTCTGCAAAATGATGCTGGGCTGAAGGGGCTGGAGACGAATGTGCCGCACAGCCGTGGGGCTGCTGCTGTCATGTCCTGCTTCCCCAGCCCTGGGGCTTGATCCCTCGTGGAGGTACCAGCATTTGGCCCCTGGAAATCCAAGCTGGGGCAGCTGAATCGTACTTTGAAGCAGGGAGGGTCTGCTCATGCTCACGCTGCCTGCTGCATTTGTGGTTTCCTACCTCCACGGTTTCTCCCACGGCCTGTGTCTCTTCCTGGGCTTGGCAGTGGAAGGGAATCGCTTTCTCTTTCGGTGTAGCCTGCTAGCCCAGCACCTCTGTTGGCTCTCAGGAGGGTTGTAGGGAGAGTGTGGACCAGAAGACCTGGAGACCATTCGTGCTCGGGGCAGTTTCTTGGGAAGGGGAGCTGTAGTCTTACCTGGGCCACCTGTCTGCACTAGAAACCAGCTCTCCATGCACCCTGGCAGGAGACCGAGGTCTGTGGCATGGGCATGGAGGCCAGCGCTACCGGTAGTGAGCCTGTCTGTGTTGCCAACCCCTGAGAGCAGAGACTTGATAGCTTTCCTCCCCGTATCTCCAGACCCTTTACAAATGGGGAGGGGGCGGCAAGTATCAATGCCTCTGGGAGTCGGACTTCATGGTGGGGAGGTGAAGCTGAGGCCCAGGCCCATCTGGGAGGGCTGGATGGAGACCTAAAGCCACCGGACCCCTGGCTAGACAGCAATACAGAGTCCCTGAGCTGCTTCTGCTTGCTTGGAGGCCCCCCACCCCCATAAAAACTGTGAAATCCGGCAACAAAAATAAGCACGTTGGCAGTGCAACCTCAGCAAACAGCTGGGGTCCTGCCCCACCGCGACGCCCCCCTCCTGGTGCTCACACCCTCTTCCTCCAGTTCTGCTCCCAGTGGGAGCCCCGTCCCCTCCAGAGGTGCTCCGGGGACGGGCGGTGTCCCTGTAGGGAAGTGAACTACCCCAATGTCACCTGCTCTGGTCAAACCCCGGCACCCCCGTAGCTCAGACTTGCAATGTCCTGACTTCTTGCCATCAGCGGGGTGCATCTCTTGGCCTGGATTGTGCCGTTCTCTCCTTGGCTCATGTCCCCCAGCTAGAGCTGGTGTGCAAGGATGGTGTTGGCTGGCAGGGTCATCCTCCCTGGTGTGCTGAAGCTGTTGAGTAGCTTGGGTTAGTTGACTTGGGCGCCTCCCAGCCCTTCCCGGTGGTCTGACCCCACCAACTGGCTTCCTGCGGACCTTCCTAGCTTTCCAGTGGGCATCCCGCTCGCCCCTCTTCCCCGCGATGTGCTCAGCAGCAGTGCTTACAAGCATGCCAGGCACAGGACCAGGAGCAATGGCCTCAAGCTGCAGCAGAGGAAAGGCAGGTTGGAGATGGGGAGGGACTTTCTGACTCTGAGGGTGGTCAAGCTCTGGAACAAGCCGGGGAGTCTCCGTCCCTGGAGGTTTTCAAGAGCAGGCTGGAGAGAGATGTGGCTGGGCTGGTTTACTCAGGAAGCATCCGTGCCTCGGTTGGGTTTGTATTTTCCCCAGTACTGGGCAAGATCATAAGCAAGTAGGCTTGGAAGAGCCTTGAGGCGGGGGCTGGGCTAGATGTGACCTCCTGAAAGCCCTTCCAAGCCTACTTGCTTATGATCTTGCCTGCTACCGGGGAAATACAAACCCAACCG
>NW_005842035.1:1542488-1544962 GCF_000455745.1 Alligator sinensis | reverse complement strand
ACAGAGATCGGCCTCGGTGCCCCGTCGGATGTTCCCAGCACCCCGTGCAAATTTGCATTCCCAGGGAACGTGCGAGGGAGGTGGTGGGTGTCAAGGGGAGGTGGGAGCGTGGGAGGGGAGAGGTAAGGCACTGAGGGGTGGAGAGTGACGCAGTCGCCACCGCCCGCCTCCTCCAGCCGTCCCATATAAGTGAGGGATGGCTGGGAGCACAGAAAGCACCTGGCTGCCTCCAGCTCCGGGAGAGACGTGCTCCAGTGAGCTCCTCCGAGAGACATGGGAACGCAGAGGCGGCTGCTTTGGACCTTCATGGGATGCTGGATGTGGATCCTACATGGTAAGCCCTCCTCTTGCTCAGTCTGTTCAGTCTGGGTCACAAAGTGGATGTGAACTTGCCTGGCTTCCAGGGGGACGGTTCAGCCAGAGATGGGTTTTTTTTCCCCCCCTTGGCCATGTCCAAATCTGAAATTAATGCAAGCTTTAAGATGACACAGATGCTTTTTTTTTGAGGACAGGAACGCCCTTTGAAAAGGTAAGTACCCACCTCTTCTTCCAGAGGGGAGCTCTCCCACAGAGCGAAGGACTCGGTCACGGTCACATCAGCTCTGTGGGAAACCCGGGAGCCGACTTGCATGAATATCTATCCGTGTCATTTAGACGGGGGAATAGGCCTGCTAGATCTTCCTGCTCTGGGATAGCTATGTACCACACACTTAGCGATGGGATGTGCATGCAATGCCATCTCCTCCTATAATTCAGAGACTCGGCTAGATCTCCGTGAGATGGGCAAATTGCCCTGTCTTTTTCTGCTTTCTGTTGCAGCAAGTTGTTTTAGTCCAGAATTCAAGCCAGTAACTTGTAGTGGAGATGGGATCTTCTATTTGATATGGCATGGCTAAGATGCAACATGGGCTTGCATCAAGTAGGGATGCAGGCTAAACTGATATATTTCCTGCATGAGAATCATTTTCTCAGGTCGTCAGGGACTTCAGATAAAGCACTGATCTGGTGCCAGGTGGGAGCTGATAGTTTTTTTGACTAAATTTCCAGTTGAATTAATAAAGTGGGAAAGGAGCTGCATTGCAGGGAGACGACAGGGAGGGTTGGAAGACATGGGTTGGGCTGGAGGTTACTGATGGCGCTGCTCATGGGTTGGCCTTGGGTTCACAAAGTGCTTAGGCATCTACCTGGGCAGTAGTAGCAAGAAGTCCTGCTATAAAATGGGGGCTCAGCAGCTGGGAACAAAAAGGGATGTCTCTGGGGTCTAGTAAGTTTGATGGAGACTGAGTTACCAGGATGGTGGGACCATGTACTAGGTGAATGCAATCTTAGAAAGTATTAGGTGAGGTATTCCCAAAAACACAAGGGCGTGGTGATGGCGTTATGCTGGGCCGGGGTGAGATCTCAGCTGGATCCTTGTGTACAGTTCCAGTCATACGTTCAAGGATGATGAACTCACAGGGGAGTGGGTACAAAGAAGGCATCTCAGCTGGATCCTTGTGTACAGTTCCAGTCGTACGTTCAAGGATGATGAACTCACAGGGGAGCGGGTACAAAGAAGGCGATAGAGAGGGAGTATGAACTATTGATATGAAAGGGCAACATTGGCCAGAAAGGATAGGAGTCCGAACTGGCTGGGAACCTGTTTTTTTTACATGCTCCACAAGCATTTTTTGAAGGCGATGACAAATCCTACCAGGAATTTAATGTCTCCCATCCTGCGTCCACTCCCCTGCTGCTTTGTGATATGATGCAAAATGTTCCAGATGCGTAGAGAATTAGCCAAAAGCACAAAGACTAATGTTCACATCTGGGTTTAAAGAAAGCCCAGGGCAGCCTTCTCACTGTCGCTGGATGCTGGTAGAAAAAGGGGACGTGAAAACACCTGGAAACCTCCTGTTTCCACACCCGAACAGCTGCCCTCTCCAGGATAAGTTAATTCTCAAGTGCTGCAGTTTAATTGCAGGGATTGTGTGTCAGGATTATCCCCTCCCCAACACCAGGCACTGCTTCCTGTGGGTCAGGACAGTGGGGTCAGGCTCATCTGACCCTAATTAAGACTTGCTCGCAAGGTGCCCCTACCAGTTTTAGGTAGCATCTCTTGAGCTCCAGAGCCACTGCCTGACCCTAGCAATTGCTTATGCTTTGTTGGGGGACTACTCCATAGGCCTTGTAGGGACGTGGTGGAGTAGTCCCCCAACTACTCCCCCACCTTGCAAATATTTGCAAGTAGTCCCCCACCTTGCAAATGGCCTATTGCATTCCCCAATATTTCCAACCCTAAGACCTTAAAATCACAAGACAATTGCTTAATTCATGAGGTCTGAAGACCTCAAAGTCAACATTCGAGTTTTTAACTGTCTTCACTTCCACTGCCTCCGATTTCTTCATCATCAATTCTTTCTGTGCTGCCTTCTTCTCGGATATTCAAAATGCAATCTCTGTCACCTCTTTCACTGCGATACCTTTGATCCCCT
>NW_005842035.1:1539783-1542478 GCF_000455745.1 Alligator sinensis | reverse complement strand
TTCCCTACCTGCTTCCCTCCCTCTCCACCCTTTTCCCCTCCTGTAGTAGAGCTGTCAAAGGGAGCTGGAAGATGGACGCTGAATGGCCAAGAAATGCAGAATGTGGATCCCGGGTGCCGAGGACCTGGGGAGGGGCTGGGAAATGCAACTGGAGGACACACGGCTCTTGGGCCCTGGAAGAAGTCCCGAGGGGGTGGGAGGTGTGGAAGGGTGTCTGTGGGGCTCTCATCCAGACCTCTGCCTGTCTCAGTGGCCAGTCCCGAAGGATGCAGGACTGAGGGAGTGCTGGGCAGGTGCCCATTTCTCATGCTTTTGGCCCTTTTAGGAGGGCTGACAATCGGTGCTCAGAAAGGAGGCCCCTTCTTTTGCCTTGATGTGCCTCAGGGTGGGGAGCTGACACTTGATTTCCCTCCTCTCATCCTACTGTTTCCTCTGCACCCCCCAAATCTGCTGCCTGATCTCCTCATTCTCCACATCTTTCATGATCCCTGCTGCTCCTCCCGGTCCATTTTCTAAGGGAGTCCTGTTTAGCCCCCTGCACCAGAGATTGGCAGCTGTTTTGCATGGCTCGGCTCTTACTGGGAACAACGGGAGGTGCCGGTGGACGTAGGGAAGTGGTGGCCGTATAGTTTGCTTCTGTCCCTTTTGTAGTAGTAGGGCCTTTGTACACGCCACGTTTTTACCCTTCCTTGTGTGGCGTGACTGTAGATATGGCCTTCATTTTTAATGGGACAAATGGAGGAATGGTTGGCAGATAACTCATGTTTTAATGAGACAAGTAAAGTTAAAAAGCCACCTTGAGATCCCTAGAGCTGGCAACTCAGTGGTGTTTCCCATCTTAGCAGCTGGACACGTGTCCCTGCTGCCGTGGGTGGATCTAGGGTTTTGAAACAGGGGGTGCAGGTAGAGTGATGCCTCATCACATATAACACAACACACAGTTTTCTGCAGTTAAAGACAAGCTACAAGCTCTACTAATACGCTAAGGGCCTCGCGCTGTATTATTCAGTTTAAGATCAATGCAAAAACAAATACAACTATAGGAACGTGCACTCAGTTTCCAGATTTTATATGGGCTGGACTCGATGATCCTTCGGGGTCATTGGACTCGTTGGGGGCTGGACTCAATGATCCTTCAGGGTCCCTTCCAGCCCGAATGTCTATGAATGAATGTCTATGAAATATATAAAGTAGGTTTGGGTAGTTGACTGATCAAATAAAGTTCAGTCAGTTGACTAGTCATATATCAATAAAAAATGGCCAGTAGCTCCAAATAATACACAGAAAAAGCACAAATTTTCCATTAAGAAATGTACCATAAACCCCATATTTCTGTCAAGTAAACTACAAGAAATGTCTTTCTTTCTTTTTTTTTTTTTTTTTGGTGGTAAAATTGCTTTAATCTTTGAATGGTCAAAAATATGCAGTCAATTGACTGGTCAGTTGGCCATATTTGACTGGTTAATTGACCGGCTTACCAACCCTAATATTAAGTTTAAAAAACATAAACTAGACAAAAATAGCCAAAAGAGGATTTTATTAGTCCCATAGGCATTACAGTTATGCTAATTTCCTATTCAGATTTTAAAATCAAAATCCAGTCTTCTTGAGCATCTTGACAGTGCACCCAACACTTCGCTCTCAGTCGTGTTCACCCCTGAGTTAGTAGGAGTTAATAGGACCACGCTTGATTTAAGGTTTGTAGCTAGAGCTAAACGCAGCCTGCAGGGCTGTGAAATACAAGAGAGAGATTACTATGAACGGCTAAGGGATAGTAAAACTGCAGAAGAAAGGATAAGTTGAGTCAAGGCAGACGAGGTCCCTTGGGTAAAATGATATTTTTTATTAGACCAACTTAAATAGTTGGAAAAATTCTTCTTTGCAAGCTTAAAGGAACATCAGGACCATTACAAAGGAGAGAGGGGTGTTAACACCTGTGGAGTGAAGAGAGATTAGCAAGGATCCCTGCTATTCCCCCATCCTGATATCCACTCCAGTCTGGACACAGTCTGCTGAGCTATTTCTCCCCTGTGTCCGCTTTTGCTGCCTGACTGTTGTGTGCAAGAGGGGCTCTGTGCCTGGCAGCCTGCATATTGCATATTGATCTAAGAGGCAGTGGGGCTGAAGGGTCTGGACATGTCCTCTGCAGAGTTTATGCAAAGATGATCATCTCTATGCGAATGAGGGAATAATTAGTTCATCCATTGGGATGTCTTGTCACATGCGTGCACCCCCCAGGGGTCTGGATCCTCTGCGTGGCTGGCTACAGCTAAGTCACGGGTCACTTTATGCCAGTCTGGATAGAGCAGTCTAAGCAACCAGGACCTCAGCAGAGCATCCCTGCTGGAAAGCACCGCAGTCCTGGATGAACTGCTGCAGGATGTCAAGACACTGAATGAGTGGAGGCCTCAGGTCCTGTAACATCATCTCCCTGTTCCCCTGCCCCCGAATCGACACTAAAGTCAACCAGAAGTTCAAAGCACGACATACAGACTCTTGCAGGGATCACAAATCCCCCAGGACAGCTTTCCTCCACCTTTTGCTCCCTTTGACTTAGCTCAGGGGAGGACTTGGCCACAGCTGCCCTGCTGGGATCCTCCGGTGGGGAGGGAACCAGAAATCAGTGTAGAACTGGCCCAGCCAGCTCTTCAGCCTGCTTCTCAGCCTCTTGAGGTGGGTTAAGATTGGGTGTAGG
>NW_005842035.1:1531343-1539752 GCF_000455745.1 Alligator sinensis | reverse complement strand
GAAGTCCTGCACTTAAGAGTCTGGGATGGAGGATGCTTGCCTGTAGTATCTGGGGGCATCCAAACCCCAAACCTCTGGGCTTGGGCCTGCATGTAGGATGCCTGCTCATGGATCTGGAAGTATCTGAAATCTCAGGGTGAGAGGTCTGGGATGGAGGAGAACGACTGAGTTCTGCCTGCTCAATCGATATGGTTTTTGGAGCGATTGAATTCTGCTCAATCGACGTGATTCGGAACTGATTTGATCTGGAACATGAAATATATATATATATATATATATATAAGCCAGCCTTGTTGCAGCCCTGTGGTGGAGTCACCGTTACACGCTACTCTCTGGGTTTTCCCAACTGGTGTACGGTCCCTTGGGATACAGCATCCCTCGGGCTCCTGTAATACGTACCCAGGGGTGAGACCAGGCAGAGAGTTGGAGGAGGGTGTGCCCTATCTCTTCTATGCAAGAGAAACATGGACAAAACACTGGGACAGTCACCTGAAATCCCATTAGGAGCAAAGCCAGTCCAGGTTGCTTTCTAATTTGCAAAAGACCCTGTTGGGTAACACCCTCTGCATGGAAAGTCTATGGATAACTCATCCAAGGGGGTGAATTTTGACAGCAAGCAGCTCCCTAATGTGACTAATGCCTTGCTGCATTTTTCTCCATCCTGTGCAGAGCTGGGGACCGCCTTCGCCGTGCCCGCCACCACGGAAGGGCAGCTGACCCAGGACGAGACATTTGGCACCGACGAGCCCATGCCTTTCGCAGCAGAGAGCGATGTGCTCCAAGGGGTCAAGCTAGAAACTGCAGACAGAGCTGCCACCTCTGCTGACGCCAGCAATAGCCCAACGCCATTTCCTCCTGGGTTTTCCTATGGGGAGGCGAATATTGAGATAACCAGGGTGCCGACACACTTGCAGCTCCTGGAGGCCCACACCGTCAGCTGGCTGCCGGCTGTATTTGAGCATGACATCGCCACGAATGGTGATGGGGGACAAGACTCTTCGGGCTCAGGGCCAAGCCCCGGTGTCACGGCAGAGCCCTCTATAGCAGAAGCCAAAACGTTACCGAGCACGACAAATTCTTCGCGCTCCTCTCTGGACAACGGGCTGACTACCACAACGCCAGATGCAGAAGAAGCAGCTGCCACTGCTTTCCCTTTCCCTGGACAGATATCCTCTTTCTCCTCCAAGGTGGAGCCGGATGCATCCTCCAGTGTCCCTGCTGCTGCTTCTCGCTTTGTAGGCCTCGATAAAGTTTTCGTAGCACCTGTCCCACGGGAGGGAACAGAAGAAGAACTGATCTCCGCTGCCAGCAAAGCGCCCCTTTCTCCATCCGCCGCGGAGACAGAGCTGATGGGGGCAGCGACGGAGGGGATGACTCGTGCTGGAGCTCTCAGCAGGGCAGTACCCCTGCCCACGGATGCAGGCCCGGGAATGACCAATTCAGCTGTGGGAGCACAGGAAGAGACGGCGGTGTCCAATGCCGATGGCCAAAATGAAGTAGGTGCCTTTACTTGGAGCCCAGACACCAGCGCAGGAAGGGCTACGGAGTCGCTTTTGTGGAGCACGGAAGACCTGGGCGACATGGAAAGCTCTTTGTGGTCATCTCTACAGGCAGAGGCAGTGACGGGAGTGCGTGAACCCTTGGGGGAAACTACCCTGTCTACCGCCACCTCTCCTGATGAAGCTGAGGGCTCGGAAGGAGCTTCAGAGATGGACAGCACAAACGATGCCCCAAAGGCCACAGCCCCTGAACCCCCACAGCCATCATCGGGGAGCAGGACAGTCATAGGAACATCAGACAACACAGAGGAAACGTCCACCGTTGACTTTGGTGCTGGGGAGGACGATGCCGTGCCAGCAGGACCTGCTGATGCTGAAGAAGGGCTCTATCCACAGGCTTCCTCTAGCACACCCGGACCCAGCCAGCCCCCTTCAGACAGCGAGATGCATTCAGGACTAGCAGCTATCCAAGGCAGAGGGGATGCCGATAGCTTGGCGTCCGCAGCCAGCGAAGGGACTGTTGGAGACAGCAGTCCCCAGGGCGAAACCCAGCCTGTGTCCCTGGATGCAGAGCTGAGTCCAGATAGCACCGCACAGCCCTTGCCAGGGGCCTGGGCCAATGCTGGAACGTCCCTCCGGTCTCCACTGGAGGACGGGGAAGCGATTCATGCCCCAGAAGGAGAAAACTCTGGCCCCACGTCTCCCAGTGAAGCCCCCACTGAGTCGTCCTTTTCAGAGGCTGAAGATGCAGGAGTCTCCCCAGCTCCTGGGTCCCCCCAGCCAACTCCAGATGCCGAGGCAGACGTAGTGCGTATAACTAAGGAGGGCACGGAGGTGGCCGTGAGCTCTGGCCTCGCAGCTACTGAAACTCAGGAAGCATGGCTCTCCGGAGCCCGTGGCAGTCTGCCCAATACCAGTGTGGAGACCTCCAGCTTGGCCTTTGCAGGGAACGAGGAGGCCACTGCATCCGTCATGGACACCCAGGGTCAAACCAGTCCCTCGCCCTCGGGCCCAGCGGTGAGTCCAGCAGAAGTGGCTGCGTCGGAGCTGCCGGCTGGAGGAGCAGGAGCCACGGCGGCCTCTGAAACTTCCCTCCCTGCATCCGGAGGGGTTGGGGCAGTGACAGGGACACCCACGGCATCAGGAGACGTGTCCCTGTCTCCCAGCGATGCCCCCGCTGAGATGCCGCTTGCAGAGCCTGCAGGGACAGGAGCCTCCCCAGTTGGATCCTCCCATGCTCCTGGTCCTTCCCAACCCTCTCCCACCACGATCACACCTGCAGCTGCAGGGGAGAAGGAGGACTCCCCAAGTGCCGGCCGTGCCGGTGGAGAGGAAACCCCACTTCCCTCCCCAGCCATGGAGGCAGAGCCGTCTGCTTCAACAAATGCTTCTGGAGCACCTGAGAGCAAAGTAGAAGCAGCGCCGGCCGGCACCGGCCCTGAATCCACTCGTTCAGCATCGGCAGGAAGCGAGGAAACCGCCACACCCAG
Organism: Alligator sinensis; assembly: GCF_000455745.1. Lineage (NCBI taxonomy): Eukaryota > Metazoa > Chordata > Crocodylia > Alligatoridae > Alligator > Alligator sinensis. The sequence continues at coordinate 1,536,763 of NW_005842035.1, read as the reverse complement.
CGTGGAGACCCAGTGGGAAGCCAGTCCCTTGCTCTCGAACACAGCGGTGGGTCCAGCAGAGACGGGAGCAGGAGATACAGGAGCCTCAGCTGCCTCTGAAACTTCCCTCCCTTCATCTCCAGGGGATGGGGCAGTGCCAGGGGAGGGGTCCCCAGCATCTCCCAGCGATGTCCTCGCTGAGCTGTCAACTTCAGGGACTGGGTTTTTGAGGGCTCCTGGCTCCTTGCAGCCATCTGCAGTCACTGAGGCCGATGTAGCATCGATCAAAGAGGGCACAGAGGCGGTGGCAAACTCTGGCCTTGCAGCAGCTGCAACTCCTCAGGGAGGACGGCTCTCCGGAGCCCTTGGGGGAGTGACGTTGCTGCCCGATGCAGGCGTGGAGACCTCTGGAAACAAGGAAGCCACCACCTCCATCACTGACACCCAGAGTCCAACCAGCCTCTCACCCTCAAATGCAGCACGAAGCCCAGCGGAGACCAGTGCAGGAAATGCGTCGGAGCTGCTGGTGGCAGGAGCAGCAACCTCGGCTGGCTTGGATCCTTCTCTCCCATCATCCTTAGGGGATGGGGCAGTGATGGCCACACAAGCCCACTCCGGAGACGTGTCCCCAGCTGCCTCTGCTTCTCCTCACGATGCCCTGGCTGCATCCTCTGTTTCAGAGGCAGGAGTCACCCCTCGAGCAGTTTCTAGCGGTGCCGATTTTTCCCAGCACGAGACCGTTGTGGGACCTGCAGCTGCGGAGGAGGCCTGGGGCTCTGCTAGCACAGCAGCGACAGCAAACAGGGGAGCGGGAATATCCAGCGCAGGTACTCCAAGTGCAGTGAATGACTCTCCCTTGGGCACAGCGCTGGGTCCAGCAAGCATGGGAGAAGCAGGCACCTCAGCTGGCGCTACAACTTCCTTTGGGTCCTCTCTGGGCGGTGAAGCCTCTGCCCCGGCCTCTCCCAGTGATGTCCTCACTGAGCCATCAGCTTCAGGGATTAAAAACATAGGAGTTCCCCAAACTGGGTTCCCATCGCTGCCCGGCACAGGCACGGAGACCTCTGGCATGACATCTGCAGAAAGTGAGGAAGCCCCCGTGTCTGTCAGCGACACCCAGAGTCAAACCGATCTCTTGCCCTCAAATGCAGCTAGGAGTCCAGCGGACGCTGCAGAGACCAGCGCAGAAGATTCATCAGAGCGGCCGACTGGACAAATGGGAGCCCCAGCTGACTCGGGTACTTCCCTCTCTTCATCTCTGGAGGATGGGGCAGCGACAGGAGAGGGGTCCCCGTCTTCCCTGGCATCTCCTAGCAATGTCCTTGCTGAGCCATCAGCTTCAGGGACTGGGTTCTCCAGCGCTCCTGGCTCTTCCCAGCCATCGGGGGTTGCAGAGGCAGTAGTAGCATCGATAACTAAGGAGGGCACAGAGGTGGTGGCGAGTTCTGGCCTTGCAGGTGGGGAAACTTCTCGGGGACCGCAGCTCTCCGGAGCCCTTGGCAGTGGAGCGACATTGCGGTCCGATGCAGGTGTGGAGCCCTCCGGTTTGCCCAGTAATGTAGCATCTTCCCCTAATGGGTTCTCTAATGCTCCTACCTCCACCCGACCGGCTGCAGTCACCCAGGCAGATGCAGGCACAGAGGAGGCAGCAAGCTCTGGCCTTGCAAGTGCTAAGGAAACCCCCTTTTCCCCGTCTGCCGTGGAGTCCCAGGCTCCCAGCGCGGCAGCAGAAGCACCTCAGGGAGCACAGCCGCCCGGAGCCCTTGGCAGCGGAGCACCGTCGCTGTCCCAGACGGGAGAGGAGACCTCCGCAGATACTAAGGAAGCCACAACATCCAGGAGCCACGATGCCCCAAATCCTTCTTCCTCCTCGGACGCAGAGCTGAACCCGCCAAGCACAGCAGAGCTGCAAATGGGACACACGGGGACCTTGGCTAACGCTGGACCTTCCCCTCCGTCCTCTCTGGATGACGGGGCGGCCGCTGGGGTTCTCGTGCCATCAGGAGCAGGGTCCCGGTCCGCTCTTGTCTCTTCCAGTGAAACACTCACCGAGCTCTCGGGGCCAGGGACCCAAAATACAGGCACGGTGGCGGCTGGTGGGTCTGATGCTCCAGTCCCAGCTAAAAAGGAAGCGCTCAAGTCTGCTTCCAACATCCCTGGGGAAACTGTCGCGGCCTCCCCTGCTTCGGAGGTCGAAAGGGAAGGGTCCTCCTCTCTTGGAGGCTTCAGCCCCGTCAATTCTGCTCCTCCCTTGTCGGATGGCAAGGCACCGCTCTCTCCTGCGGCTACAGAAGGGAGAGGGGACAGCGCAGGGCCTGTATCGGCCGCAGACAAGGGGAACGCGGGATCCACTGCTGACTCCCAGAGCGAAACAGGTCCAGCAAATGCTCCAGCGGGAGAAACAGGGGTCTTGTCCCCGGCCGGGGCGGTCTCTCCATTGTCCGGAGATGGGCCAGCGACGGGAGTCCACGTATCATCAGAAGTGTCCGCCTCGGCCTCGGCCAGCAAAACTCCTGCCGAGGCCCCACAGACTGCAGAGCCGGGATCTTCCTCCACCGGTTTGCTTTCTAGCACCCCATCCTCCCTGCAGCTTCCCTCTGCGGGGCAGACTGGACCAGGCACATCTGGGCTTCTCGGAGAAACATCTGTATCCTCCAGTTCTGCCGCCAGTGAATCCGGCAGCCCGGTTGGGTTACCAGGGCTGGAGGGTGGTAACGGCGTGCCCCGAGTTACAGCGCTTCCATCCGTCTCCAGTAGTCCATCTGGCAGCCGGTTCGGCTCTCCCGCCCTGATTTCGAAGAGTGGAAAGATGCCACCGGCGCTCCAGACTAATGGGGATACAGCCGCGGTCTCGCACGTGTCGGCGGTGTCAGCTCGGGAAGGCCTGGCTACGACGCCGTTCCCTCTCTCGGTCACACAAGGTATGTCCCACGCAGGTTGTCAGTCTCCTGCCGAGGAAGACACGGGCTTTTCCTAGGAACGCCTCCTCCGCATGGTCCCAGCTGCTGGCATCACCGGCTACACGTGCACGACAGCATATCTTGGTTCCCTTGCCACCCAGGTTTTGCTTATTTTTAGGGCTGGCTGGAAGGCAGCCGTGTTCTCCTTGGTTTTCCCAAGACAGGGGTGATGGGGACTGAGTGAGGTCTGGAGGAAAGGTGGGGGGTGTAGTGGTGGCTGCATTGCAAGCAACACTGGGGGTCGTGCCTTTGCCCTGGAGACCTGTAATGAAGGGTTACTTCATGCACAGAAGTCTGGACTTTTAATTGCATACGCACTTAAGGAAGGGTTTTTGGGACGTCTGCTCTTCTCTGTATTTTTATGGTGCTTGACACCTACTCTGCTAAGGGAGAGAGCAGCCTTCGACTGCTAATTAATAGCAGCCTACACCTCCCTGCCGGGGGGTTGCAAAGAGGATGGAGCTGGACTGCTCTCAGTGGGGGCAGATGGCAGGACAAGGAGCCATGGGCTCAAGCTGCTGCAAGGGAGGTTTAAGTTGGATATTAGGAGAAACTTTCTCCCGAGGAGGGTGGTGAAGCACTGGGACAGCTTACCCAGAGCGGTGGTGCAGTCTCCATCCTTGGAGGTGTTGAAGACCTGGGTAGACAAGTCCATGGCGGAGATGATGTAGTTGGGGCTGGTCCTGCTTGGAGCAGAGGTTGGACTAGATGTGACCTCCGGGGGTCCCTTCCAACTTGAATTTCTATGGGATGATGGAGCTGGGGCTGGTCCTGCTTGAAGCAGGGGGTTGGACTAGATGTGACCTCCCGATGTCCCTTCTCACCCTCATTTTCTATGACTCTGAGATGCCCAAATCAAGCGGTTCCTTGTCAACACGAGCAGGACCAGGAGATAATTAGTTATCACTAAATACATCTAGAGCCTGATTCTCAACCTAGCCTCGCTTTGTGCTGCCGGCACAAACGAATCGAGCGTATAACTGAGGCTGCTAGTTGCCTGGCCGTGCACCAGGTAGTTGACCGTCCCGATGACAGCACTTGTGCCTGGAACTGATTTGTACAGGCATAGAGAGAGACCTGGAGGCTTGGCTAGACAAATTGGGCTTTTTAGAGAAATGACGAGGGTGCAGGGTCATCCACCCCCCGCCCTACCACTCCCGTCACTGCAATGTCATGAATGAGCTCTTTGCTTTTATCGGCAGCGCGTGAGGACGATACCGGTGCAGGATTTGCCCAGGAAGGAACAGCGCTGGCCTCGGCCGGGGCTGGAGAGTCTGTTGCAGGTGCTAGGGGCCAGCCGACCACACGTAAGTCATCTAGAGCGGGGCAACACAACGGGACCTCCGCCGCGCTCCGCGCCGCTGCGTTCCCCTGATAACGCCTCCTCGGATGCCGTGCTTCGAGGATGCTTTATTCACTTCTCTTGTCACCGGCTCGGCTTCGTCCGTCTAGTGACTGCCTTAAATGTAGCCAACCTTGATGTTTTATGAATCAACCTGAAACTCTTTTGATTAAGGCTCGGTCGCTCTCACCATTGTGTTTCTGTAGCAGCAGTGCCCCTGTATCCGTATGGAGCAAAGGCAAAGGATAAAGAGTACGTGGAAAGGAGAGTGGATTTTAACTCCCGGCTCTTCAAACCCGCGATCGGATTTCCGTTTGGGAAAACACTACGCGATGCTCTCTATGTGAGTCTCGTTTCGTTGGCTGCATTGCCTTATCTCTTGGAAAGTACTTCGGTGTAGAAAGACTGGAGTTTTCAGAGTTTAAGTGCTTTTGATTTATTTGCTTTATTTTTGACAACGGATTCATTTTGAGGATTCAAAGTCATTTAATTAGCTTTTCCTTGGAGTTTCTTCAAGGCTGGCTCGTGGATGTGAAACATCAGAAAAGTCTGCAGTCTCCCCGTGACACAGTTGCTGTCCATAGGAACAAGGGACATCCCAGCTTTGGGGCATATTTCCTAGGATCTGGCATCCTGTCTGATTTGGAAGAGTTTTAGTGGGCTTTGGTTAAGGTTATGACCCTTTTATAATTTAAGGCTTCCTTCAGAACTGTTTTCTTGTCTTAAGATGTAGCAGGGGCCGCCGTTGGCTCTGTGTGAAGTCCGTGGTTGGGCTTCTCAGCGCGGCCCCATGATGCTCAAGGGCACGTACACACTTGACTCCAAAGTGCATTGCACTTGAGGGGTCAGGGCCATGAACTAAGCCTCCTTTGGCAGCAGAGACTCTGTTGCTAGTGTATGAAGATTTTAACCCGAGGAATTAACTTTTAGTTTACAGACAACGGGCAAATAATTTTCCCAGCCTCAGACAACGATGTTTTCCCATATCCCAACCCACCGCCTGAAGGGTTTAATGGCCGTGAAACAGTCCCGATGGTAGCTGTGTTTTGGGATAATGCTGATTTCTCCAGAGGCGTCGGCACTACCTTTTACCAGGTTCGTTTTTATGGATGGTAACACTAACGCTGACCTTATAGCCA
>NW_005842035.1:1528510-1531312 GCF_000455745.1 Alligator sinensis | reverse complement strand
TCGCACTCTGTCCCATGAAGCTGGCAAAGTTGAACTCGTGACAGCTTTGTTCGGTTGATCCCTTCTCCATCCACCCTGCAGTGGGTGTAACTGGGAAGCTGGGCTTGTTAGACCTGCTGGGCTTTTGAGCTGTTCCTGCTGGTCCCATACATCTGAGTATGCCCTAACTTAGGGGGACGGTCACCGCAGTGCAGAAAGTCTCATTTATGCTCTTAGGGATCCCTAAAATAGAGGCTTTGGCACAGGGCAAGAGCTCCCAGTCTGCTTTCATACCTTCCTGTGCCCCAGTGCCGCCTCTCTCCTGTGTTCCCGTGGGGATGTATAACCACGTGCACGTATGCAACCCACAGGAATTCATGACCCTGAACTCTGCCAAGCCTCCATTCATTCAAGACGTGGAAGCAAGGATCCGGCGGTACGTGGGGACGTCGTACTCGGCCGTGTGGACTCTGAAGATCACCTGGGTGAAGGCTCCTGCCTACCCCGCATGGAGGGATGTCACCAAGGTACGCGGCACCGTGTCAGGAAGCTGTCGCCCCTCTTCACCACCGTCCTCATGCCTCTCCTGTTGCATTGTGTCTGCATTATAGGAAACGTGGGTGCCAGGGCTTTTGCACTGGCTTCAGCCCACATTTTGGGGACTTTGAGAGTGGACACAGGGTCCTGTGGGGAGGGCGCTCGCTGGTACTGGGGGGTCTAGGGGCCAATTCCCGGCTCTGTGACTTCCAGCAAGTTGTTGGCTGTCTGCACCTCAGTTCCCAAGCTGTGAATTGACAGCTGGGGAGAGCCTAGGAGGTGAGGGAAGCACTTTCGATGGGTATTCAAGGACAGTCGTGGCTGCAGAAGACACCAGCAAGTGCCCTGCAGCAATGGTCACGTGGGTCCCCGTATTCATTTTGGATCCACTGAGTTCAAGTGACGCTCACCCTTCTGCAGAAAACTGGGATAAAAACTTTGGTGAAACGGGGCTTCAGGGGGCTGTGGGTAACGCACACAGCCCCTTGGCATTGAGACGACTGTCGCTCCCTAAGCAGTGAAATCTGTCCATGCAGAGAGGGGACTGACCCCCATCTCCAATGCTTTTATGAAAAAAAATCCAAAAGTGTAAGTTTTCATGTCCAGGGATTTGGAATAGAGCTCTTTTCAGGTGTGTTTTAAATTCTTTGGAGGTTTTTTCTTTTAAAAATTGGGGGGTTTTTTGGACGTGTTACAGAAATTTCCCGTTTGCTGGAAGGCAGGGTGGAGAGGCACTTGCGGACAAACTAAAGCAGAGATGCGTAAGCTCCCACGAGCTCAATTCATCGGATGCTATCAGAAACACAGATTTTCACTAATGAAAATGGACCATCAACAAATGGCCGAGGCCGGGGGGGGACTGAATAGGGGATAGATCACTTCAGAGGTACCCAGTTCGATGCTCTCCATGTATAGCATCCACTTCTGCCACTGGTGGAGACAGGATATTGGGCTAGATGGACCATTGGTGTGACCCAGTATGACATTGCTTATGTTCTTATGTTTTTACTATAAAAAAACCCCAGAGCCCTTTTTTGGTATAAAATGTCACTTTTTTTTTTGCCAAAAGTGAAAAAAATGTCAATGTGTTTTTTCTATAACAATCCTTAGCTTTCCATGCATGTGCTTTAGTTTCCTTTGCGGAGGATTACACTTGTCTTCTTGGGGACCCCTCTCTGTTGCTAGCGCCCCCCGAAATGCATGGATTCCCCCACGTGATTTTCACAATAGAGACCAGAGGGCCTCGTTAGCACCACGGTTGGTCTCTGTTCCTCGCCTCTCATTGAGCAGCAATCGGTGCCATCGCTGTGCCCTTCCGGGTGGCGACACCGTCTTGCTGCCTGCCTCCCTGACCGCTGTGTGTTCCTCTAGACGAACACGTACCAGGCTGTCCTCACCACCGATGGAGTCAAGTCCTACGTCCTGATCCTCTACCAAGACGGCAGCATGCAGTGGGATTACACCAGACGTCCAGCTACGAATGTCCTGATCGGCTACTCCAGGTGCTGTGTTTTTACCACTTCTGCTGGACACGGCTCCATAATGACACGAACGTGAGCCTGGACTTGTCCAAGTGTTGCATTGTATTTACCCGCACCGTCCCTGTTGGCTTGAATCCTTTCTTGCCATGGAGGGTGTCCCGGGGGTGGCCAGACTTTATCGCACCAGCTGGATTGTTTGAGGGAGGTTAGAGAAATGCATGGTGTTGGGATAGAGGAGCCTGCTCTTGCTGGGGCCCTGAGTTGAAGCTCTCTCTCTCTCTCTCTCTCTCTCTCTCTCATGCAGTGGGGATGGATTTTACCAAAATGACAACCTGACTCAGAGACCTCCGGCTGCTAAATATCGCCCCGACCAGTTCAGAGGCTACAGCACAGGTAGGAGCCTTGCAGCCAGTCGCAGCTCAGTCTTTTTAGCTAATCCAAGAGGAGGGGAAGCATGACGTGAACCCTACAGAGGAAATGGGAATTTTGACCACACCGGGCTCTCCAGTCCAGTGGGCAAAGGTACAGCCAGTCCCAGAGGCTGGAAGTCAGAGCTGGATAAATTGAGACGGGCAAAAGGTGCAGACTTGTAACAGGGAGGGTAGTTAATCATAGGAGCCACCTAGCAAGGGCTTTGATGGATTCGCCGTTACTGGTGGTTTCTAAGTTGACGTTAGATGCTCTAGTTCAGTCCTACGGCCAGGAGATGGGATGAGATGATCCCAGTGGTCCCCTTCCATAATCCATTGACCTACAGACATCCAGAGGAGACCGTGAAAGGCACAAAGGCACACGGTACCATTTG
>NW_005842035.1:1501793-1528500 GCF_000455745.1 Alligator sinensis | reverse complement strand
AAATCTTGCCCCAAATTGTACCACTCCGCCCACAACTTAGTCCATTAAAATGTCTGTGCTCAGTTCACTGGAGGACAGTGTCTTACGACTGCTTTCCTCCCCTCCCAGACCTGCGAGGGCTGCGGATCTACAAACTGGATAGCCGCGTGCGTGCGAACTACCGGGTGCGGTGCCTCGGCTGGGCTAGCAAGCAGCAGGAGCCGGGCACATGGAACAGGGACCTGCCGCCGTGCCCCTGCTCTCTGCAGCAGGGAGAGTCGGACGGCCGCTTCAGACGCAGCAAAGGAGGTGCGGGATGCTGACAGTGTTTTCCCCGGGGTTTTCTCTCCCTTGCCAGCGCTAACCCCAGGCTCCGTGCTTGCTCGTACAGAAATCCCATTACCTGCTTAGGCCCCAAACCCTGCCCGAGCTGGGGTTTTGTGGCACCTTCGCGGGAAGACGCTATCAGTGCATCACCCTCCAAGTGCTTTTACAAGCATGCCTAGTTTATACCTTAAAGCACTGTGATTCAGGCCATCCCCGGAACTGCCTGGCTCTGGGGTAACCCCCATCCTGCACCACATCAGAGGAGTAGGAAAGCTGTCATCTAACCAGTGGGGCGTTGCAGGTTGGCTGGATGCGCAGGTGACCATGCTGTATACAGCCTCTCCCAACCAGTACGGCGCTGGGGTGCGATGCCTGTACAGTAAGCAGAACAAGCTCATCGACGGCCGGCAGGAGAAATACTGGAAGTACTCGAGACAAGCTTCGCCATTTCGTGGTAGGCATGGTCTTCTCTCGTGTGGTTCATCCTGTTGCTTTCCATCAGCTGCTCTCAATGTTTTGCAAAGGAAGTCTGGCTCATTGCTCCCATTTTACGGGGTGGGGGGGGTGGGAAACTGAGGCACAGAGTGCAGAATCAGGCGAGTGACAGAGACAGGAGTGGAGCCCATAACCTCCGAGACATGCGCATCTCTGCATAGGCTAGTCCAGCTGCAGCAGTATGATGCTCTGAACGGACTTCTTGGCCAGGCAAATGAGCCATTGCTGAACTCCATATCATCATGGCTACTAGCTCAGGCATCCCTGTACTGCATTGCAAGCGCTGCTGTAGACATGCCCCGAATCCAGCGCTCTGCCCACATGCCCTCGGCGCCACGTGGCTGGCCCTTACTCAGCTCCTCTGTGCTATTCAGGGGAGATGAGGGGATCTGACTCTCTCTAGCCGTGGTGACTTCGAGGGTCCGTCTCAGTTCGGTGCCTCATGTTAGCAATTGCAGACGTGGCCAGTGTGTGGCACAGGACAGGGCCCAGCGGTGTTTCCAGAGGCTGGAGCTGACCTCATTTGTATATTCAAGGGGTTTGACGTGAGCAAGTAAATTGCTCTGAAGCATGGAGTGAACCCCTGGGATCTTACATGTTTGTAAGCGGGGCTTGGATTTACCAGGACTCGGGATCCCTTGAAGGCATGGGCAGATGTGGCTGAAATCGGGTGGACCTGGATGGCAGGACAGACCGTATGGCTGCCCATGCATTCCCTCTTGAGCAAGGCTTGGCACCCCTTTTGGTTTCTGTACGCCCTTTGTCTCCGTAGAGAGGGGAGCTGTGTTGGACCCCAGGTGACACCCATGGGAGGCTTTCTGTTTTGTCCCAGGGGCACTGGGTCTCCCAGCCCCACATCGTTTGGGAGTCACTGCTCCCTCTTTAATGCTCTCACTTTCCTCCCTAGATCAAGAATTAAAGCTGCAGGACTGGTGCTGCAACCAGACGGGGAGCCCCCCGTTCTGCGCTCTGTATGGGCAGAAAAGACCAAAGATCGGCTGTGATGGATACAGGCCTTCAAATCTCAGTGAGTTCCTATAGCTCAGGACGGGGGAACAAGGAATACCATGCTCCCAGCCAGCATAACATGCTGTTCTCCTAGGAAATGGGTGTGAAAGTTTAAAGTATCTGTCTACGGCCCACTGAACAACACTCAGTGGCAAGAGAGAAAAGAAACCCAGGCGGTCCCCTTCCTTGCTCTGTCCTGGCCTAGTGCATATATGGGGGGAAATTCTCTTGGGCATCCAACTGGACTCAGGTGCCTAAGTGCAAGTCTGTTCCCATGTGCTCATCTCTAAATCTGCAGAGGCATCTACTGTCCTACCACACCATCACCTGACCCTTAAGGTGGGCGCACAATGAAGCATTGAGGAAGACGAGGGCCCACCTGACTTTTCTGGGACACAAGCAGGGTGAAATTAGGATCACACTCAGGTGCCTACATCCACTGGCATGTCTAGTAGATGGAACAGACTCAACAGGTCCATGCAGACCCCATTGAACCAAGCTTGAGCATCTGGAGACCCATGGATCCATGTCCATGAAGACCCCATTGAACTTTGCTTGGGCATCTGGAGACCCATGGACCCATGTCCATGCAGGCCCCATTGAACCATGCTTGAGCATCTGGAGACCCATGGACCCATGTCCATGAAGACCCCATTGAACCATGCTTGAGCACCTGTTGGGCCATTTGCACTCAGAACAGCTGTAAAGCTCAAAGTAGGGCAGCGGGGAGCTGCACCTTTGCACATCTCTCAAGTACTGCAGGGAGGAGTTTCCCCCCTAGGAAGCTAGTGCCCAAGGGTCTGCTCTCAGGGTTGCATGTCTCCTGGTGGTGATGGTGCTGGAGACGGGACAGCGGGTGGGATGGAGGCATGTTCAGATGCAATGTACCGGGCGGCACAGGAATTGCTGGTTTCCTTCTCATCTAATCAATGAGCTGTAACAACAGGAGAACATGGGGTCAAGATAAGAGTAAAGAGCATTATTTGTTCTCTCGTAGACCCGGCAGAAACATCCTCAGAAGAGTCGGGCAGCCGCTCGGAGAAAAGGAAAAGAAGTGAGCACGTGCTGGGAAGGGGTGATCTCTGCATGCTGTTCCCTGCTCCTTGCTCCCGGCCTGAGAGAGGGCTCTCGCTGCCCTCCTGGGTGTCCCGGACCCAGTGGCCGCAGCATAGGCGTGGTTAATCTCTTGGGGTGGGAGAATGAGTTGGGTTTGTATCCTTGCATTGCTGTCCCTTGCTGATCGCGATCCGGCCTCTTCACACATCTGATCGAATGGGCTGAGGCTCTATTTGAAAGGGGGCGTTGATCTGGCATTTGCAATACTTTATACTGTCTGGGGACCAAACCAGTAACTGCCCTGTTATTGCAGAGCCACCTACTTCTCATAAGCCCCAGTGCACCCACTGACATATCTTTACCAGCGAGTGCTCATCTGTCGTCTTTTCTTCCCTTTAGATCATAGAACAAGAAAGTTCACCTAAGCCAGGACCCAACCATCCTTCAAGGCCTCGGTCGCATCTAACATCTCTCTGTTGCCTGCTGTTCCTCAACCCATTGCACGTGGAATCTGTTTGACCCGACTTTGCTAATAATCTCCATGAGACATTTCACTCAAGAGCGTATGTCTCGCTCCAGGACCGTGGTAGCGTTGGTGGAGATGAACGCTCTTCTCAGTCTTTCTGAAATGTCCCTTGGATTCATGCGAAAAAGCAACGATGCATTTCTTCTTCTCGTGGGACCTCAGTTTCTCCGTCAAAGACTAACTAGCAAGCGTTCCCTTCTGTTGCTACAAACCCTCTTTGTTCCCACTCCAGCTGGGTCGGCTCCTGCTGCATTTGGGAAGTGGGCAGGTCCTCGCAGCTGCAGAACGCGGTTCCTCTCCTTGGGAAGGGCATGCTCTTCCAAGAAGGCCTCCAACCAGCCTGTCCCCCAGGAGAGCTCTCAGGCTTCCCACCGTGCAGGGATGCAGAGCTCCTGGGCCTCTAGGTAAGGGCAGGGCTGGGTAGTTGACCAGTCAAATACCAGTTGAAAATTGTAAAATTAAAAAAAAAAAATTGCCAATAGGTCCAAACAACGCACAGAAAAAGCACACCTTTTCCATTCAGAAATGTGTCAACACCATATTTATGTCAAGAAAACTACAAAAACAATGTCATTTTTTTGGTAAAAATTGCTATAATCTTTGACTGGTCAAAAAGATGTAGTCAATTGAGCACTCAATGGACAATATTTGGCCGGCCAATTGACCGGTTTGTCAAGCCTAGATAAGGGTTTCTGCTTCATTAGGAGTCCAGTAACACATCCTGCAGTACAAGGGTCCCTGCATCACTTACCTGACTTGTCACGAGCAGCAGCGTGTGGGATGAAAACCGTGATGCTTTTGCTCACATTCACATATCTTGTGGCATTGATGCAGCCCGCTGACGAAGGGGAAAGATGCCTTTGGCCGCTGCTCTCTCAAGCCTTCTTGCTTTACAAAACAGCCACCGAACGATTCGGGATTAAAGCATCCCATGGCTTGACGGAAATCTCCACGGAGCACGCTAGCACACCACTGATCCCAGTTCTCAAAGCCTGGGAGGCTGGCGGAGGGTGGGGGAATCAGTGGGGTCTTTGTAAGATGGCATTTACCCTGTCCAAAAAATCAAATCAAATCACTTTCTGTCAATAAAGTCTTTGGAGAAGAATTTAGCATCCTGTGTTGTGTGCTAGGACCGTGTGTGGATAAGGGATGAAAGCAGCCCCTCGAGAACAGGTTTCTCTCTGCGGTGTAAAACCGGCGCTAGGGTTTTCACCAGTGGGGAAGGGTGCAAGCCGCATGGGTAGAGATGCTAGGAGCCGAGCCACCCCGGCTCTGGCTCCTGCTCTACACCGTGTGTGTACCGGCCGGATCAAAGCTGGTGCAGCCACGGCCCAGCGGAGGACGGGGGCACCTGGAATAAAGGCTGTCTTTTCACCTGGCCATGTGCTGCTCTGCTGCTGGGCGGTTTTCAAGATGCTTGTGTGTACAGGACCAGGCACCCTGGTACCTAAACCCGGGGACGCAGGGGAGCAGAATTGGGATGTGGACGTCTCACAGAAAGGCACGGGACTTTGTCCTGCCCTTGGCTGTGCCGAAGGGATTACACCGCTGGGGAGGCATTCAGGCCACTCAAGGAACTCATCACGCAAAGTTTTTGTGATTTCTTTATGCTTTTTTTGCCCCCCACAATGAATGACATCAGTCTAACCTCTACGGTTGACTAGCTGGAGTCTAATTGCTGCCCACATGGTATATAGCACTAGTCATGACCAATATTAATGAGTGGTAAATCTTTGCAAAGGACAAGTTAATCAATTTTGAACTTGCTCGGAGAAAAAAAATCATTCTCTCAGGCGAAAGGCAGCGTAAAAATACATCTTCATTTTAAAACAGTGATTCTCTGGGAGTAAAGGGTAGGACCTGATGGTAAAGAGTAGGACCTGATGATATCTTGAGGTCCCTTCCAGCCCCTAACATCTATGCAAAAATACCTAGCACAAAGCAGCAGCGGCAGCTGTCTTCTTTACACGATCATTATTCCAGAACAAATGATTTCATGGCAATTATATTCCTTGAAAACCCTGAGAAAAGCCTTACATCCAACCCTTTTCTGCCCTTCAATAATTCCTTGCTGTTTTGAGAACCGCCTGGTGTCACAGGGTGAGCTAATGGAATAAAAGGCATCAAAAGCGGCTAGCAAGTCATTCCTTAAACAAGTGATCCTGTGCATCTCGTCACCATTGCAGTCAAGTGCACCTGTGTTAGAAACCAGGCATGCAGGGGACTCCACCGTGGGTTTGACAGGCTGGAAATTTCGGTTTTCAAAAGGCAGCCTCTCAATCTGAATCTGTAAAGGATGGAGGGATCAGAAAAAGATCACTGACGTAGGACAGCTGTATGCAAGAGCCAGAACACGGGCCACTTCATGCTCAGATTCGGACGACCCAAAACGCTTCACTTTGGCTCGTGACAAGCAGGCATCTGAATCTGAGCCTGGATTTCCACTACCCCGCCAAGGCTTCGCTGGGCTCTGAGCTCTTGGGATGGTCTCAAGTTGTGCAACAGCCACTTCTTGGGGGAATCAAAGCAGGAGGCCACTACAGCTAAAAGCAAGCGCTGCTACACCTGCAGCTACACCTTCCCCCTGCCAGCCCGCGGGGATCCCCTGGACATTGGCCCAGGGGGATGCAGCATTACATGGGCGGTCGTGCGGGAGCAGGCCCTCCCAACAGATTTCTTGGGTGGAAATGCAATCGAAATGTCCTGGGACAAATGCAGGCGCAACGTGTCCTGGGGACAAATACAACGTATGCTCCTAGCCATAGACGTCGGAGCGCTTGTCACTTAATAAGATCAGCTTATGCTGCAAATCTGCACTTTGCTCCAGATGATAACAGCTCATTACCACTGCCAGCAAATCCGGCTCTGCCCCAGGACGGCCGTCCCCTGTAGCTCAACTCAGGCTGACGTGGGCTCGTTGCTAAACCACAACGGGTCTTAGAGGGCAGCAAGACTTGCATTGTAGACAATGGTGCCGCAGCCCCCCTACCCCTCTCCCCCCCAGAGCTGGATTTAGGACAAAGCAGCCCAATGTGGAAAGACACGCTGGACAGACCTGAACTGATGGGTTGATGTTCATTCAGAAGCTCCCGTGGGCTTAAAGAAGGGGTGGAGGACGTCTTGGCCCTGTTCCTTGCAACAGCTAAGGGAGGAAAGAGCATGAGCTGAAGGGACGGTGGAAGGGAGACAGAAGAGTGGAGGGAAGGGGGCTATATGGGGCACTTAGCTCTTGCCTAAGTTAACCCATATAGACCCAAGTGCCCCATATAGGCCTTCTCCCCCTGTGAGTGAGGGAATACAGTTCCCCCTGCTTTCCCAAAAGATGTGGCCGTGGTGCCAGCAAAAGCTAAAGCTCACAGACACTTCAGCAGTGGCTATGATTCAAGGCGGGAGACGGCGTGGTCACAGCAAGCTACTTGCGGGAAAAAGCAGCCTTGACCTCCAGAAGCACGCTGGCCTCCGAAATAGCGGGGGAAATGCCAAAAACATCATAATAATAAAAAAAAAAAGAGAGGCTGTCACTGAAAAGCCACTTCTAGCACACTCTGTGGGGCTCGTGACTGCCCCGGTGGGATGGGGCGACTGGGGGAGTGGGGGGTCGTACACTGCAGAGAGTGTTGCATCTCACGTGCCCGCACACAAAGGGGTGCAAGCCCTTCCCCATATGGGCTCATGGGGGCAGGGTTTCCCTCGGGGTCTAAAGGGAATCAGGTACCAGAGCAAAGACTACAGCATCCTGGAGAAGTGGGGCTGGGAGGGACCTGCAGAGGTGGCATCTAATCCAACCCCTGCCCAGGGCAGGATCGGCCCTGTGCAAACCAGCCCAGACAAATCCATCATCCCACCTCTTTGTAAAACTACCATAATACAGCACAGACCTCACCCCCGAACCTGCCGCAGGGAAAGCAGGGGGGCCACGGCAGCCAGTGTCCTGCTTCTGTAAAGGGTTGTTAATATACACCCCAGAGATGCCAGGCAAAGGCTGTGCCCCCACTACAGAGGAAGGACCCCCTTCCCCCAAGTCCATACCAATTTGTCCATGGGGTCAAACTCCTTCCTGACCCCAAACGTGACGTCGGTCTGACCCTGAGCAGAGGGGCAAGACCCTCCAGCCGGGACCCTCCGGCTTTGGAGCACTGGATCATGGGAAACACCGTGCCAGTCTAAACCCGCTTTGCTGCACCTTCAAGCCACGGGTCCCGATCCTGCTCTCTGCAGCAAGAGAGAAAAGGTGCTTTCCCTCTTGGTGGCGGCCCTTCAAGCGCATGGTGGGGGAATCAGTAAGGTATATACAATAGTCAGAGCCAGCCGGCACCAGCACAGCCATGGCACCGCTGCCCCACACCACGGAAGAGCCCGGGTTGGCTGAAACTTCTCCACCGAATTGGACGGGGAATGAATTTGCAGCTGACAATGGAGGTTTTTCACCAGGCATTTTTGCAGGCCCGGGTTTGGAAACCCAAAGAGGCTCCTATCCGCTTGGCCAAAAACTGAAGAGTTTCAATTCTGGCCAAGCAAGGAGACGGGCTGTTGTCGTCGCAATGCAAACACGGCAAAGTTGGCTCTAGCTTGTGCGGCTTCTTGCCAGTCAGATCCAGACCTGGAGGAATGAGTGGTAGCTACGGGGGTTATTGCAGCTGTCACTCACCCCCCGTCCCCAACCAAGCGCTGTACCCCGGGTTTTGTCAGCCGAGCGCTTGCCCACAAACCCGAGCATAGCCCCCCGCCTCCATCCCTGCTCTCCTGGCTACCCGTCGCCAGCCGTAAGCACCGTGTTGCAAACACCCTGGGGAGGGAACACCGCGTCCCCTGCGCGTCTCTGGCCTCCCAAAGCAAACAACCTTCGCTTGCTGGGACTCGTGCCCCCCCACCATGTCCTGGAGGTGACAGTTTGCTGACCGGCCTTTTACGTCTTTAAAGGTTTGGTTTAATTTTACCCTCCCAAGAGGAGAAAGGAATAACTAACCCCTTGCCTCCAGAAATGCAGGTGCCAAGGGTGGGGAGGGTTTGCTTGGGGTGGCAGGTGGACATGCTCCAAGTTGTAGTTATCGGGTGTCCAGGTTGTAGCCGTATTGGTCTAGAGGTAAAAAAAAGCAACCAGGACTCCTGGTAGAGGCAATCTTTTATTAGACCAACTAGATTTTTGCAAAAAAAAAAAAAAAAAAAAAGGTCTTAGTTCTGGTGCTTTACACGCTCATACCTACAACCTGGAGCAGCCAGCTCGAGTGCAGACCACGGTGCCCACCCGTGGCTGGAGAGTGGACTGTCTGCCGTGGCTCATGGGGCTGGGAGCTCTCACCAGTGGGGCTGTCTCTTGGGTACAAGGGGGGTCCTGATCTCTCCGTGCTCCTCTACCACATACGAGTTGTGCGCCACTGGCCAGGAGCAGGCCCTGGTAGCTTGCCCTGGCTTGCAAAGCAGTATGCAGATGTGTGATCATTCGTCCCCCGAGGGAATGGATGCTGAACAAGGCAGGGTTTTCTGGTCAACGGGGGTGGAGAATCAAGCCCCCCAGACACATGCGCACAAGAGCCCTCAAGATGAGACCCTAGCACAGGGAAGAAAGGGGTGACGACAGGCCTTGCACCCCAAGACTTATCCCAGTCGCTCTCAACCAGGGAGCTGGAAGGCCCTTTGAAGGGGGCCACGCAGTGTCAGCACTGGCAGATGTGCCAACACATCTGCACAAATCACACTCGGAGGCATCCAGCGCGCGGGAAACATCCTGCCCGGCTGTGCTTGCCCGGAGCTCTTTGCAACCCAGGAAGGGCTCTAGTATTTTTCTGTCGTGAAAGCGAACAGCGAGTCTAATAACGACGGAGGCCTGGAGTCTAATGAGGATGCAAATCTCAGGCTTCAGAGAGCCCAAGCGGCCACAGCGAGGGTCTGAGGCCTGGCATAGGGACCTGCCAGTGCTTGGCTCTGGGCGTCCCACCTGGGCCCATCGCCTGCTCCTTTTGGAGTCTCTCCAAGCTCGGGGAGCTGGTTGCACAACCCGCACCTGGGTGGGCGGTGGGGGCCCTGGGGCTTGCATGAGTCACGCTGGGACGTGATGTTATCTCCCAGCGACTCTCCCCTTTGGGGGCTATAACCCCTTCCTGCATGGGACCGGGGTGATGCAGCCAGCAAGAGCACCTGGGACGCTGCGCCTGGCTGCACAGACCCCCCAGCAGGCCTTCCCCGAGGGGTCCCGGCTTGCGGCGAGCTGCCCTTGGAGGGATGCACATCCACACTTTCTCTATTTCCAAGCTTTCTCCACGCCAGGCCGACAGGAAAGAGGAGTCTGCTCTTAGCACAGTTGGGTCCACGTGAGCCTTATTCTGTGGTGGTGCCCAGCCCTGGTGCTGGGTCTCCGTCCAGCCAGGAGTTTCACCCGTAAAGGGAAGTCACTGATCTGCTCTGCCCCGTGACACACGGCCTGGTCTAGGGGCTTTGGGTACGGGCAGACCTAGGGTTTTGAAAGGGGGGTTGTAGGTGAGGTGCATCCTGGCATCCAACACGACGCCTATTTTTCTCCAGTTCAGGAGAAACTGGAAACCTTGCTGTTGTGCTAGGGGGCTGGCGCTAATATTATGCATCTTAAGATCAAAGCAGAAACCAAGGTAACTACTGGCAAGTGCACTCATTTAGCTCATAGATGACATTTAAAAACAAACCACAACAAACTAGGCTGGATATTCTGCCCCGTAATCATTATACTTAAATGTACGGCTCTTATTCAGATTCCCCAGGCAAAAATCAAGCTTTCTTTGGTGTCTTGAAAATGCCTCCGATACTTCACTGCCAGTCATTTCTGCACCTGAAGTAATACGACCACACCTGAGTTCAGGTTTCTAGCAGAGCTAAAAACCAGTCTGCAAGGCTATGAAATAAGAGAGGCGTTATCAGGAATGGCTAACAGGCAGCCAAGGAAAGGGTATGTGTAGAAGAGGAGTGGAATAGCAAGACCATTGTGAAGGAGAGAGGGTGGTTCACACGGAGGGAGTGGAGAGAGATTAGCAGGAATCCGGAGGAGTCCCCAGACAGGGACCGCAACGCACTCTGCAAACACCGCGGCGCTGGGGCCGTGCCAGGGTGAGCGATGCAGCACCGCCCTCGTGCGAGACTCGAGGCACAGCGCAGGTTACCCGGCGCCGCACGACGGGCTAGCGACGGAGCTGGGGCAGAACCAGGCGTGCGGGAGGCCTCTCGCTGGCTCTCACCAAAGGTGGTCCAGCCTGGGGGTGTCGGGTAAAAGCGCCTGCACAGCCGAGAAACCAGCTCAGCGGCAGGGGCCGGCCCACGGCTCCTCGATAAGCGAGAGCAAGGATTCATCCCGCCTGGTGCCCTGGGGTCTTCCCTCTCCCCGGCTGGCGCTGTTAGCTCAGGGACCTGCTGGCTTGTGA
This sequence comes from Alligator sinensis, assembly GCF_000455745.1. NCBI lineage: Eukaryota > Metazoa > Chordata > Crocodylia > Alligatoridae > Alligator > Alligator sinensis. The sequence continues at coordinate 1,517,724 of NW_005842035.1, read as the reverse complement.
GATCGTGGGCACTGCTAGCTGCAGCCACTTCCCAGAGCCACAACCCTCGTGCAGTCCCAGCCCTGCCGGCACCAGGGAGACGACAGTCACCTGGAGATGGTGAGGCTGGTGCATGCATGGGACAGCAGCCAGGCAGACCCAGCGACGTGCAGAGGGGGAAAAAGCGCCTGGGGGAGCCCAGCACAGCAAGAGCAGCCGCTCCCCACAAGCCAGCCAGGAGCCCGGGCTGAGCTGCGGCAGGAGGACAACTCTGCTCCCCCCCACCCTGGTGGCAGTACCAAGCATGCCTTCTAAACAGACTGGCCCAGGGCCGGTGGGAAACGAACCCAGGAGTCCTGGGGGCAAATCATAGCTTTTGGGCTAGCCAGCATCATGCCGGGGGCACACGCTCACCTAGCTCTGGCCTGTTGCTCTCTGCCGTCACCCCCATGGTCCTGGGGGGATGCTTCTGGGTCCTTGTGATGTGGCCCGAGGAGCTCAGGGCAGGTCTAGGGGCTCACGGAGATCTTCCCAGAGGGCTCTGGCTCCAGCAGGTCCTTCTTCCCACCTCCCAGGAGCCAGTGCAGGCCCATCCTCTCCAGCGCGCCTTGGGGGGCTTTCTCCAGTGTGCCCAGGGAGGGAGCTCCCCGCACGGCCCTCACCACACCGTCCCTCACCCTGGGTCTTGTGCCAGCCCTGTGCTCTGTCCAGGTCGCACCCTGCAGACCTGGGGGTCACTTGCAGCTTGGCCTCTGGGCTCGGCCACTCTGGGCAGCCCCGGCTGCCCACTCAGGTTCAGTCCCTTTGCAGTACTGACCAGCTGGCAGCTCCACAACACCCGGGACGGGGCAGAGCTGCATCCCCTGGCTGGGAAACTCTCCCCTCGGCTTCCAGGCAGGTGGATCACCAAGCATAAGGCAGCCTCTTCTTTCCCCTCCTTGCCGTACACCTTCAAACAGCTGGTGCCAGGACCTGATTGTATCCTTGGGGACCCCCGGGGCTGGAGTGGCGAGGGGGGTGCGGCCATGAGGGCTAGAACAAGCTTGTAAGACCTTGGCTTGGATAGTGCAGCCTCCCTTGCAGGGGGCTGTGGGCAGGGATTGAGGGGTCACTGCCTACGCTCTCTGCCCTCTGGCCCCGCTTCCACGGAGGGTGGACACTGGAGGAGACACCCTGGCTCTCCCAGGTCCCTGCCACGTGTTAAGTATATAATGCAATTCATGGGTCAATCATGCAATAAATGTAGACCAGCGGCACGTGCAAAATCATTATCAGGTCATACAAATGGCCGTCCAGCTACAAAGTTGGTGCTTGAAAACGTGACAACTTGGTAGCTGGCTTCTATCCAGCTTTCATTTGAATGCGTGGCAGGACCCCCACCTGTGATCCCAGGCCAGGAGGCTGATGGGCAGCAGCTCTGGCATCTGCCAGTGCCACAAAGCAACGTGGCATGGCAGCTTCTTGTGTGCCCTAAGAGCACCCCAGCCAAACGCCCATGACCCCAGGCAGGGGAACAGGTGCTGATGGAGCCACACTGGGGAGATGGCCTCATCCCATTCCTGGACTGTACCCAGAGGTGCTGCATCCCCTGGGTGAAAGGCTGTTAATGTGGATCAAGCACCGGGCTGAGGGAGGATGGGACTGGAGCCGTAAGGCTGCTGGGGCAGGAACCATGCACCTGGGCTAGGACGGGAAGGGAGCAGGCCGGGCACTGAACAGGACACGACAGTTTCCCTTGGTCAAAGTGGTGCTGGCTTGGCCACACCTGGCCCTTACCCCCAAGCAAGCCTCGCTAGGCCAAGCTTCCCGGAGGGGCTGGAAGGTGAAGGGGCCCGGTGCCACGTGATGTTCGGGACAGGGGCCGGCTCCAAGGGAGGAAGGATCCGTGCACAGAGCCAGCCACACCATGCACTGCTCCTCTCCAATAGAATATTTATATAGATATAGAGATGTATATATTAAAATTACATTTCTCTTTACAAAAGCAATTCCACCACGGGCTCAGGGCATAGCTCAGCGGGGCCCAGAGGGCGCCTCGGCAGTCCTGGCCCTGGCCCTCGCTCCGCTCTGCCCTGCCCCGGGGCCCTCTCCCACGCCGGCAGGGGCTCCATCCAGAGTCCAGCAGCGGGTCCCGCAGCGGGTGGGGTGCAGACAACCCCGTGACTGCATCTCGGGCAGCGCCCGCTCCACATCAGGCTCCTTGGCTTCCCCATGCCACTGTCACCGCCTGCAGAAGCAAGGACAGTGGGTCAGCAGGGAGTAAGATGCAGGCCTGATCCTGAGGCACAGCACCCTCCGTGGGGCCTCACAGGATCAGGCCCCCGGCAGCTTGCTCCTGTCCCGTGCCTCTGAGCCCAGCCCATGCTGCGGGCAGGCGTGCTAGGAGCTGTACAGAATGGCCATGCCCACGGCACCCTGCCACAGAGCCAGGCTCTGCCCCTTCCACCCCCAACCCGAGAGGTGACCGGGGGCGCGTTCACCCTGCCCAGCAGAGCAGGGGCTGGCTTGACCCTCACAACCACCACACACAGATAGACGCAGTCAGTCTCTGTGGCCCTTATGGCCTGTGGCCTGCGCCGTGGCTGTGTCAAGAGGCCACCAAGCAGCCCAGGTTTCCTGCAGCTGCCAGTCATTTCTGTGCAACACGGAGGTGTGGGTGGGATCGGGCCAGGGCCGGAGACTCCCTCACTTGTGGGCAGTCAGTGCAGGGGTGCGGGGCTGGGGCCGGGGGCTGCGTACTTCTGCCTGGCAGTGCTGTAGGGGTCCAGCAGGTGGGAGCTGGCCTGCTCCAGATTCCAGTCGAACATCTCCAGGACCTTGTGGCACTCCACTCGGGACTTCAACCCCAGGCAGAAGAGCTGCTCCACCTGTGAACGACAGGGCCCGGGCTGTCAGTGGATGGCACTGGGGTCTTGGGCATGGATCCGAGCCACGGCAGGCCCGGGCTCCGCAGCTGGCGTCTGAGCAGCGGCAGGGAGGAGTGAGGCCAGCCCAGCCTGGACCCAACAGGGAGGCTGACAGGCAGACGCGGGGGCTGCCACGGGGCTGTGTGTTGTACCCGAGTCAGCCGGGAGCGGTGTGATGCACCCTCCCAGCCCTATTCCCAGGGCCCAAGGGCATGAGCTTGCAAGGGAGCTGAGCCATACCCCCAGCCATACCCTCCACGGCTCCAGTACCACTGCCCGCTACCCTGGAGGATACGGTACCTTCAGGTACTGGATGGCACGCTGGACGTTCCAGCCGTGGCTCTGCAGGGCGGCCTGGCACTCCTCGGTCGTCACGCCGTGCACCGTGTCTTGGACCTGTGGCAGACGCACCCCGTAAATGCCTAGTCCAGCTCACCAGGACCTGAGCTCAGAGCCTGGCGTGGGGCCACGGGACAGGTGGGAGAGGATAATAAGGAGAGGGGGGAAACCGAGGCAGGTATGGATGGGGCAGTGTCTAATGTGCCCACCCTCACGGCCTCTGGGCACAGGCAGCGACTGCAAGGCTCAGCCCTTTTGGCTGGCAGGTCTGTGAACACCAGGCAGGTGGCCCAGGACCTGCCAGGGAAGAGGCTTTCCTGCTTCAGTGTCCCAGGTGCAACCCAGGAGTCCGGACCCGCAGCCTCCTTCCTCTGCCGTCAGGTGCTGTGCCATGCCCTGCCCTGCCTCTCCAGCAGCTGCAACCCCAAGCTGGGACAGCAGGGGGTGCTGCAGGTCCTGGCACCTACTAGGGACAGGAGTAGGATTCCCACCCCCTCCACATGGGGGAAAGCAGCAATGGAAGAACAGGGCCCCCAACCAGCACTGTCAGTGGCCTCCTGACTGCCCACATCCCAGCCCCTTGGGTGCGGGGACTGGCCGCTCCAGGCAGGGGGCACTGATCCCACGCCCCGCGCAGTCCCCGATGGCCCTGCCACACCTTCGAATGAAAGCTGGATAGAAACCAGCTACAAAGGCGTTGCACATTTTCAAGCACTGACTTTGTAGCTGGACGGGCCATACTGACTTTGCATGTGGGGCCGGTCTGCATTCCTTGTGCGACTGACCGGTGAACTGTGTGATATAGGTAATGTGTGGCAGGGGCCTGGGAGTCCCACCCCTCCTTGGTCCAGCTCGCAGCAGCCGTTGCGCTATGCCACAGAGGTGGCTGCAGTGTGGACTCCTCGATCCCGGGGCATAGCCTGGGGGCTCAGAGGTGGGCAACTCCTGGTCCTGGAGAGGCCACAGCCCCAGTGCTGGGTGGGTGACCCAGGGCTAAGGCGTGCCAGGCTTGCTTGGGAGGGTGATGGGCAAGAGCTGGGAGACAGGGTGGATTAACCCCTGCAATGCCAGCCTTGTGGCCATCCCCTGTGGGGCTGGAGATCTCCAGCCTCCAGTGTGTGCCCCCCGCCCCAGGACCCTGCACACATTCCCCTTGGCTGCCCATGGAGACGGAGGGGAAGGACCCAGGTGCTGGGAGCACCCATCACCCAGTCGGGCCTGGACTGAAACTGAAACATCCCCCACCCCCGGCCCCGGCCCTGGGGCAGGAATTTCCCTTTCTTTCCAGCTGGATCCCATGACTCAAGGTGGGCGGAAGGCAGGGGCTGGGCTGTCTCTTCTCCCCCAACACCTGCTCTTTAACCCCGTGCTACCAGGGGATTTCATTTCAGCCCCTCTCTGCCCCCAGCCAGGGCTCCATCATCGCCTCCCCCTTGGGTGCTGGGGGTCTCGGCTCCCCACCTGGCCTCTGGCTCAGGGCTGCCCGGGCCAGTTCCTCCCACCTGGCTTCAGGGAGGGTTGGGCAGTGGGGGTGGGATGCCAGTTCCCAGCACTGGGACATGAGTTGCTCCAGGAAAAGGCCTGTGGCTGAGCAGCAGCTGTCTAGCATGTGCCCGGGGTCTGGGCAGCCCTGCGGCCCCTGCTCTCAGCACCTGGACCACAGCACAGCAAGCCCGGGACACGGGCAGCCCCTCAGCTCAGCGTGGCACAGAGCGCCAGGGACCCCCGACATCACTGTGACGTGGTCTCCCCAGGTCACAGCCCAGCTGCCATGAGGGAAGCCTGTTGCCTCTGGCACAAGCCTGGACCTGGCAGGCCAGGGCATTGCTGCCTAGTGCTGCTGCACAAGGGGCAGACGGCACAAGGGGCAGCGGGCTGGGGCTGGCGGGGATCCAGCTCCAGGCCTCCATCAGGCTCCTGTTTGCCACGCTCTGCCCGTGCTGGGAAACGGAGCTGATTCCTGTCCCCTCTGCCCCGTGCGTGAGCAAGGAGCCAGGGAGGGGTGGGGGTCTGTGCCTGGGCAGAACCTAGTGCAGAGCTGGGGATGGCCAGGCACAGCTCTCCCAGTGCTGCCAGGGCACCCGGAGGCAGCGGCTGCCCTGTGAGCTTGGCTCCAGGCCACCACTGAGGGGAGGGGAGGGGAGGTCATGGAGCTGCAGTGAGCCACTGCCGGGGAATGCCGTCACACCAGCCCATCCTGGCGGGTGTGTCTGCCCCCACCCAGGCTGTGGCTCCCCACGGCTCCGGGTTCAAGGAGGATGGGGCAGAGCTGGCACTGGTATAGACAAGCACCTGGACTGGTCAGGCCTGGCATGTAGCTCTGCATGGCTGCCCCCAGGGCACATGTGAGAAACCCCATGGTGCAGGGGAAACTGAGGCACAGGCAGGGGAAGGGGCTCAGCCTGGGGCCCTCTGGGGGTCTCGCAGCCCTGCCTCCCCATTCAGCTCTGGCAGCCTGGGGGCTCTGGGGGACAGGTGTCTTCCAGCCCCTCGCGGCTTGGGTTAGGGGGTGGCTCTGCTCCGACCGGTCCGCATCCCTCCTCCCCAGCACCCGCGCTCGGCCTGACTCACCAAGCGGATCTTGTCGGAGGGCCGAAAGGTGTCAGGCCCGTCGTAGATGATCTTCTGGAGGCTGCAGGAGGTGCGCACGGTGCAGCGGTTGCTGTTGTTGGAGGAGAAGTTGGCCCGGCTGTCCGGCTGCTGCACCATGGGCCGCACGGTGGCGGTGGTGACCACGCGGGCAGGAGCTGGAGCCAGAGCCGGGGCCGCAGCCGGGGTCTCCTCGGGGCTCTCGACCTTGAGGAACTTTTCGAACTTGTCCAGGTAGGACGGGCGCTCGGGCAGCAGGTAGTAGTGGGTGCTGCTGACCTTCTTGCCATCCTTCACGATGGGCAGGATGCAGGGCCCCCGCAGCCCCTCCTTGCCCTGCGCCTGGATCACCTTGGGGGTGGCGTACTTGGGGTCCAAGGCGAAGCTCTGCGTGGTGGGCATGGGCTTCCCGGGAGAGGTGGAGAGGGTGCAGCCCCGTGGCTGGGGGGACCCTGCCGTCGGCAGGCCGGGGACAGCTCCCCCGACCAGCGCCCATGCTCGTTGCGCCGCAGGAACCGGGGCGGGATGGGCACGCGGGGTGGCACTTGTGGCTTGTCCTCACCAGGGCTGGGTGTGGAGGCTAGAGAGCCGGGCGCCGGGGGCACGTGCAGACGCTTCATGCACTCCTGCTGCAGCTCCTCGAAGATCTCCGTGGTCTGCGACGGGCTGGGCTGCTTGGCCGGCTTCCGGGGCAGGAAGAGGTTATCCTCCAGCAGCAGCGAGCCCCTCTCTGCAGCCACCGCTGTATTCTCTCCCTCGAAGCCATAGTTGGTTTCACCTCTTTCCCAGGCACCGGGAGGCCCTGCCAGCCCGTACTGGGCGGCTCGCGGCCCGCTCAGGGCCTCGGTGCTGTTGATGGAGCACACCTCGAAGTCGTCCTCGTCCTGAGCCACGTCGTCGTAGGCAGGAGGCGGCGGCAGGGGCCGTGCATCCCAGTCTACCACTGGTGTGGGGTGCAGCGGCCTGGGCAGCGCTCGCGCGGGGCTCTGTGGGGGCGTCTTGTCCAGCAGCGAGAAGGCCTCCATGGCCAGCCTGGCGAGGGACGGGGCGCCCAGCTCCCTGCCGGGTGAGGGCGTCAGGGGGGGCAGCTCCTCCTCGAAGTCGATAAGCGTCACCTCGCTGCCCGGTGCCGTGTCCCCCTTTGCCCGGGCGGCCTGGCGCTCACCCACCTTGGTGCCCGGCACACGGGCCGACGGCTTCACTAGTCGCAGCCCCCGCGGCGGGCCCGGCTTCTTCAGGCACAGCCTCTTGAGCCCTGCAGAGAGGCCGTCCTCGTCCTCGCTGACGGGGTCGTACGAGGGCTCTGGAAGGGGGAGCGAGAGTGAGGCCATAGTGGGGCGAGGGCGCCCGAGAGGGACCTGGAGCCCCTCGCCCGGGTGGAGGGAGCTGAGGCGATGCACCTCCAGCCTCAGGGCTGAGGGGACAGGCAGGGCTATGGCCAGGTGCCAGGGGGGCACCGCTCTGCCCATGCCCTTCAGAGCAAGCCTGGGTCCCCCAAAATCCCCCTCCTAGCCCAGCTCCCCACACTCTGCACATGCCCCTTGCTCCCAACCCCCAGCCCCCTGCCTAGCTCTTCCAACCCTGCACCCGCCCAGGCCCCTCCTGAGCCCCGTGCCACCCATGACGGGCTCCGGGGTGCAGGACGAGGCACCCCAGACCCAATTCTCCCTCGTGCCCCAGGGCAGGGTCTGACATAAGGACCCCCGAGCAGCCGGCCCCCTCCTGCCCGTGCCCAGCTGAGCTGGGGTCAGCCTCTGCTTGAGCCAGCGCTGTGCCACTGCCGTCTGGGAGGCAACGTGCTGCATGCATCACCCCCCGTCCCCGTGCTCTCCTCACCCTCCCAGCATGTGGGACGTGCCCCGTGGGCCGGATGCTCCGGCCTCCTACCTGGCCTCACTGCGCCCAACGCCCGAGGCAGGGGGAGGGTTAGTACGTGCAGCACAGAGCACCGCAGTCTCATGCAGTTAGAGCCTGCTGTAGAGACCCCTGATATGCTCGGGGTTGTCAGCTGAGAGGGGGCCAGTCTGGGACCTTGAGGGGGTCATGCATGCTGCAGGGGGAGAGGCCGAGAGTGGCCTGGTGTAGAGAGGGGCTTCTAGGGATCTCCGGGTGTGTGCCCATGGTCTGCCCTTCCCTTCCAGGGCACCGTGGCAGAGCTGGAGTAGGGTCAAAGCCAGAAGACAGCAGCGCAGGGGGCCAAGGAGGAGTCCCTGCAGGCATGAGTGCATCAGAGAAAGCAAGAAGCCCTCTGCCCCCCATGGGGAGCAGCCCTGGGGGTCACTGAGCTGGGCTGCTGCAGCAGTGCCCTTCTCCCAGGTCCCTACTCCCCCTCACGCAGGGGGTTTGGGTGCGTGCAAGGGTCTGCAGGCCTCTCGTCTGTCTGGCCGGCCCCCGGGCTGCGGCTGGCAGGGAGCCCCCCGCCCCAGCACAGGGGTCTCAGGGCAGGAAGCGCACAGCACGCCCTGAGTACCTTGGAAGAGAGGAGCTAAGAGAGAACAGAGAGGGCAGGAGCAGGGCTGGCGGCACGCAGAACAGCCCCACTTACTCTTAAGCAGGATCGTGGGCTGAGGCGGCCGAGGCGGCGGCTCCCCTGCAGAAGAAAGGCCCCGAGAGGACGAGAGAGGAGGGGTTAGTCAGCCAAGCGCAGGTGGTGACGCAGCGGCGCGGTGTCGGCACCGCGGGGTTAACCAGAGAGGGGAGCAGCCTCCACCCTTGCCCCCATCCCCATGGCATGAGCCAGGGGTGCCAGCTGTGGATGTGTAGTGCCAGGCAGAGGCAGGCCTGGGCATCTCTCCTGCTCAAGGGGGCCTCGAGGGGCTTCAGCAGCAGGGGAGCCAGGGGGCTTTCCCCCTTCCTGACAAGCAGCCCCTGGTGATGGGTAGTGACATCCCAGCCTGGAGGCAGCAGTGGCTGCCCTCCAAGGTCTCCTGAAAGCAGGTGCCAGAGGAGAGAGCAAGGAGTGAGAAAAGGAGTGGAAGGCAGCAGAGGCAAGGCTGGAGCAAGGGGGGCTGGAGGAGGCCGCGGCACGGACCACCCCTGACGGGGCACATCCTGGCACACCCCAGCTGGGAGCCCCGGCTTTGCCCAGCCGGGGGCCCTGCTGATGGAGCTGCCCGCCTGTTGTGCGCTGCGCAGCCCCTGGAGACAGTGGCTTCCCGTACACAGCGAGGAGGGGAGCAGGCACCAGGGCCAGGCAGAGAGCACTGCATGCTGGAAGGGGTGGACACGTCGGTGGCTGGGGCCACGCAGCATGGCCAGACACCTGGGGGCTGGCATCGGGGGTGGGGGGGGAGCATCTCTTACTTTTAGCCCTTCCCGGGAGCTGGGTGGGTCTGGCCGCGTTCAGGTCCACGCCTAGAAGGTCTGGAGGGTCCATGGGATTTCCCAGGTACAGCCTGCAGGAGAGAGCACATGGCAGGCACGGGGCCATCAGCGTGGTGTCACGGGGTGCTTGCATGTCCCACCACGGCCTTGCTGGGTGCATGGGGGGGTGGTGTTGGACACCAGGCAGTTACAAAGTGCCAACTGTCTTGGCCCCTCAGGTGGGGAAGCAGCCCCAGGCCCCTCTCCAGAGGCAGGGGGATGTGTGAGCAGCAAGAGTCCCCACTTGCATTGCTCACCCCAGAGATCCTCGCAGCCGGAGTGCCGGAGTAGCTAAGCGACTTGCCCAAGGACAGAGCAGGAGCCAGTGGCAGAGCCAGGAACCTGCCCTGCACCTCCCAAGTGCCAGTGCCCTGCAGTACGGGGTGCTGCGAGATGAGGACACCACCATCCAGGGGCAAGAGGCTCCTGGAGACTGTGCTCAAAGGGCACTGAACACTGCCCTTTCCTCCCCCCACCCCCCCGGGCCAGGTCTCCTCACCTGCCAGGTTGTCTGCCCACCACCCTACATCCTTCCCCATCCCGGCCTGCTGCCTGGGCCAGCTATGCCCTGGGCACCGTTCCCAGGCCTGGCCAGGTCCCGGGTGCTGTGCCAGGCCACGCCGAGCTCAGGCAGCGCGAGGGCAGGGCCCTGCGCTGCCGTGGGCGAGCCGGGCGTGGCGAGAGCGGAGACAGCGCGAGAAGGAGGGAAGAAGGCAGGGCTGGGCGTGTGCTTCCGCTGCCTGGGTACATGCTGACCGGGACGGCACGTACCCACACCCACGCCCGCGTGGAGGGGTGGCAGGGCTCCGGCAGGGCACCGGGGGCAGGCTGAAGCCTGGAGAACCAGGTGGCACAACAGAGCACATTGCACTCCAGGGCAGGACCAAGCGGCATCGGTAGGGCTGCTGGGCTGGGAGAGCAGGGAGCTGTGGGCCTGGGCTGAGGGCACCGGCAGAGCAGGGAGCTGTGGCGTTGGGATTGGGGGGCTATGCCAGAACAGCACATGGGCAAGCCTGCTCAGTGCCTGCCCACCCTGGGTTTGGCTCTGGCACCTCTGAGGCCTCGGCTTTTCAGAGCATTCAAATCGCGCTGGAGCAGGAAGAGGCTCGAGCACGTGACGTGGGGTCTTGCAAACGCTGCTTCTGGGAGCATCCTGCTGCCCCAGGCACAGGCCTCCCTCATCCCCCCAGAGGCAGCAGCAGCCCAGCAGCTTGTGGAGCTGAAGGACACCGGTGTCCTTCAACCCACGGGGGGCGCCGAGGCTGCCATGGGGGCACCTGAGTCCTGCTCTGTCCCAGCTGCCTGCCTGTCTGGCCAGGGCAAGGGGGTCTCTGCCCCAGCAGACCCCCCTCGAGTTAATAGCATCTGTAACTACTGGGAGGGGAGCAACCCGGGGCAGAGGGGCTGGCACGTCCCCAGTGCTGGCCCTCCGGGGAGCTGAGCGCCGCGGACATAGGGGGCAGGACATCGCGTGCCCGACACCCCGGAGATCTCACTCTGTGAGATCTGCAAAGCCAGCTGGGCTTGGGCCTTGTCCACTGGGCTGCTGGGAGTGGCAGGTATGTCCTTTCTGGCTAGGACACAACAGAGCTGTGGGGAGGAGGTCCTTTGTTAAGGAAACGAAGATTTGAACCCTCCACCGTGAAAACCAGCTGCACAAAGGCTAAGGGGCCAATTCCTGCCAGAGCGCTTGGCAGGGATGGACTGGAGCGGGCAGGGAGGAGCGAGCGCTGTAGCGTGTGGGCGCTGGGACGGAAACGGGCGTCGCGTGGGCTCTGGGTTTCGGCCTCGCGGGCACACAGCTGACTCTGGGGTGGAAGAAGCGGCTGCCGAGCAGCGGAGAAAGGCTCCGGGCAGGCAGGAGGACACCTCCCTCTCTTCCACGGGGAATATAGCTCCTTTCTAATGGGCAAAATGCCAACAGCTCTGTAGGCACCAGGTCCCCGGCGTGCCCAGCTCCTGGACTCTCATGTGAAGGCAGGAGCGGTGATGCCCCCTGATGCAGCCCTTGCACTGGGCATCCAGCACCTCCGGTGAGTCCCCAGTACCACCCCCATTGCACACCAGGCCAAGCACGATGCCACGGGACCCCTGTCCGGGAGAGGGTCCGGGGCACCTCGGCCATCTGACATGCACGCGCCAAATGTTAGTAAGAAAGGGGGGAAGGAGCATTAGTTTGCACAAGCCGCATGGCCCCTGCCAATACCCCAGCCCAGCAGAAACCCCGAGCTCCCTCCCAGCCTCGTCTGGAGACGGGAGAGGAGCTGCACGGGCAGGAGCTGCCCAAAGCAAGAGCAAGCCCGGCCCTGGCGCCTGGGGAGGGGAGAGAGGTGCAGGAGGAAGCAGAGAGGAGACGGAAAGGCTTCTTACTCATCAATCTTATCGGGGAAGCCCCAGCAGTGCTGGGGGTTGGTGTCTCCATGCCCCGTGTGGATGAAGCTGTTTTTAAGCGGCTGGCTGATGTCGTGGGCCGACAGCCCGGCCACCGAGGTCACCGTGTTTCGGGGGAACTGCCCCACGTTTAGGGTCCGCTTATTCTGACCCCGCCACCAGTAATTCTCGGCCCTAAGGAACAAAAAGGCCCTCGTTACTGACAGCAGAGAGAGTCCGGCTCTGGTCTATGCCGCCCAGTGGGGGCCCCCGGCCCTGGGAGGCCAGGGGGGTGGGCATCTCACAGCCTGTCTGGAGCAGGGGATGCCACTGACGCCGCCAGGGAGCACCCACCTGCTGGCATGTCGAGGCTAAGTGACTGGCCCAAGGGCATAATGGCAGTCAGTAGCAGAGCCAGAGTCCTGACTCTCACCAGTGGAGTGCACTCCCCATAGAGAGCCAGGAGAGGAACCCCAGAGTCCTAGACCCTCTTCCCATGAGTCGGTCGGCTCTCCCCGAGCCTCATCAGAGGATCGCAAAGACCTTGCAGGTGAGGGAAGTGGCGGGCTCCGCTCCTGCCGGCACCACGGAGTGGGCAGGGGCAGGGATCGGTGCCCTCTGCACATGGGTATGACCAATACCCCTGCAGATGCCACCGGGAATTGGACCCACGGGCCAAAGCTGTGGCCAGGGCAACCAGCCAGGACTGGTCATGAAGGGAGATGGGCACGCTGCTCAGGTGTGCCCTCCCAGCCCCTGGGCCCAGCGGGCAGCAGCTGCCCCAGGCAGGGAATAGCCGACTTCCTGGGAAAGTGTTACCTGCCAGGCTGTGGGCACATGCGTGTGGATGTGGCATGCGTGCGTGCATGCACACGTGTGTATATGGCACACGTGTGCATAGCTGCACCGCTGCCCCCTTACTGCCCACACTCCGAGCTCACTGCCGCAAACCTGCCAGACCCTTTTACCAACCGTGGGCCCCGTACGGGGTGCAGGGCTGGCTCCACGGCAGGCTGGGCGGCAGGTCCCAGCGGGGGCTGCTTCTCACCCTCCAGCAGCCCCCGGCCCTGTGAAAGCCCTGCCAGTCCCTCAGATGACCCCCGCGTTGCACGCAGGGGGACGGGGCATGTCCCGCAGATCGCTGTGCCAGGAGAGCCCACGCTCGCCTTTGCCTGCGGCTGCCAGGGACACGGATGCAGAGCCAGTTGTGCTGGGGCAGGATAAAGCCCCCTGCTCCCCGCTGGCTTAGCTGCTATCAGCCAAGCAGGCTGGACCGTCTGCCCACGGTCACCTGCAGGTGAACCAGGAAGCAAGCTCTAAGCCAAACACTTCCCTGAGGACTGCTAATCCTATTAGGAGAATAAACCATAAAGCAATTTGCGCCATTAATAAACAAACCAGCATGCCAGGCGTCAGGACCCTTGGCACCGGCGTGTCGTCACCCGGCACTGACATGCAGCCACCTCTGGGGTGTAGCTGGCACCTCCCGGTGACAATGCATGTCACAGGGCATGGAAGTGATGGGGTGACGTGCCGGTGCCCAGCTGGAACATGGCTGCAGTGCCAGGGCTGAGCCCTGCTTGGTGCACAACTGTTACGGGATGTTTAAAGGCCACCAGTGGCCAGGAAAGTACCCCCAGCCCTGTCCCAGGATGGGCAGCACCTCCTCCTGGCATCAGTGCTCCTGTGTGCCACAGTGGGGCACGAGGCAGAGCCCCCCTGCCCCAGGGAGAGGGGTGGGAGTGGGGCAGGAGCTGCCCTGAGCTGGTGTTTCTAGAGAGCAGGGGATGGAGCTGCTCCCACCCTGCCTTCTGAATGCCCTGGCCCACGGCAGTGATGCCAGCTCAGCCCGCGTACCCTGCCGTTTCCTGGAGGTACCTGTGACTCAGCTGGTCGTGGCTCGGCCCTTTCCTGTTTACCTCCCCCGGCAGTCGGAGAGCCGCAGGGGAGCAGGGCCCAAGCAGCCGCGGCTCCGCTCCGCTCCGGGGCGGGCGGCCAGGATGTTACTCAGCCAGACCCCGGAGCGAGCAGAGGCAGCATCTCACTGGCGACATGCCCTCCCTCGCCCACGGGGCCTCACAGGGGAGGCGAGCTGCCCCCTCCTGAGCCCCTCGGGGTTTGCACAACCGTGACCTGAGCAAACCTATGTGCCCGCTGCTCCCTGCCAAGTCCAGACCTCCCCCCGCCCCGGTCCCTCTGCTGCCACCTCCGTCCTGCCTCCACAGCCACACTTGTGTGAGAGCGGACACCGCTCATGTCATGGAGCCGAGAGCCCTTCGCCCTGTCGCGGGTAGGAAAAGGGCCGTGTCGTCCCAGCTGGGGAAACTGAGGCACCGGGCTGCTCGGCCAATCCTCAGCAGCACCCGGGCATTAACCCTGGATGGGGTGAGGCTGCCCCAGGTGTGCAGGAGCTCCCTGCCAAAGCCAGTGGTGGTATCGGGCCCCGCACCCGACCCATCTCCGAAGCTCCAGGCACGCCAGGATCCAGCTCCCCCCTCTCCCCTGCCAGCCCCCCGGTCCTGGCTCCCCAACGTGCCTGCTTTCCCCTCTCAGCCCCGGGGCTCCTGGCCCGGGAACTGGGCATGGCCTGAGAATAAACCATAAAGCATACAGCAGCCCCTCGACACCCACGCTGCCCCCCGAGAGCTGCCGAATGCCCAACCCAGCCTGCTATCCTATTCCCTCTCTGCCGGGCAAGGAAACTGAGGCATCACTCACCCGCCTGCAGTCACCAGCATGAAAGGGGAGATACCTCCGGCATCTGGCCCCCCACCACCCCTTCAGGCCTCCCGGCTTGAACTCTGCATCCCCCCAGACTCGCAGCCCGCCACCCTGCCCCAAGCAGACTCGTCCCGGCTGATGGAGACCGCGGCCCGCGGAGCCAGGGTCTCACCAGAGCCGGATCCTCCAGCAGGGCGAAGGGAGCCGAGGCCGGGACAGGAGAGCGTGCCGTGCTGTGCCGGGCGTCGGAGAGAAGTGGCTGTGAGCTCTGGCCCGGGCGTGATGCACTGAGGCAACGTGCACACACTGCTCCGGGGCGAGCTACGCCCGCACGCCCACTCCCTGCTTGCAATTACCTCGCCGGGGCCCTGCGCACGCACGACTCATCGCAGGAGGGAGGGAGGGAGGGAGGGGAGCCAGTCCCTAAAGACACACAATCCCGCCTGATTCATCCCCAGGCCGTGACTAACCGTCCTCGCCCGGAGGACGCCTGCTCTGGGAAGAGCCTCTCCCAGGCCAGGAAGGTGACGGAGCAGAGGGCGGACGCGGCTCTGGGGTCACTGTCCCCGGCTACAGCCGCCCCCCGCAAGCCTGGCCTGGGATAGGGAGAGGGGTGGAGGCTTAAGGCGGGAAGGAAATGAGCCGAGGTGGGACGGTGAGACCCGTCTGACCGGGGGAAGCCACGCACGTGTGTCCCACGCATCTGCCATGGGCACATACACATCCTGAAGCGATGGGCACAGCCTGGTGCCTGCGCCTTGCACCGAGCCCTGCACACCTCCCAGCCCCAATCCCTGGCTCTGGGCAGCCCAGCTGGCCGGGGGAGCCTGGCGCTGGGAGACGGGCCGGCCGCTTGCCCTGGCTCGTACATCCCTGGGTGCCCACGGTGCCTGATGGAGGTGGGAGGATCTCAGTGGCACAGCAAAGGCAGAGGAGGCTCTGGGGAGCCCCTGGTTCTCGCCCCTCCGGCAAGACACCCCATTGCTCAGTGCCTCGGTTTCCCCGAGGGCGAGACACTGACTCATGGTGGGGAGGCGGGTTGCGAGGCAGGGCTGAAGCCGCTCGCCTGGTGGAAGGAGCCAGGGAAGGGGCTTCCTCCCACGCCCCGCTGCTGGGAACGGGCTGGGCTGTCCCTGAGCAGATCAGATAACCGCGGGCAGCAGGTGGGGTGGGGCACGGCGCGGCCAGGAGGGCAACCAGGCCGGCCCCGTGGCACCCTGGAAGATGACTCACAGCAGGGCCACAGGTACAGGGGGAGCGGGGCCAAGGAGCTGCTCATGGGGACAGCCTCCTGGTGCTCTCAGCCCCCAGACGAGCCACGGACACAGGCGGAGCGGTGGCACCAGAGCCTGCCAACATACCGGCGTCCCTGCGCATGCCCTGCCCGCTGTGTGCAGTGCTGGGGACTCTGCTACTGACACACTGCGTGGCCTTGGGTGCTTCCATTTGCTGTGACTCAGTTTGCCCTATGGAGTCCAGTCCTATATGTTGCCCCCCCACCTGGGGCACTGTAAGGGCTTGTCAGCATGAGGCCACAAGATGCCAAGCTACAGGTGAGGTGGCGGTGGTCCTAGGTGTCTGTCAGGGCAGGGGGGGGAGCGCAGCATGCACCTGGTTCATAGATTCATAGATGTTAGGGTCGGAAGGGACCTCAACAGATCATC
>NW_005842035.1:1488067-1501728 GCF_000455745.1 Alligator sinensis | reverse complement strand
GCCTCTCTTTCCGTGAAGTTTTTCCTGATGTCCAGCCTAAATCTGCTGTCTGTCAGTTTGTGACCATTGTTCCTTGTTACCCCACGAGGCGCCCTGGTGAACAGCGCATCTCTGATCCCTTGCTGCGCCCCCTAATGAATTTGTAGGTGGGCACACGATCCCCTCCAGGCTTCTCTTGCGGAGGCTGACGAGGTCCAGGGCCCCCAGTCTCTCCTCGTAGGGCCTTGCCTGCAGGCCTCTGACCATATGAGTGGCCTCCTCTGAACCCTCTTGAGATTGTCTACATCCCTCTTGAAGTGTTGCGTCCAAAACTGGATGCAGTATGCAACTGCAGTCTGAGCAATGCTGCACAGAGGGGAAGTATCACCTCCCTGGATCTATTCGTCATCCATCTGCTGATGCATGGTAACGTGCGGTTAGCTTTGCCGATGATTTCGTCACACTGACGACTCGCACGTTCGTCTTGGAGTCCGCTATGACTCCGAGATCCCTTTCCGCTGCCGTGCTGCTGAGAGGGTCACTTCCCAGCCAGTCAATGTGCTGGATATTTTTGTGCCCTAGGTGCAGCACTCTGCACTTGTCCTTGTTGTACTGCATCCTATTGGGTACTGCCCAATTTTCTAACCTGTCCAGGTCTGCCTGCAATCGTTCCCTACCCGCCGGAGTGTGCCCTTCACCCCACAATTTAGTATCGTCTGAAAACTTGGACAGAGCACACTTCACACCCACATCCAAGTCACGGATGAAACACTGAAGAGTACAGGTCCAATGACCAAACCCTGCGGGACCCCACTACCCACATCCTTACAAGTCAATACCAGCCCATCTACTACCACTCTCTGGGTGCGACCCCCCCAAGCCAATCTGCCACCCACCGAACCGTGTAAACATCTATAATCACAGCCTCTTAATTTATTTATGAGAATAGGATGAGATACCGTATCGAAGGCCTTGCTAAAGTCCAAGAAAACGACACCCACCTCTAGTCCTGCGTCTAAGCATTTTGTGACCCTGGTGTCTGGAGCCATCCACTGAGGTGCAGACCCCACTGCCAGTTGCCCAAGGAGAGGGTATGGCTATGTGGCACAGGGCATGGGCCCGACACAGGGAAGGGGGAGCTGGCTTGGGTGACCACAGCTCTGCGGCAGGGGGCAAGCCAGGTGGGCCCCTGTGTGAGCTGACTCACAGGCCCGGCTGCCGCCAAGGCCTCGATCCCAGCTCCCAGGACAGCCAAGAGGGTGACAGTGCCTTGCATGCTTCCACACTGGGGTCCTGGGGGTGGCGTGGCACCTCCTGCCCCCAAAGCTGCCCAGCGCATGGGCAACACAGCCGTGCCTGGAGGCTGGCCCTGGAGGCTGCTCCACCCAGGCCCTGCCGGGCTGGCTGCCAAGCAGCAGCTATGGCGGGGGCGGGCTTCGCAATGCGGGCACCTGCTCCGTGGGGCCGGCGGCAGGAGATCAGGCTCCAGTCACGCGGCCACTAAACACCACGACTCGCCCAGGCTGGGCATCGGAGCCCTCCCGGCCCAGGAGAGATCCTGCCCTCACTCCTGCGGGCCCAGGCCAGTCTCTGGGGGTGGCGCACGCCTGGTGCCTGTGGGGAGGCATCAGGCTCTTCCAAGGGGTCCACTTCATCCCTGCCTGCTCTGAGAGCCCCAAGGAGCTGCCACCAGCTCCCAGCCCTGCCGTCATGCTGCCCCGCACCCCGGTCACTCCTGTCCGGAGCCACGTGCACACACACACAGCTCTGTCGGTGCCCCTCACTCCCAACCCGCAGCCCCTACTAGCCCAGCCCTGACCCTCGCTGTATTACTCTGCCCGTGCCCCGCAGGGTACAAGCAGACAGAGCGGGCCATGCCACCTCATTGCAGACCCCTCGGGAGAGGATGCAGAAGCAAAGACCTGGGCAGTGACAAGGGCACAGGCCCAGGCACGGAGCCCGTCTGCCCAGAGGGATGGGGGAGGAGGGAGCTGGCCGGCTGCAGCCTCCCGGTACGATACCTGCCCTCGATGACTGTGATGACGTCGTTCATCTGGATGTGCAGCTTGTCGGGTTCCTCGAAGTCCTGAAGTGCCCTCATGTCTGTGGGCTGAGCCTGGGGCAGGGCACAGGGGGCACCGTGAGGGCTGGCCATGCCCAGCACCCTGGCCCTACACCCCGGGCAGACCCAGACTGCTGCCTGGGGGAGGGCTGCACCCAGGCCCCCTGCTAGGGTCTGGAGGTCAGGGCTGGGACCCCTGGGACTGCTCAGAGCCCCAGGAGAGCTCCAGGGACCCACGCTGCAGTCGGTGGGCATGGGACAGGGTCCAGCCACGTTAACCCCTGCATGCCCTTGCTCTAGCAAGCACCATGCCCCCACCTCCCCCACCAGACAGAGTTCCTGGGGGCACAAGATGATGCCCAAGGACACAGAGACAGGAAGAGAGGACTGCTCCCCTCCTCCCCTAACCATTAGCTCCCGCTGCCTTACCAGGGGCAGGCGGAGAGCCCAGGAGTCCTGTGGTTCCAGCCACCAGCCCACACTGCCCTCCTAGGGCCAGCAAACACTGTGTTGGATGGAGAAGGGGTTGCATCCCCGGAAGCTAGCATCCCTATCATCCCCTGGCACCAGGCCATGTTGGACCGGGGAAATGCCAGGTCCTTTCGGGAGCTGGGGAGCGCGAGGGCACAGGTGCAGCTGTCCAGGGACCAGCCACGCCGTGGCCACCCCTGCCACCTACCTCCACCAGGAAGTCACGCAGGGCCAGGAAGGTGGGTCGGTCCTCAGGCTTGTGAGCCCAGCACTGCAGCATGACGTTGTAGATGTCCTGGGGACAGTCCTCGGGCCGCAGCAGCCGCTCCCCCTCCTTGTCAATCTTGTGCAGGATCTGCAGGATGGAGAATGCCAAGGTCAGCAGAGGGGAGGGCACAGGAGTGGCAGGGGGCAGGCAGGGAAGGGACTGGTCTGAGAAGGCAGGTGCTGTGAGTGGCAGAACAAGCGTCCGCAGCCCTGAGAGGCTCTGCTGAGCCCCACGGACCAGCTTCAGGGCAGGACGCAGATGCCAGAGTGCATGGCGGGGGCATCATGGCATTGCTTTGCAGCCCACAGCACCGGGGTCACAGTGCCTGGCCTGGCATGGGCAGTAGAGATGGGCCCCAGCCACCAGACTCTCAGGCCCATGGGGGCAGGGGGAGCTCTCCCCATGGCCAGGGCTGGGTGCAGAACCCAGGAGTCCTGGCAGCCATCCCCCAATCTGTCCTGTTCTCCAAGCACTGGCAGCCCAGGACGGGCACCGTGTCTGCGCCCGGAGCCAGGGCCCCGGCTGAGTGGAGCCCGGGCACCATGGCCCTGCTGCCCACCTGGCTGCCGTTGAGGCCGATCCAGGGCTCCTGCCCGTAGGTGAACATCTCCCAGAGGGTCACCCCAAACATCCAGGTATCACTGGCGTGCGAGAAGGTACGTGTCTTCAGGCTCTCGGGGGCACACCTGCCCAGGAGAAGGGCACGAGGGGTTACTAAGGCTGGCAGCACCCCCCACCCCTTCAGAAGCACCCTCCAGCCCTGCTGGGCTCTGCACACCCCAACACGACAGAGCTGCTCGGGGACACTTAGGACGTATTCACTGCACTTCTCAGGCCAGCACCTGCCTGTCCAAGCAGTAAGACACAGCTAAGTGCCCTGGTAGAGGCGCAGAGCTACAGCTTTCTGCAGCAGCAGCGTGCAAACGCGTGTTCAGGTATTGCTGCACATGATAAAAAGGACGGGGATGTTGGTCCCAGCCCTGGCACTGCATGGACTGGCTCTGGGGTGGTATCAGGGCTGGACTGACCATCAGCAGAGACCCAGCTCACCCCGTGAATCCAGGGTAAGAGTGGCACCCTCTCTTGGGCTCAGCTCCCCATGCCATGGGGGCTGCACATCCTCACGGGTGGATGTGAGGATTCGTGTCTGGCTTGGAGGAGGCACAGCCGGCTCCAGCCTGGTCTAGAGCAGGCTGAGATCGCAGCAAGCATTTAATGTGCAATGGCTCAGGACACGTTCTGACTTGTCACAAGGCACATTGATGGATGGCTATTACTATCTTGCTCAGGGCTGCCCAAGGTACGGCCCATGGAGCCGTATCCTCTGGCCAGCAGCGCTGCCTGG
Organism: Alligator sinensis; assembly: GCF_000455745.1. Lineage (NCBI taxonomy): Eukaryota > Metazoa > Chordata > Crocodylia > Alligatoridae > Alligator > Alligator sinensis. The sequence continues at coordinate 1,497,603 of NW_005842035.1, read as the reverse complement.
GAGTTGCTGGCTGGCATGCCACTGGCAGCACGTGTTGGCCCTGTCCTACCTGTGTGCCAGGACCTTCTGCAGAAGCCCCAAGGATGGCAGGACTAGGGGGCCCAGCTCCTGTGGCCCAGGGGCAGGACTGAGGAGATGCCCCTGCTCCACAGAGGGGGAAAATGCCAGGCCTGGACTGTGGCAGATAGCAGGGGGGTTCTCACCAGGCGAAGGGCACCTTGCGGTGCTCCTGCATAACGTAGTGGTCGTCGTTCTTGGGCAGGGCCCGCATGAGTCCGAAGTCGCCAATCTTGACCAAGTCATTGGCAGCCAGGAGGATGTTGCGGGCGGCCAGGTCACGGTGGATAAAGCGCTTGGACTCCAGGTAGGCCATGCCCTTGGCGATCTGCACGGCGTAGCGGCACAGCGTGGCGATGAGGAAGTGGCCCTGGTTCTTCCGCAGCCGGTCCAGCAGGGAGCCCAGCGGCGCCAGCTCTGTCACCTGGCATGGGGGTGGGGGGACTGAGTCAGGCCCCCTCAGCCCCAGATCCAGGCCCTCCATGCTCCCCCACTGCCCCGTCCCCAGCCTCACCATCTTCATGGGGTGGGAGAGCACGACGCCGTAGAGCCGGATCAGGTTGCGGTGGTCCAGGGAGTGCATGGCGTTCACCTCCCGGATGAAGTCGTCCAGCGCCTCGGGCTGGCTCAGCACGTCTGTCTTGAGGCACTTCACAGCCACGCTGAGCTGTAGCCGGGATGGGGGAGGTCAGAGGGCACGGCCCCCAGTGCGGCTGCCTCTGGGGTGGAACGCTGCAACCACCCCGGAGTGGGCGGGGAGGGTTGAGAGGGGAAATGGCAGCTGCTGCTGGGTGTTTCAGTGCTGGGGGGGAGATGACTGCCCTCAGGGACCCCAAGACCTTCCCTCCCAGGGATGGGGGTACCGAAGAGTGAGCTGGCACCGGGGTGTGGATCCTCCCAGAGCTGGGGGGCAGCCGCAACCTCTGGAGGCCCCAAGCCAAGCCCTGGGGGAAAGGACGCAGGCTCTGGTGCAGTGCCCGAACTGCCCCCTGGTCCCAGGAGGGCTTCGAAGGCTGCGGTGTTATGGGTGGGACGTGAGCCCAACCCAAGAGGAAGGTGGTTTCAAGCCCCCAAGGGCAGGTGTTGGGAGTTGACTGGCAGCTTCCCCAGGCAGGACAGATGTGCCTGCCGGTCATGGGGGTGCACACTGGGAGCCCCGCAGCGGCTGCCTGGAGTCAGACGGACCGGCATGCCGAGTCCCCACACCCGGGATCGGGGCCCTGCCCCGCCGTGCCCCGTACCGTCTTGCCGGAGGGCGTGGACCACTCGCCGCGCCGCACCACGCCGAAGGAGCCGTCGCCCAGCTTCTCGAGCAGCGTCAGGTCCCGCTCGCTGATGAGGCAGGTCAGGGCGGGCTGGCTGGTCCCCTCGGGGGGTGGCGGCGGCGTGGGTGGCTTCCGGAAGGTGCTTTGGGGCTGGGGGGGGAACTCCGACTCGGGGCGCTTCCCGCTGAACACCTGCAAGGACAGGCCACCCAGGTCAGGGGCAGGCCCTAGGGCTCCTTCCTCGGACTCCAACAACACCCCCCAGACCATTTTGATGGGAGGGATGCAGGTCCCAAGGGACGGGAGAGGCGGAGCCCCTGCGACTCTCCGTGGAGAGGCCAGGACTCCTGGGTTCAACCCGAGGCTCCGAGTCACATTCCCGCTCCGTGCCTCAGTTTCCCCACCTGCAATGGGGGGAGTGGAAATGACGGCAGCCTGCAGCTTGGAGGTGTCCAGCTGAAAAAGCTGTCCCAGGTGTCTGCTCCACCCTGTGCCAAGGGGACGGTCACCCGTGGTAAGGCAGCAGCGGGGTCACCCCTGCTTGGCTTCCCACCCTGCATGGCAGGTGAAGAAGCAGCCCTGGACCCTTGCATTGGGTCCCTGTCTCTTAGCCCTACCCCAGAGAGCTGAGCCCCTGCCCCGTGGCCTCTTCATCCACGCACAGCCCCGGGGGGCTGAGAAGGGGTGGTGGGGAGGAGAGGAGGAGGCCGGCAAGCTCTGGGGCCACGGGTTGGAAACGGGAACCGGGTGGGGATGAGTCGCGCTCTATTAAAAGCCCGTCCTGGCCCCGGTGGCAGCTCGGCCAAGGTGACTCCCAGGAGACACCCACCACGGGCTGGGGCCAATCCCGGATCCGGGCCGAGCTGGGGGCCAGCGCGCCAGGAACACGCGTGGCCTGGCTGCCAGACGTGGGGTGAGATGCCCAGCTGCTAGCAGAGGGGGCTGCCATACAGACAAGGAGCCCCGGTCTTGTGGACTCATTCTGTGGGGGGAAAGGGTGGGTTTCCCGGGGTAATGGGGCAGGAGTGGGAGCCAGGGCAAGACCTACAGGCTCTGGGAAGGGAAGGGCTCAGCTGGGCAGGGGTCCAGCCCGGCCCTCCAGCCCCTTCCCAGCTGCTCCGCAGGCTTCTCTGAGCCCCGCTCGGAGGCTGGCACCAGAGGGCACGCTCACGTTCACACTCGCGCTCAAGCCTGGAGCCAGCCCCGCCCCCAGGGCAGAGGCGAGCTGCATACCCAGCACCTAATTAGCACTTCATTAGCTCCCTGGAAACAGTCAGACTCACCGGGCAGAATGAACTGCCTGACTGTCCGTCTCAGGCAGCGCTGCCCAGACAGCCGAGCACCCACCGCCCTGAATCCTCAGGGATGATCGGGCACTGCCATGGGGAGCACTGGCAGGGACCCTCCCGCCTGCTCCCCCACCCCGCACATTACCAGCAGCTGCCGTCACCCACCGGCACCATGACGAGGACCCCAAGTATCGCCCTGCGGCCCCCAGGCACTCAACCGTCTGCATCTAACCCAGTGCTGCGCCTGCAAAGTCACCCCCAGCATCCCTTGTGCCCACAAACACCTGACCATGGTTTGGGCCACCCAAGAGGCGGGAGCGATAGCAGCCGAAGTCCCGTGTGGCGGGGGGAGGACAGAGCCCCTTCGGGGCCAAGCTCCCGGGCCAGCAATGGGGTGCAGCAGGAGCTGGGACTGGCAGGGTTGGGCTGGGGTGCCCAGAGCCACTGCTTTAACGGCAGCTCTTGTGGACAGCCCTGTGGAAGTGTCCCCCTGTCCCACCAGCCAACACTTGGTGTCAGGGACGTACGTGGCTGAGGCCCCCCTGGGGCCAGGCCCCCTGGACTGGCTCCTTCTGATCCCTTTGTAAGGCACGTGGCTGGGATGAGCCGGAGCCTGGGTGGAGAGGCTGAGCACTGGGCTGGGATCCAGGATCCACGCCGTGCCCACTCTATCTCCCGCTATGGCCATGGGTGAACAGGCCCCGTGCCTCAGTTTCCCCATCTCCTTCAATTCACACGCAAGCCGGGCACTCAGGGCAGGGCTGCCCTCACCCGCTTCTAGCCCCGTGCCCCCGTGCCACGGGGGCCCTGCCTGCTCTACCTTGCTCATCCACGACTTGCGCTTGCACATGGCTTTCCTCCTCTTCACAGCCTCCCACAGCCGTCGTTGGCCTGTGGAGACAAATGCCATCACCCATGGGCCCAGGGCGAGCTGGTGCCCCGGCCCACCCCACCCCGAGGCTTTCTGCCAGGAGGGAAATGCAAGCCAGGGCAGAGGCCCTGCAGCCTGTCAAGGGAGCATCGGCCTGGCGTACCAAGCCCTGTGGGCTGCAAGCCGGAGCTTGCCCAGGCCCAGCAGCCTGGGCAAGACCCCCAACAACGTGATGGGGGACAGAAGGGAAGGAGAGAGGGCAAGGAGCACGGGGTCAGGGCCGCGGCCATACGCACCCGGGCGCCCCATGCCGATCTTCTCCAGGTCCTCATTCTTGACATACTCGAAGTGTGAGAGGCGGGTGACGTTGAGGTCGTCCCGGATGCGAAGGAAGTACTGCTGCAGCTGCACCTCCGTCAGCAGCTCCAGGAGCCAGTCCGTGCCCTCGTCCGCCTGCATGCTGCAGCTCAGCTTCTGTGGGGGAACAGCGTGGGGTGAGCAGGGCACATAGACCCTGTACTGCTCACAGTGCCTGGAGACAGCCCACAGTGCCCACGGCAGCCAAGGAGCACTCACCCCGTGCTTCCCGGATGAGGGAAGATGATGGGCAGCAGCCCACTCGCACCCCTGCAAGCCTAAGCCCTGGGGTTGGGGGTCACCAGCCCATTCAGAGACCCCCACGGCAAGCCCAGGGGGCTGGGATGGGGACAGGCTGCAGGGAGAAGGCACTTGCCGGCTGAGTGAGGCCATCGGGGAGCCCCAATTCCACCTGGCATGGACCCCCTGGTGCCATAGCAAGGCCCTGGGCAGAGCTGTCCCATTTGCTCTTGGGGGAGGTGGAGCTGGCACGTGTGATGGGCCCAGCACCCTGGGGCAAGGTGCGACGCCCTAGTGCCCCCACCGCCGTTCGCCGAGGCTGGTGCTAGCTGCCACCTGGGCACCCCGTGCATCCCCTGCCCTGGTCCCCGCTGGCCTCCAGCTGCACATGGGGTGCACTACAGGCTGCGTGGGTCTCCATGGCTTTGCCAACACACCGCATCTCCCTGCACCATGCATGGCTCTGCTGAGCCGGGAGCTCTCTGCCTCTCTAGCCCTGCAGCATCCTGTCACCCCCCAGGCCTGTGCCCACAGGGCGCTGCCACAATCACTGGGACAATGTGACCCGCTGCTGCATCCTTCTGCAGCAAGGACCCGCATGTCTCCGGGGCCACGGGGAGCGGCGCAGAGAAGCAAACTGCTCTCGTTAGTGCTGGAGCATCATGCGAGCCGGACTGGCCCTGGGCTTGGAGAGCACAATGTTTCTACCCTGTGCAGTGGACAGAGAGCCATGAGGAGCCCGGGAAACACACTGCCCCTATGGGCTTCTTCTCCAGGCGGCACTGGCAGCTTGAAGGGCCCCCAAGAGGCGCATGGGATGGAGCGGGCAGTTCCCGGCAGCCCATTGCAGCAGCCCAAGTGCCAGCTTGGGAGGCACCTGGGGCAAACCAGCAGCCACATTCCCTGCCAGGTTAGGCACGAAGCAAGGGCACCATTTCCAGCCAGCCACTGGGTGCATTGGCCCCTGACCAACCCAGCTCCCTCCCCATGCCAGTGCCAGGGATGCCAGGAGAGGGAAGGGCATCAGGAGGGTCCCATCTCAGCTGTCGCAACCCCTCCAGCGCCACGGCTATGGGGAGCCTGGCTCTGGGGGCGGGCGCAGCTGTGCTGGATGCAGCTGGCTGGAGCGCCGCCCACCCTGCCACCCACCAGCGCTTCGTGCCCCCTGGCACCACCACCGCCCGGCCTCACGGCCAAGTGCAGGAGGACCTGTTTCCCATGACCATGTTTGGTGTGGAGGCTGGGGAAAGCCGGGCTGGCTCCACTCTCCCCAGCCCGGACTCCCCTCCCCTGCCGGGCTTGCCCGCATGCACACACGTGTGCACATATGTGTGCACCTCTCTCCTTGAGGACAGGGCTCGGTGCCTGCTCCTGGGCAACTGTCTGTCCTTCCTCATGCCACGGGGGCTGCTGTCCACCAGCAGCCCTAGTGCACGGGTCTCCATCGACTTCCCCAGGAGCGGGTCCGTGCCAGGATCTGCAGGGTTGCAAAGGCTGGCGTTACCCACGAGGGGCTGAGCCAGGCCCAGAGGCCCCTCGCCCGGGTGGGGGCTCCGAGGGGACGGCCACGTCGCCCACGGCTCGTCCCCCGACGGGTCTCACGGGCATGCCAATGTCCTGCAGCCCACACGTCCCAGCTGCACATCTGCATCACCCTGGGGTCCCCCTTGCACGGTGCTCTGTGCCGCTCTTGGGACTGATCCTCTGCCATGGCACCTCTGCCAGCATGCACCTCAGCTGCCAGCCTCCTCGGAAAGGCAGCAGCTTGTACAGCACCTAGCGCAGCGGGGCCAGGGCAGCTACTGTGAATAACGGTGCACGGACGGGAGACAGACGCTGTTTGCTCTGAAGCTGGCCCTCCAGGTCCCGGCACTGTGGCTTGCTCCTGGGGACACCCCGCCTCTGTCTGCTGCACCCCATCTCTAGCTGTGTCCTGCCTGGCCATTTGCAGCCCCCCGAATACTATCCCACTGCTGTGCCTCTCTCCACAGACCCCCAGCCCGGGGGCCAGGAGGGGATTCTTGGGTTACAGCCGCTCCGAGCCGCAGCGCGACCACTAAAATTCCCTGCGCGGCGGAGTCCGGTCTAAAAATACGGTGGGTGCGGCAGTGCCTGGGGCCCGGAGACAGGCCCCTGGTGACCCCCATGGGACAGGGGGCATGCCGGAGACGTGAGCCGGGAAGCCAGACATGGGGACCCCGTCCTCGCTGCAGGGCAAGGGACCCATAGGTCAGGGAGCATCCGGCATCGAAGGGGAGAGTGTGGAGGGGAGCCTGGAGCAGGGGCATGGGGGGAAGGCTGCAGTGCCGTCCTCGACATGCCATGCAACCCACGCACCCCACAAGCCCAGCAGCATGCCCCCCCTGGGGAAGGAGCTCCCCCCGTGGCAATGCAGGCGGAGACCGAGGCAAAGGGACTTACACGGTAGACGCGGAAGTGGGCCAGAAAGGGCAGGGAGCGGCGCAGGGCCTCGAAGCGATGCATCTCTGCTCCTGCCGGCCGGGCGCTGCCAGTTCTCCGGGCACAGGCTGAGAGTAAGTCCTGGGCGCTCTAGTCCTGGCCCCGCCGGGGTAAGTGCAGGAGGGGAAGCGGGGCAGGAGACCAGGGCACTTGGCAAGACTCCTGCACGCATCACACGGCTGTCCTGGTTCGCGGCAGCACCGGTTCCTCCAGCATGAGCGAGCTCCAGGCGGGGCTGGGGCTGCCCCGACCCCGTCGGCCGCCCCCGAGCCTGGCCGAGGCACAGGATCCGCTCCCGTGGGTCAGCCCAGAGCCGGACGCCGAAGTCTCTTAGATGGACCCAGAGAGGGAGAGAGCAGGACGCTGCACCCGGGTCATCGCAGCTGGTCCCCGCCGGCAGGCACTCTGCGGCGCTCTGGCCACCGCGCTGCCACCACACCGCGCCGGGAGGGCTGGCAGCCTGTGTGGTCGCTTCTGCCGGGGCCCTGGGGACACGGGCACAGCTCCTCCATAAAACCCAGGCCGGGGGGGCCGTCCCCAGGATCAGGAGCTGGCGCGGGGTTGCATGAGCGGGCGGGAGCCTGGCATCATGCCGAAGCCGGGGCCCCAGCCATCGTCCCCCTTCCCGAGCCTCCGCTTTCGCAACAGATCCCGTGGAGGCGGGGGGCGCAGGACGGAGGGTGCCCGCGGCTCGGCACCGCTGCTCCCAGCTCCGTGGCGTGGGCACTGGCGGCCCCTGGCCCCCCTCCCGTGCCTGCAGGCCGTGGCGAGTTGCTCCCACCCCTCACTCCCGCGTCTGCCCGCCTGGCTGGAACAGAGACGCTATGGTATTCGCAGGGAACGCTTTTTGATCGGCAGCCAAGAGGTCAGATTTAACTGCGGGCTGGAGAGTCTGTTTCCTGTGGGCCTCTTGCTTGGGATTTCAAACAGCTCCTCAGTCTCCTCCGCTCTCCCGGCCTCTCTCACGTGCTCCTCGGCGCCCCGTTCTCCACCCGGGCTCCCCACCGCCCCGTGCACACGCGGACGGAGATCGCGTTGCTGCCCTCGGTTCGTTTGCACCGGGAGGGGGAAGGGAGGGACGGGGGGCATAGCCCAGCCCGGTGACCTGGATATCCGAGCTGCAGACCGAGCGTTCCCGGGGGACGGTTCCAGTTTGCCGTGGCCGCGCCGCAAGGCCCGGCTATCTCAGCTCAAGCTCTGGAGCCTGGGAGTCGTCTGCAACCGGGCTGGGTCTGCAACCGTCCCTCTAGAAAAGCCCGAGCCTGCAATGGGCAGGTCACGGGGAATCCCTCTGTATACAAAGCACGTGGCTCCTCCAAGCCCAGACGCCCTGGGGATGGGCATGCGCAAAGCACAAGCAGTGTCCCATCAGCACGGCCGTCTCTACCTGCAAAATGTCACCCGCGTTCACGCTGCACGGCCTCGGAGCCCAGCAAGGACTGATGTGAGTCCCGTGTCCAGCCCCAGCCCCAGCCCCATGCGGCACTGAAAGGCCCTGGACCCCGGGGCAGTCCCGCTACCTGCAGCGGCCGGAGGCAGGGCAGGCAGGTGGGAATGCCCATGTCCCCCGAGGCCTCAGGGAGGTCTTCTCCCTCTGCTTAGCACAGGGCATGTGCCCGAAGCCCCGAGGTGGCCATGCCTGCACGCTCGCTGATGGGCAGATGTGACCCGTGGCAGCCCCGGAGCCGATTCCCCAGGACACAGGGTCAGGGAGAGCAGGACCAGCCAAGATCCTGTTTCTCGATGCATCTGTGTCACCCCACTTTTCCCGCTGCAGAGCTGGGGGGCTTGCTCAGAGCCAGGCATATCCCAGCAGCAAGCGGGGCCAGCGGGGTGGGCTGTGGGGGCCAACAGCCCTTCCCCCTCGGTGGCTGGGGGTAAAACGCTGGCTCCAAGTGACAGAGCAATGCTGAGCTCAGGGAGCCGGGGGCAGCCTCTCCTACCAAGGCCTGGCCCCTTCCCACACCACAACTGGAGGCATCGCCAAGATCTCATGAACACGCGGGGCCCAGGGGCCCTATCTCCACCCCCGGCCAGCTGGACCGGGGCTGTTCCTTGCACCGTCTGCTTCCCCACGGGCACCCCGCGGCCGCGCCAAGGGGCTCGCGCGTCTCCCCAGCTCTTGGCCGCGCGCCGCAGCTCCACATAGCGCTTCCTGTGCAGTGCACCTGACAGCTGGCCCGGGCTGGCGGGGACAGGGCTGCGCGCTTCCCCTGCACTCCCGCGGCTCCCTGGGGCGTCCCAAAGCACAGGGCTGTCCCCGTGCCAAGCAGGGAGAGCGGCGGAGGCCTGGCAGGCGCAGGGCTGGCTCCCGAACACTGCTTCCTTGTCTAGCACCGGGTCCCGGCGGGTCCCCGGGGAGAACAGCTGGACAAACGCGCGGCCCCGGAGCTCCATGGAGGCTGGTTCGTAGCGTGAGAGATAGGAGCCCGCGGGCGGCTGGAGGCGGTCAGACCCCGGCCTGACCTGCCCTCCTCCTCCTCACAGCCCCCTTGGGACCCCTGCTTGCAAAACCAGCCGAGGCCAAGAGGCCCCTGTGCCGGGCTGCCTGGCCCGGCTGTCCCTTCCCTAAATAAGGAGCCTAGCAGGGTTAACCCCCCCCTTAAAACACAGGGCACCGTTGCCCTCTGGTGACCTCAATGCATGCATCTCCTCTGCCCCCCTTTTGTATGCCCTGCCATGCACAGATGCTTTCTTGCCCACCTTGGTAAGCAATGAAAGGGTTAAAGTGCCCCCTCCACCACCTGGAGCTGGTTAGGGTAAGGCCCAGGCTCTCTGCAAACTCAGGCAGCCCATCACGCTCAGGTCATGGCATCCACGTGATGGCTGGTGGAGAGCCTCCCTCCCCACCCCCCCATGGAGGCCACGCACAGCAGCTGGTTACACGCGCGTGTGCTCCAAACACAGGGGCAGTTGTGCCCCAGGTTATGGGTTTCCCTTCTCCCCAGGCGCCCTCCAGCCACTCACGGCCAGGCAACCGGGAGGCACGACCGGCCC
>NW_005842035.1:1467099-1486657 GCF_000455745.1 Alligator sinensis | reverse complement strand
GCGCCGGCCCGTGGCGAGTTGCTCCCACCCCTCACTCCCGCGTCTGCCCGCCTGGCTGGAACAGAGACGCTATGGTATTCGCAGGGAACGCTTTTTGATCGGCAGCCAAGAGGTCAGATTTAACTGCGGGCTGGAGAGTCTGTTTCCTGTGGGCCTCTTGCTTGGGATTTCAAACAGCTCCTCAGTCTCCTCCGCTCTCCCGGCCTCTCTCACGTGCTCCTCGGCGCCCCGTTCTCCACCCGGGCTCCCCACCGCCCCGTGCACACGCGGACGGAGATCGCGTTGCTGCCCTCGGTTCGTTTGCACCGGGAGGGGGAAGGGAGGGACGGGGGGCATAGCCCAGCCCGGTGACCTGGATATCCGAGCTGCAGACCGAGCGTTCCCGGGGGACGGTTCCAGTTTGCCGTGGCCGCGCCGCAAGGCCCGGCTATCTCAGCTCAAGCTCTGGAGCCTGGGAGTCGTCTGCAACCGGGCTGGGTCTGCAACCGTCCCTCTAGAAAAGCCCGAGCCTGCAATGGGCAGGTCACGGGGAATCCCTCTGTATACAAAGCACGTGGCTCCTCCAAGCCCAGACGCCCTGGGGATGGGCATGCGCAAAGCACAAGCAGTGTCCCATCAGCACGGCCGTCTCTACCTGCAAAATGTCACCCGCGTTCACGCTGCACGGCCTCGGAGCCCAGCAAGGACTGATGTGAGTCCCGTGTCCAGCCCCAGCCCCAGCCCCATGCGGCACTGAAAGGCCCTGGACCCCGGGGCAGTCCCGCTACCTGCAGCGGCCGGAGGCAGGGCAGGCAGGTGGGAATGCCCATGTCCCCCGAGGCCTCAGGGAGGTCTTCTCCCTCTGCTTAGCACAGGGCATGTGCCCGAAGCCCCGAGGTGGCCATGCCTGCACGCTCGCTGATGGGCAGATGTGACCCGTGGCAGCCCCGGAGCCGATTCCCCAGGACACAGGGTCAGGGAGAGCAGGACCAGCCAAGATCCTGTTTCTCGATGCATCTGTGTCACCCCACTTTTCCCGCTGCAGAGCTGGGGGGCTTGCTCAGAGCCAGGCATATCCCAGCAGCAAGCGGGGCCAGCGGGGTGGGCTGTGGGGGCCAACAGCCCTTCCCCCTCGGTGGCTGGGGGTAAAACGCTGGCTCCAAGTGACAGAGCAATGCTGAGCTCAGGGAGCCGGGGGCAGCCTCTCCTACCAAGGCCTGGCCCCTTCCCACACCACAACTGGAGGCATCGCCAAGATCTCATGAACACGCGGGGCCCAGGGGCTTGGCCGCGCGCCGCAGCTCCACATAGCGCTTCCTGTGCAGTGCACCTGACAGCTGGCCCGGGCTGGCGGGGACAGGGCTGCGCGCTTCCCCTGCACTCCCGCGGCTCCCTGGGGCGTCCCAAAGCACAGGGCTGTCCCCGCGCCAAGCAGGGAAGCACCGGGTCCCGGCGGGTCCCCGGGGAGAACAGCTGGACAAACGCGCGGCCCCGGAGCTCCATGGAGGCTGCTCGTGGCGTGAGAGATAGGAGACCGCGGGCGGCTGGAGGCGGTCAGACCCCGGCCTGACCTGCCCTCCTCCTCCTCACAGCCCCCTTGGGACCCCTGCTTGCAAAACCAGCCGAGGCCAAGAGGCCCCTGTGCCGGGCTGCCTGGCCCGGATGTCCCTTCCCTAAATAAGGAGCCTAGCAGGGTTAACCCCCCCCTTAAAACACAGGGCACCGTTGCCCTCTGGTGACCTCAATGCATGCATCTCCTCTGCCCCCCTTTTGTATGCCCTGCCATGCACAGATGCTTTCTTGCCCACCTTGGTAAGCAATGAAAGGGTTAAAGTGCCCCCTCCACCACCTGGAGCTGGTTAGGGTAAGGCCCAGGCTCTCTGCAAACTCAGGCAGCCCATCACGCTCAGGTCATGGCATCCACGTGATGGCTGGTGGAGAGCCTCCCTCCCCACCCCCCCATGGAGGCCACGCACAGCAGCTGGTTACACGCGCGTGTGCTCCAAACACAGGGGCAGTTGTGCCCCAGGTTATGGGTTTCCCTTCTCCCCAGGCGCCCTCCAGCCACTCACGGCCAGGCAACGGGGAGGCACGACAGCCCCCCGGCACCAAAGGTCATGTACCGAGACATCTGGGGCTGCCACGCTCAGCCAGGCGGGCAGAGAAGGGACATGGCGGTGCACAGAGTGTCCCTGCAACAGCTTGTGATGGGATTCAAGCCTGCACAGCCCCGGGCAGGATTGGGCTCCATAAGAGACAGGGCCTGTCTGTCCAGGGCGGTGGGAAAGGAAGTGAAGCGGGCGGCAGGCCAAGCGCAGGTGTGTCCTGCTTCCCCAATTAGGGGCTGCAGCTGCCGGCGTCTCATTGACATGTCGGGCACAGCCGAGGCGCGAGGAGGGGCTGGCACAGCCGCCAGGCACAGGGCGCTGCCAGACTCTGCCATGCAGGGAGCTGAGCGAGGGCAGCGCGGCACAGGGCATCCTCCATGAGAGCGCGGCAGGGCTGGAGGCTGCTTGAGGGGCTGACGCCCACACCCAAAGGGGAGAAGGTCCCCCTGCATCGCCGGGTGCTTGCATATGCAGAGGACGGCTCCCGAGCCAGCTCAGGGAGTGCCAGGAAAGACACGGAGGAGTCGCAGCAAAGCCGGGTACATCGGAGGGTGAGAGCTAGTGCAGGCCCCCGCTAGAGGCAGGATCGGCCCCGTCCAAAGCAGCCCAGGCACGTCCGTGTCCGACCGGTCCCTAGAACTGCACGGTCAAGCCTGCCACGCAACTACGAGGCTTGTTGCCGAAGATGCCCAGAGCCACATTCCCTGCTACAGAGGAAGGCAAAACCCCTGCAGCCCATGCGGATCTGCCCCTGGGGTAAAATGCCTTCCCAATCCCCCACCCCACCTCCACTTGGCCAGACAAGGCCACAGGGACTGCTGGAGCATGCACGTTGCATAAGCTACGTCCAGCCATGCAGCCCCTCCGTGCCTCAGTTTCCCTCTCTTGGGAGCAGGCAGTCCACCGCACTCAGCATGGGGGGGCAGGGCTGTTCTCTCCCCTCCGTGCAGCCGGGAGGTTTCTTCCCAAAGGCGCAGTGGGGACAGGGTTCGAATCTGATGAGCCCCTAGTGATGCCCTTGTGGGTGCAGGGGTCAGCCTCAGTTTCCCCATTCCATCCACCTGGGCACAGGGTGCTGCGAGGGGAGCCCCATGGAAAGACTGTGGTCACCGAAAGATGGAGATGTCCCGTCGGGAAGCCCCGATCCCTGCCCCGGGGCCCTGGTGCCTGCCTGCCAGCAGAGTCCCATGCCCAGGCATCCCTTACCTCTGGCCTAGCACAGATAGGGGGGTATCGCCAGGATCTGTCTGCATGGAAACCTGCCCAACCCATGATGCTTTCTAGCATGATTCAGCCCAGTTTGGGCCATAGCTGGATGCATAAGCCAAGGCGTCTTGCAGGGCAGCCGCCTGCCCAAAGCGTGCCCTGCATATACCTGGCCCCTCAGGGACACCCTGCATGCCCCTCCACCGTTGGGGTCACTATGGGGGGGCTGCCCATGGAGTTGGGGCAGTTTCAGTACCAGGGGCCTGCAGTGCCCCACCCCAACCCGCCACGGCCCTGCTCCCCTTGGGGTCAGGGGTCTGGCCTGAGCTTGGCCCGTCATCCGCAAGGGGACAGTGATGCCAGGCCCTGCCCCGGGGCTGTCTATGCACAGCTCTGCCAGCTCACCTCATCACCCTCTCCATCACACCTGGCCCCTGCCCCTCACCCCTAAGTGCCTGCCTTCCTCCAGCCTCTGACTGCCCATGCCCGGCCCTGCCCGCCCCTCCCTGCCTTGCCACTGCTGCGAACCCCTGCTATCTCAGCCCCATGTCCCCCTGCCAAGGCCACTGCTCCTCCAGCCCCCAGCCTCCTCCCAGTGAATCATGCTGCTCAGTGCCAAGCCCCGACTGCTGGGCACGGCCCGATCTCTGTGGGCGAGAGGTCTGTGCAGGCAGGCAGGTCTCCCAGGTCTGCTCAGCGCTTGCTGGCAGAGTCCCCGGGGAGCTGCATGTCCACTTCTCAAGCCGTTCCTAGCAGGCCTAAGAGCTGGGATCTGCAGTGCTTTGCACCCCCGTGCCATGGGCTCATTCGTGGCCTCAGCACAGCCACCTCCCCGTGCCGTGCCTCAGTTTCCCTGATATAAAACAGCATAGACCATGCAGCTGAGCATGCATGTCTCATCTTCCCGGCCCTCCCATGTGGCTGTGCTCCCAGGACAGCGATGCTTTCCACCCCTGCAATACAGCCCACTGCAGGCAGGCCAAGCCCTGGGGGGCCGGGGCATCATGCCCTGCCCTGCTCTGCTCCAGGCCTACAAGAGCTGCCACTGAGGGTGACGGGCACCTTTTAGACCTGTGTACCACCACCCACCCCACAACGCCCCCAGGATGCTGCTGCGATCAAGGCGCAACGGGACGGGGGACCCCAAGTAGCCACGAACGAGCCCACTTGGTACCCAGCACCCGCGTGGCCCCGCTGTACTGACCCTCTGGTCCGGCGCTGCCTGGCCGCCCAGTGGCATCTCCTGCTGTGGAGGCCCAGAGTTCCCATTGAGCAGCCGCGGGGACCTGCGCCCGGCGCCCTCCGGGAAGGTGGCGGGGCGGGCGCTCAAGGCCTCGTCGTCCTCCTCGGCGCTGCCCAAGCGCTGGTAGTCCGACTTCTCCCCCATGGCTGCGGGGCCGGCGCCAGCGATGGAGCAGGGATGGATCCAGGCTCCGCGGTCACATGGCAGAAAGTTGCTGCAGTGCCGGAGGCAAGGAACGGTGAAGGTGACCCAGGCCCAAGGGTGCCGGCTCCCCCGGCCCGGGCGTTGTGGTCCTACCTCAGCAGCTTGCTGTCCCTCCGGCAGCCAGATCCCTGCAGGGATGCGGGAGCATCCCTCTCCGGGGAGGCCTCCCCCTGCAACCCAGAGCGATGCCAGGCCCGGAGATCCCCCTGCCCTGGCAGGATGCGGGTGGAGAGCCGCAGAGGCTGCAGCTAGCGGCCCCGTCTCCAGGCAGGTGCAAGACCAGGCCGCAGCGTCACCGTGCCCAGCCCCTGCCTGCAAGGGGAGGAGAGATGCTGGCTAGCCAGCAGCATCCTGGGCTGGCTGGGAAAGCATCCCTGCACTGCTCATGCTCCCGGCGCCAGCTCCCCCTCCCCACGCCGGCTCCCAGGCCTCTCCGCCATCCAAACGCAGGAGGGGGAAGGGAACCCCGGGAAGATGGCTGCGCCGACCTGGCATACGGGTGCCAGCCCTCCCTTTGCCTGGTAGCGGGTGGTGGGGGACACGGACAGGGAGCCCTCGTTTCCAAACTCACGGCCAGGCAGGGCTGGGCTGGCCACCGTCCACAGACCCCCCCAGTAAGACCCCAGATTGTGCTGGGGAGGGGTTTCTGGGGGGCTGGGTGCCCCCCTGTAGCAGACGCGCTCTGGTCACTGACGCAGATGCTGCACGGGGCGGGGGAAATCAATAAATAAATTGGTGCCAGGGTTAGTTTAGAGATTAAGCAGCCAGATTGTCACCGTGAGGAGGCAGCCGTGCCAGCATCTCCTGCTGTGCCCCGGTGATGCCCATCTCTCCATGACGAAGAGTTTGGGGTCTCGGAGCTGCCCTCCGCCCGAGCCTGACCCGGTGCCACAGCCCCTGCAGTCACTGAGAAATGCCCCGCGCCACCCGTGCCCCCAGTAGCGGGGCAGGATGGTGCCCAGCATGCTGCGATGTCTCCTGGGGCCGGCGGGTCCATGCACACCTGACTCTGGCACATGGAGGGCAAGAAGGACGGGTCAGGCTGCTTGAATGCCCACTGAGACCTGGGGGCCAAAGACACCTAAGGCAAGAAACCCAGGACTCCTGCCACTCAGGGTGGTCTCATGAGCTCACCCTGTGCCTCAGTTTCCCCGCCTGTAACCCAGGGATGCCAATGTTTGCGCCTGCTGTGGGGGCTTAAGGAAATGGAGGTAAAATGCTCCCTTCTCCCAGCAACAAACCTTTTGCCCCACTTCCCTGGTCTGGACCTTGCTACCAGGACCCTCCTCGTGCCCCTGGGATGGTCTCGGCGTCCCTTGGGCTCTGCCAGCCCCCAGACGCAGCCTCTGCTTCTCCCGCTCCACCGCTTTCCTTGCACAATTAGCACAGCCCATTAGCTCAGCCCCAGGCGCGCACAGGAATGTGTGGGCACACGTGTGTACGTGTCCGACGGGGGTGGGGGGCACTGTATAGGGCTCTGTGCCTCTCAACAGCCGGGGCAAGGGGGCTGTCAGGCCAAGTCCGGGCCCACAGCCCCCCCCGCGGCGGTACCCCAACCCACAGCCAGTCAGCACCCCTCCCAGCTCCCCCGTTCCTGCCCCTGGCCCAGCAGGACGGACCCCCCCAGGCCTGACCCGCAGCCCCCTGCTAGCCCAGCCAGGCTTGGGGGGAGATGGTTTGGGCAGGGGGTCTGCACGGTCAGATCCTGCCTCAGGTGGTCTCGTCTCATCAGGGCAACCCTGCCTCCTCTCCCCCCTCGTGGGGTGCCGTGCCTTGCTGCACCCACTGGGCAGCACTGCCTCCTCCCAGCTGAGTCCCTGGACTCAACGCAGACGTGCCATGGGTGCTAATCGACCGTCCCCCACATCCCTGCCTGGGTTCGAACGAGCCGGGGCTGGCCACAGATTACCAGGCTCCTTGCTCCACCACCGGGCCTCTCGGACCCCGCCAGCACCAGGTGTGAGCCCTGTGCCACGGCAGCCCCGTGCCACTCAGACCACACTCAGACCCGTGGCAGCCGTCGTTGTCTCTGCAAAGCTCCCCGGGCCCCGCGAGGCGAAGCATGGGCTGCTCCCTCTCCCCTGCTTCCTGTCTCCAGGCTCCGCTCAGCCTGACTCACCTTCCCAGGTAGGAAGTGACTTGGCCTGACGGCTCCAGGTCGGGCAGGGGAGGAAGTGCTGGGACCTGGGGGTGGGGAGGCGCTCAGGGGCTCTGGTCTGCATCCCAGCCCATCCGGGCCAGCTCCGCAGCGCCCAGATTTGGCCCAGCGAGGCCAAAGGCTCACATGCAACCTCCCCCAAGCTGGCCCTGGGGTTCCACAAGTCGCCCAGCATCCAGGGACCTTTGGAGGGGCGCCAGTGCCATTATGGGCAATGCCAGCAGGAAAGGGTCTTACCCATCCCTAAGCGCTCAGACCCCACAAAGGAGGGCTGGGGATGAACTTGTTACAGGGGAAGGGGACAACTGGGGTCTTCCCCCAGAGGATTTTAGGAAGAGCCAAGCCCAAGGGCTGTTCACCTCCCCACGGTCACCCCGCTGGTAACACGGTGAGTGCCCCATGGGGCTGGGTCTGTGGAGCAGCCAGCCAGAGGAAGTAGGTGACCTGGCTTCCCTGCCCGGGGCTCCACGTGGCCTCAGCTCCTCCCGTCGTGCCAGGGTGCTGAGCTCATCCGCCGGGGCGGGGAAGAGCCCCACGGCCCCGACCTCGTGAGGCACCTCCTGCCCACACGCACACGTGTGTCAGCACGCCGGTATGTGAGGCAGGCGGTGACTGACACGCGTGCTATGCTGGGCGCTGTCCAGACCTCGCAAAAAGAGGGGCGAGCAAAGGCAGGGGAGGACGCATGTGCGCGCCCCCAGCTCGGCTGGCAATGGTGGGATTCATTTCCATGCCGAGCAGACACGCAGCCCAAAGTCTCCTCGTCTCCACCCCGGCACGGAGTGGGTTTGCAATCCCCCAGCTTCCTGCCCCCCCTGGGTCTTTGCCCCACGAGAGAGGTCTCCCCCCACAACAAGCCTCTCGGTTTTGGTCTCCATCCCTGCCCCCAGCACGGGGGAATGGCCACACACCCCAGCAAGATTCATGTTCGACCCCCCTGGTATAACCTTGTTGGAGGGGGCTGGCAGGGCCCTGACAGCGCAGCAGACAGACGCACAGACCGAGAGGTGGGCTCGGTGCCTCCACTCACCTCCTGCATCCCGGCTGGCTCGGACACCGTCCTGCCCCGCTGACCGGTCACACGGCAGTGAGCTCACCGGCTTTGCTGCCCAGGGAGCATTCATCCCGGGAGCCCGCGGGAGCAGGGGTGGAGCCGGCCTGAGTTTCAGTGACACACGCCCCGGGGAGCAGGCAGGTCGGGCGGCTCCTCCAGCCGGCCCTGCACACACGTGCCCAGCCCCATGGGCCACACGCACACGCGTGTGGGAAGCCAGGCATGGGGAGGCTTCTTGTCCCGGCCTGGCTCCCCCGGCGCAGCTGGCAGGAGGATGAGGCTCTGCACCTGTGTGCATCGTGCCACCGATGGCATGCCTGGATCATGGATGGGCCCAGATCCAGCCTCCTGGCCCTCCCATGGGGCACGTGCCAAGGACCTGCCTGTCCGCATATGACAGCTCGGAGGCAGCCAGGTGCCTGGGCCTTGTTGTCCCCGATACACCACGGACACGCCATTGCAGCCAGGAAACCGGTGCCAGGGTGTCCAGCGCTCACCTGAGGACACGATGCTGAGTGGGGAAGTGCCAGGGGGGCCTTGCTATCCCCTCCAGGTCCCCACGGTTGCAGGCTGGTGTTCAACCACCCCAGTATCCCCCTCCCCCATGGCTCTGGCATCTCCCCACTCGATACCGGAGTTTGTTAATGCATCACGAAGCTCTGCGCCATGGCAATGATTAACCAGAGCCCCTGCTGCAAGGCCCCGGGGCTGCTCCTACCACCCGGGCACCCACAGCCTGAGCTTTCCCAGCTTGGGTGGGAGGAGAAGGGCAGGTTTTGGGGGTGAATGAGTCCATGCTCAGCACCCTGGGAGCCAGCCTCAGAGCCCCCCGGCTCTGGGAAGCCCGAAGGGGGCAAGCTCTGAGTGCATGCACCAGCCTCCTCCACCCCAGTCTTCGAACTCGGTCCTGGGAGCTGGCATTGGGCAGGAGGGGAGGAGCCCGGCTGTCCCTGCTCAAGCTCAATCCCTGCCCCTAAGCTGCTTTCCTCCCCCAAATCCCCTCCAGATGCCAAGCTGCAGACGTGCCATGCAGCCACGGCAGCCCCATGGTTGGTCGCCGCAGACCCCTGCTCTGCCTGGAGACAACGGGATTCATCACGTGTCACCCCCTCCCCAGCAACGGGGTGTCAGTCTGGGGGCATCCCCATGGCAGGGGACAGGGCTCTTCTGGGGATCCCGTCTTATGATATACCCCGCTATGTGCATGCTGCAGGGGCGCTTCCGCACCCTGCGAGTCCAGCCCTGGCGCCCCTGTTCCCGGGTGAGCCGGTAGCGAGCGCCAACACAGAGCTGGCAGGTCCGGGGTCATGTTACGAGTGTGGCAGGCCACAGCACAGCAGCTCTGCCGGAGCAGAGGGGGCCACGGCCCAGAAGGGTGGAGGGGGAGAGACCCCTGCCCTGGCTTGGGCTCTGTCCCTTCCCCGGCTCTCACACTACACAATGCTGCCCTCTCCTGGACGGGATCGGAATAGCTCATCTGTGCATCCTAGCCCCTGTACCGCCCACAGCGAGTCACCCTGCACTGGCAGGGAGCAGGGGGCATGGCGCATTCCCAAGAGCAGCGTCAGCTGCAACACCGTCCTGGCCTCGGAGCCCCTTGAAGGCTTTGCAAGAAGCAGGGAGAGGCGGCCACAGGCCTCTGCCTCCAAGGATGTCGCTCACCGGCCCCCTGCACGCAATGAAGTCGAAAGCAAGCCCCGGTGGAGTCCCATCCCCGCCATGGTGCTGGAGGCTGGATGCTGGGGGATGAGGAGGGTTTGTGAGTCTCCTGCAGGGTGAGCAGACCTAGCTGAGACTCTGCGGGTGGTTTGGGAAGCAGGCAGTCACGGGCCTCCTCGGTCCTAAGGGACGGAAGGACTAGGGGCCAGGACGTGGCAGCAGATGCAAGAGGCAGATGGCGGAGGGAAGCACCAAAACCTTAGCTTGCTGGAATGCGGCCACCTCTGGGGTGAGATGCCACAGTCCCCTGCCAGCTATGGATGCCACAAAAGCCAACAGGGCTGGCTGTGAAGGAGAGGCAGCAGTCTAGGGCTGGCACTGTGCAGCTTAGGGGTGGTCTGAGCCCTCTAGCAAGGGCAGAGAAGGGACACAGACCCCAATTCTGCTCAAAAGCCCAAACCTGCCTTCTGAGCTAAGGGGAATCTCCATCAGCTGCTGGCAGTATGGGCTTTATGACCCACAGGGCTGCTCTTCCAACACCAGGCAGCAAAGGTCAGCATGTCAGCCGCCCACAACAGCCGAAGGAATCAGCGCGGGCAGGAGGGAACAGCCGGAGCCGGCACCCAGCTGGAACAGCTGGTTAAACACGCTGATCAGTCAGGACCGGTTGGAAAGCTCGCCCAAATGGAGGAGCTGCCAACACCATCTCCCCCCTGCCGAGCGCCCCAGCTTGCTCCCTGCACCCAGAGCTCCTGGACGAAGACAGCGGCGACTCTCACAGAAACCCCAGAATAGGGGCTGGAGACCTGACAGCTGCCAGGGGTATGGAGCAAGAGGCACACAGCGCCCCGTTCCTGGCAGCACGGGATGGGCACGGTCTCAATTGGCCACCAGGAGGCACTGAGCACCCTCTTTGGGATGCGGTCCCACACACCCAGCCACAGCCCGAACCCAGTCATTGCAGCCCCGAGATGGGGAGGGAGGCTGCAGGCCTGGGAGGGCAGGGTCAGGCCTCAGGGGCCACGGGAGAGCGCACACCCCAATGCACGACCGGATGGCAGGAGCTGTGCCAGAGATGCCAATGTGCCACTACCATGGCTCACCCACCTCCAGGCAGATGCCGACCCACGGCACGGAGCAGAGCACATGGGCAGGGGTGGCCTCTCCAGCTACACACCCAGGATTGCAGCAAAGGAAGCCGGGAATCAGCCTGGGCCAGAGAGATGCCGCCACCCCAAGGGGCGCTGATCTTGCTCCCAGTGACACGGTGGCAATCCAAAGTCACTCCAGACTGCAGCGGAGCCACTGAAACCCAAATCCATCTCCCCCATACGACCGCCCTAGAGAGCACGATACCCAACGTTTGCACTAACAGCTGCTGGGCACAGGCCCAGCAGAGATGGTCCCTGCATCTGGTGCAGGAGCAGCGCCGTGGTCCCTACCTGAGGTGGAGGCTGCGGCTCCATCCAGCCTTCTCCAGGGTCTTCTCACAGCAAGCAGCCTTTTTTTTTTTTTTTTTTTTTTTTGGGGGGGGGGGGGGTGGATTTGGGGAGAGGGAGTCTGTTTTCAGTCTCCCCACAGAGACCTTGAAGGTGTGTGGTGTCAGGAGAGGGTGATAGGAGGGGCGTCGCGTCCAAAACTGGCCTCTAGTCACTGCCCATTCACTTCCAGCCTTCACTGCCGGTCAGAGCGTGGCAGCCCACAACCACCTGGGCCTGGTGCAGCGGCTCCCAGCACAGTCATCGAGGGCAGAGCCAACGGCCCCATCCATGGAGCAAGGGATCACAGAGGAGCCGACGTCCGCAGTCTCATGCTGCAAGAAAAAAGGGGGACAAGTGTGAGAGCTCACCTCCTCCAAGCTGGGGGGGGGGCAGCCAGGGGTTTCTGGGGAAGGGGCAGCTCGTGTCACTCAGTGCCCACGTCCCCTCGCACGCAGAGCAGGGGGTTAAGTCCCAAGGGCAACTACTGTCACCATCTTGCCCCCCCGTCCAGCTCAGCCCGCAGGGTACAAGCAAGGGCCTGCACCGCTTGCTAGGAAACGCCCGGGCTCCGACGCGCACGTCGCGCCCACCCAGGTGCCAAGGCAAACAGGAAGGAGAGAAGTGCGGCGCGTTCTTGGGCTGCTACCCACGCCGGAGGGGAGGATGGACAGTCGCAGGCAGCCGCAGCTTCCCCTTCCCTATCCAGCTGCTGGGCCCTGCCCAGCCAGCCACAGGCATGCGGCCACCTCTGGGGTGGAGCACGCCACGAAGGGGTGGGAGGAAGAACGTGTTGGACAAGCCATGGGGGCTCCGCGGCCCTGGGGAGAGGAGGGGACCTTGAGCAACCGCGTGGGAGTCTGTTTCTGGATCCCTCAAGGTCCTGGGGCCAGCTGCCTCCACCATAGCCCTGAGAGCAGAACAGGCCAAGGAGAACGGACCCACTCCCCTCCTTCTGCCCAGGGCTGGAAGCCCCTGTAGTTGGGGCAGAGACAATGGGAACCCTATACCCATTGGGTTAAGAGGAGTAGGTCCAATCCCCGCCCCCACCACACCAGAGGGTAAAGAAAAGCCCGTTGCATGTTGCTGGGGCCGTACCTGGGTGGGGGCAAGCAGAGGGGCCTGCCCCATGCCGCCAGCCACCCCAGTCCAGCGTGGCCGTGGTCTGTCCATCCCAGGCCCAGCCTTGACCGGGGGGAGCCCCGCAGCCTCCACTGGATGCCCGTGCCGCAGCGGCGCTGGCCGAGACTGTGGTTGGGCACCGCTCAGCCCCCTCACCCTTCCCCAGCCTCTCCCCTCCCAGTGAATGAGCTCATTGTAGGAGCGGGCACACACTGTGTGCCCGGCGGGGGCGGGAGCTGGACTCTGGCATTTGCCCTTGACCACTCGGGCCGCATCCAGCAAGCCCTGACTTGGGGGAGAGGGGTTCTCACGGCCTGGCTCCACACATGGGCCAAACCCTCGCAGCAGGGGGTGGGGAAGGGCAAACACCCCCCAGATGCTCGGGGACCCTCCATCTGCACTGAGCTCCTCTGGGTAGACAGAGGAGGGGGCTCAGAGCTGGCCGGGACAATGAGGCACAGATGGAGGGCAGTGATTCTTCCCCTCTGTTCAGCACTGGGGAGGCCACATCTGGAGTCCTGGGTCAGGTTGTGAGCCCCCATTACAAAAAGGATGTGGACACCTTGGACAGAGTCCAACGGAGGGCAACGAAAATGGTTGGGGGCTGGGGGACAGGACTGGTGAGGACAGGCTGGGGAAACGGGGCTTATTGAAGACTGAGGGGGATTGAATAGCAGCCTTCACCTCCCTGCAGGGCGGCTGCAAAGAGGATGGAGCTGGGCTGGTCTCAGTGGGGGCAGATGGCAGGACAAGGAGCAATGGGTTCAAGTTGCAGCAAAGGGAGTTTTGGTTGGGTATTAGGATGCCCACCCCGCCTTCCCCTGCCACACTGCTCAACAGGCAGCCAGACCTTGAGGGGTCCCCGTACCCCACAAATCCCCACCCCTTCCTGGCACTGAATGCGAGGTGATGCAGCTTTGCAAGGATCACAGGGACGGCTGAAGGTGGATCCAGGTGCCCCACAGAGCACAGTCCACCCGCCCCAGCCCTGGCCAGACAGGCCACAGGAGGGTGGACAAAGCTGCCAGGGCACATCCAGGCCCCCTCGTGCTCCTCAGACCTGGGCGGCAGCATTGCTCTGAGTGCCCTTCAGTCCTGCCCCGGCGGTAGAGGTGGGCAGATAAGTCAGAAACCCCCCCCTGCACTCCTCCGCCTGCACCCACCTGGGACCAATATCCTGGCAGCTCTAATGTAAGTGAGCCAATTATTGCCACGGCTAATAAATAGCCCCATTTCCTCCCGCGCTGATCACTCTGCTCAATCGCGTCTGCTTCGCAGCCAGCGGCGCAGAAGGCAGCAGGTCGCAGGCCTCTGCCTCCCCGTGCGAGGCATGGACACAGAGCGAAGGACCCCCAAGGAGACGTCCCAGGGGAGGGCTACCTCTGAGAGCAACAGGTCTTCACCGGCTAGGGCAAGACCCAGCAGGGCATGGCCACACCAGCTTTGGGGCCAGCCCTGCTGGCTTTTCTGGGGAGAGGGCTCTGGGAGGGGTCCAGGAGTGCAAAGCCCCTCACCCCAGCAGCACATGAGGCACGGGGGCACCAGTACGCCCCGTGCACCCCCTGGGTAGGGGAGCCCCAGAACTGCACCATCTGAAGTGGGATGGGCACACATCCCCATGTATACACATGCCATGGGCACGGGACTGACAGAAACAGCTCTGGGAGGGGATGGGTGGGTGCAAGCAGCAGGCCACCACCATACCCACAGCCCTGAAGGTGGTACTAACCCCTGCCCTTCCCCAGCTCCCATGTCCCCAAAATCCTGACACTGAAGCTGAAAGCAGCCAGGCCCACCCATCTCCTTCCCGTCCCCACACGCAGCCAGCTCAACAGGGCTCCAGCTGGCTGCGAAGGGCGATGCCGCTGGCTGGCATTTCGGCACTGCCCTGTCCAGCTGGCTGGGGAAGGGGCTGTGCAGTCTGCTCAGCACCATGTGCGCACACCAATGCACATGCATGCACCCCTGCACTCTGGCAGCTCCTAACCCGCTGGGGAACGACTGTGCCCAGGCAGGGGGGAAGCCAAGGAGAGGCTAAGTCCTGCCTAGTTCAGCCCCTGCAGGTGCCAGGGCAGGACGATGCCCTCCAGGGCTCTGGTCCAGCCCCCTCCTTGCCCCAAAGCATCAGGCACCATGTCCAGCTGCCTGTGAGCTCCCCAGTGGACAGGGGCAAGGAAGTGGACTACTGCAAGGACTACTGCAAGGACCAGGCAGCAAGGAAGCCTTTCTGACCCCCCTCCATCAGCTGAGCCTGGATGGGGAGCCCAGAGACTACAAGTGCCTGAGTCGGATAGTTTGAGATAATTGGTGCAGGACGTTGGCAGGGCTGGTGCATGGGCAGGGACCTCAGAAGGGGAAAGCGTGCAGCGCCCGGAGCAGTGCCACACTGGAGGAATGTGCCAGGAACGCTGCTCCGGGGAAGGGGGCATGTCCCCCAGCCCAGCCCAGCCCAGCCCCCCCAGCCTGCATCAGCCTCCACACTGCTGGGGGAGAAGAGCCTCTTTGTCCATTCCACAGAGCTACAAAAGGACCTTTCTGCAGCTGCCGATGGGGTGTGAAGGCAGCACCCAGAGGCAGGAGGCCACGAGGCAGGCGCGCCCACCCAGAGCGCCCCAGGGTGTGGGGCACCCCCCCCCACAGCCAGCCCTGTCCTGGGGCGGAGCAGCAACCATCCGGTCCTGTGCCTTGCCAGCTGGGGCAAGGGATGGAGGACAGCCCCGCTCCAGCAGTCATCTTGGAGAGGCGAGGGGGGCAGGCACCAGGATTTCAGCCCAAGAGCCCCCTGCGACCTGCTGTACGACCTCAAGCAGGGCACAGCCTCCATGTGTGCCTCAGTTTCCCCCCCACCTGTGAAACAGCCACCCAAGCACGTGGATGCCCCTACACGCCAAAGAAGTGCCAGTTACTACACTGACAGGAGCTCTCCATCCCGGGGGACCCAAACAGGCAGCTGGCAGGGTGGGGGGATGATCACAGGTGACAGAGAGGGGCACAGGACACCTGGTTTCTCTGCCACCAACCTGCTGCCACCCTAGGCCAGTCGCTTCCCAATTCAGGGCTCTGCTCAGCCCATCCTAGGCAGGGCCCTACACACCAGCCCGAGCACCCCCCCAGGCACTGCTTCTATCCAGGACAGTCTCCTCCAGAAACCTGGGCACCCCCAGGGCGGTGGGACTCAGCGCCGGGAGGAAGCTGCCTGGCCTTGTCTCGGCTGAGTTGGGCAGCTTTGGAGACCCTTTGCACAGCACGGAGACCTGGGCAAAACTGCAGAAGGGAGAGGAAGAGGGAGATGAGGAAGAGGGGGTCTCTAGAGACGCCAAAGGTACCTGGGGAGGGGGGGGATCTGGCTGCGCTCCCCGAACCCTGTAGCGCTGGCTGCTGCAGCAGGAAGGACCATGAGGCCCCAGCGAAGCAGAGCCCAGAAACATCGCGCTGCAGCAGTGAGTCACCAGCTCGCTGCTCTGCAGGGACCTTTTTAATCACCCCGGCCGGCCTCCCACGCGGCAGGGCCCGGCCCCCCCACAGCCGGCACAGTGCCAAGAGGCCCTGTGGAAGGGGCGGCAGAGCCTGCTCCGCACACGCCGCCCCCCCCCCGGGAAGCCAGGTTCGCTGGGTCCCACCAGTCCGTCCGTTTCCTTCCTTAGGCCTGATGGAGGGCACTGGATGCTCGTGTCCCACCGCGCTCCCAGACAGCCCGATAACAGGTATCCCCCAAACCCCAGTTTCCTGGATGCTTCTGAACCATCATGGCTATGACATCCCTCCAGTTGTCTCTGGCCAGTTTTGTTGGAAAGGTCTTAGGCACCCCCTAAAAGCTGGTGCATGCGGGTGCCCAGCTCTTGGAACAGAACTTCAGGGAAAAGGGAGGGTGTTTTTTGGGGGGGAAGTCACTAAAATGATGTGATTTCCCCTCCAATTTGTTCTGAGGTTTTCTGGACCAAGAGATGCATAGACAAAGCCTCTGTTTTAACCTGCCCCATTCCACCTCTCTGCTCTTATCATACAGTGAGCGTCAGCTTAAGTCGTGACTATCTACACCCAAATGCACCAGGGCCCAGACACCGCGGTATAGCTATGGAGCAGGAGCAGGCCGATGAGCTGCAGTGCGGCCCCAGCCTTCAATATGGGGCAACCATTCACCCGTCTGCGCGATGAGCACCTTGGCATTGCCGGGGCAGCTGCCTGCCCACTCGTGATGCCACGGCAGTCCATGTTGGACTCATGGGGCATGCTCCAGGCAGCGGTGGGCAATGCCTGACGGATGTAGAGGGGAAGTAGGGAACCCAGGGAGGCCAGAGCCCGGGGCTCCAGCACCCCTGCCACCGTCTGCTATGTCAGCAGAACAATGCCCTGGCACACCTATCTGCTTCTCCTAGCAGTCTGCATATCCCAAGGACAGAGAGATGGAAACAATAATGCCCGTGGGGAATGGGGGGCAGAGGTCCAGCACAAGGGAGAGTGCTGGGGACTACCTGGCACAAAAGGGGATGGGTGGGTATAATGGGTCATGGCACCAACACTGCACCCACTGCCCTGTTCAAGCCAGAGCTTCTGAGCAAGGCAGCTCAGCTCTGCACCAGGGGCCCGGTCCCCTTTCACAGTGAGCAGCCGTGTCACAGCACAGTTGTGGCAGGAAGCAACTCAGGAAGCCAACTTGATGCATGGGTGCAGAGAGAGGCTATCAGCAGCACAGGCAGCAGGCAGCCAACTCCTTGCACCTGCATCTGTGCACACGTGGCCCAAACCCTCGGTGGAGGGCGTCCATGACAATCCATGCTGTAGGGCCCTGCATGCCAGGCCAAGCCAGGAGGCAGTGGCCTCAGCTTGGAGCCTGTGCCTGCAGCCTCCAAGCCCCCCTGGCCACCTGCCTAGGAGCAGGAGCTTGGCTCTGCTGCAGAGATGCCCTCCCAGAGCCAGAGCAAAGCCTGCAGCTGGAGGAGCAGACGGTGCAGCAGGGAGCCCTGTCAGCAGGCCGGGATTTACAGGATTTACAGCCGGGCTGGGAGAGTCACACCCCCAGCTCCCAACACAGGCCAGGAACCCCACCCTTTCCTCCCCGTCTGATGCCTCCCAGACCCATGCCCGGCCATGGCGAGCAGGACCCTGGTGCTGGCACTGGGCCTCAGCTGCCTGCCCCTCCGGGAGAGCTGTCTGAGTCACTCCACCCGACACCCACACCCCCTGCCTGGGGCACAGGCGGAGCTGGCAGCTGCCAGGGAGCCAGATGGGGAGCACCAGAGACAGGGCTGGTCTCCAGTGCCCCTGCAGCACAGGCTCCACCATGCCTCTGGCCCATTAGTTAGGCCCACCCTAGATCTCAGCGACAGCAACGCCAAGCCCCGACTCATTCGTGGGTCACGGAGCCCAGCGACACCCTCCGAACAAGCGGCTGAAACCACTGCTCCCAGAGAGGCCACGGCAGGGGAGAGAAGGGTCCACTGAGTCGATGCCAGCTCTGGTCCTGGTGCCTGACAAAAAAACCCAAACCCAACGCTGCTCCTGCTGAGTGCATGACCCACCACGGGCGACCACAAGCTGCCAGGGGGTCCTTGCCTGAAACCACGGGCTGGGCTGCAGTCGGCAGCACGGGCCATGGGAGATGCAGCCCACGGGGTATTTGTAGCCCCAGAGGTTGCACCCAGCGCGATGTGCTAAGTATAGTGACCCGCCTGGGACCGAGGGAAGGGCAAGGGGCAGCTCCCCTATGTAACACCCCTGTGAGGCAGGAGAAACCCCCCTCCAGCATTAACCAGGCACTGAACAGCTTGGGGGGGGCCACCCCGAGGTCATGCCAAAGACAGGGACAGAGCCCCTGAGGGTCCAGTCATCCTCAGCTCCTAACCTGCAAGCCCCTGGCAGCCTTGCCAAGGAGACCCCCTGCTTCCCAACACACCCTGGTCACCTTGCTACAGCTGCTCAAGGACCCCGGGGCAACTGCAGGACTAGCACTCAGCCCCTGCAGCTCCAGAGGCAGAGCTGAAGGAGGATCTCCCTCTGCAGTAGAAGACCTATGACCTATGGGCACAGCACACACACATACAAGCCGTTCACTCTTGTGGCATGCCCGACTGTCCCACCAACACCTGCCCTTCCCTGCCCCTGCCAGCCTGTCCCTGCAGGAGATGCAGCGAGAGCCCTGGGGACTTGCCAGCATGCAGGTCCCTGGCATCTGCCTCACCTGTCACGTCCCACTGCCTGTGCCCGTGCTCCGGGCTCGTCATTGGCTCCTGCGGCTGCCGGCTCCCTGGCTGGCCACGCTGGTGATGCCGTGCTCCCGAGCTGGGGATGGGGGTCTGGCGGTCACTGCACAGCAAAGGTTATACTCCAAAAGGGCCAGGCTAGCAGAGATGCTGCTGGGCTCACTGCACGTTGCGGTGGGTTGCTGCACTGGTACACTGCCAGGATCACTGCCATACACAACTCACTGCAAGCTGGGGTGGTTGGTTAACTGGTACACTGCAGGCTCACTGCAAGCTGGGTGGTTGGTTAACTGGTACACTGCAGGCTCACTGCAAGCTGGGTGGTTGGTTAACTGGGACACTGCTGGCACACTGCACGTTGGGATGGTCGGTTAACAGGTATACTGCCAGCAAACTGCACGTTGGGATGGTTGGTTCACTGGTACACAGCCAGCACACTGCACATTGGGATGGTTGGTTAACAGGTACGCTGCCAGCACATTGCACACTAGGATGGTTGGTTAACTGGTACACTGCTGGCACACTGCATGCTGCTGTGGCTATACGTTGACACTGCCAAGCTCACTGCATGCTAATGTAGTTGCTGAACGGGTATACGGCCAGGGTCACTGCACGCTGGGATGGTTGCTGAAGAACGACACTGCCAAGCTCACTGCATGCTGCTACGGTTGCTACATCGGTTCACTGCATGCTGCGGCAGCTGTCCAGCAGCTGTGCCAAGCTCCCGGGCATGCTGCAGTGCTTCCACTGCATCAGTGCAGTGCCAGGCTTGCCACGGGCTGAAGAAGCTGTTCCAGGAGGACCAGGCTGGAAGAGACACCGCTGCTCCCAGACTCTCTGCACGCTGCTGGTGGTGTCACTGCCTGGCTCCCAGGCACCCGATGGGAGCAGCTCCACACCAAGCAGCGGCACAGCCAGGCTCGCCCTCCTCCTGCCGACGGTGCCAGGAGCCGAGGGTCACCGGACGACGAAGTGGCGCCGCGATGCCACGCTCCTGGGCAGGGACAGAGACGACGCTGCACTGCCGGGGCCGCGGGCGCCCTACACCCGCGCCGCTCTGCGCCGGCCCTGCCTGCGTCGGAGCCGGGGCCGGGACGGCGGCAGGCTCGGGGTGCCCTGCTCCTCTTGCACGGCGGGGCTCGGCCAG
>NW_005842035.1:1436630-1466019 GCF_000455745.1 Alligator sinensis | reverse complement strand
CGCTCTCCTGGCCGGGGCGGGGGGGGGGCGGTTTGGAGCGCGCAGCGCAGCGCAGCGCACGTGTGTCCGCTAACGCGGGTTGGGCGCCAGGCACGGGGCAGCGCTGCCAGGCCTAGATTGCAACCCAGGAGGGAGCAGGCCCCAGGGCAGGTCCGTGCACCAGACCTTGGGGCACGGCCTTGAGCCTCTTCCGTGGGTGCAGCCAGCCCAGGCAGGGAGATGATGCTTGAACCTTGAGTTTGGGGCAGCTGCTGGGGTCACTGTTTCCCCTGCTATGGGACCTCAAGGAGGGCACGTGAACGGCTACACTGGCAGCTGGTGTCCTGGCCCTGAGGGCTAACAGCACGAGGGCTCGAGGTCAGACAGCCCCCTGCCCCCCACATCCTCCCCGGTTCCTTGGACAAGGGGTATGGGGGAAGACCTGAATGAGGCCAAGGCCTGCTGCATTTAGAGGAGAGATGCTCGATCGGGGGCTTGAGAAGGGCCTGCAACATACTCAGTGAAGACAAAGTGCGTCGGGATTATTGACTCTCGCAGTGCAAGGGTGAGGGGTCAACACAAAACGGGCGGGCCGTCAGTTTACACCAAATGCAGCATGGCATTCAAGGGTGGGACTCGCGGGCACCAAATGTGCTGGAAGCTGAAAGTTCAGCCAGATTCACCAAGGGGTTGGACACGTGCTTGGAGGAAAGGGGCATTAGGCACTATTGAGCAGGGGAATGAGGGGCACGGCCTCTGCCTCAGGATATCCTGGACCTTAAATGCTGGAAGCTGCAAGCGGGAGTGGAACAGGGAGGAAAACCCTGGTCTCCCTTCGAGACCCCCATATGACACACAAGCCTGGAGGCAAGATGGACCTGTGGTCTGACCCAGTCAGTGGCCCCCGTCTTACCCACATCAGGAGCGCCTGGGTCCTCCTCGCTGCGCCTGGCCTCCCCTCGCAGAGGAGCAGCGGGCCCAGCCCTGCTCGGGGCAGGACCAGCCCTGCCGCGCCGGCCCACGCGAACCTTCACCTGCACATCCCAGATCTCGCTGGCTGCAGCTAATCCGCCCCAGGGCTCCCCCACCCTCCCAGGCAGACAATCCACCCTAATACCTCCCCAGCAGCTCCTTTGCTGTCCTTCAGGCCCTGCTAAGCATTGGCTCCTTGGAGAAGATCCATACCACGTTTAGGTACAGCACCTGGCACAACAGGCCGTGGGGATGCTCTCCCCTGCCCCGCACCAGGTTGCAGGGGCTAGCGCAGTGCTAATGACCATGGCAGGCTGCAGTACAGTTTTGTTAAGCTGCCGCAAGGCCAAGATTCACACTGCCGCGTGGCTTCCCACCCTCCGGGGCCGTGGCAATGAGGAAGGCTGTTTGGCTCCCAGCATGTTCCAGCCTCAGTGCATCCGTGACAGGCAGGAGCCTGCAGCTGCACATTCATCACCTCGCCTGCAGCTGAGCCAGCCCAAGACAGGGCTGCAGAGGCTGGCAATGCAATTGCACAGAGCTGTTTTTTGCTTTTCGCCCAGGCTGGCTGCATTATCTGCTTGCTAGCTGTCTTGGGACCAAGCAACCTCGGGTCTATCCACTGGGATGTTGGTACCATTGTTGTATAGCCCACATAGCAGAAAAACAGCTTGAGTGTAGGATTCACTGAGCTGGAAGACCTACTTCAGCAAGGGGGGGGGGGGGGCAGCTGCATGGGAAGGATCAACACCAGCATCCAAGCTGACCCTGAGGAGGTCTTCTCTGAGGAAGGGGCATTTTCAGAGGGCTGAGGCTGTTCTCAAGGACAGAGACACGGCACCAGGTAGAAGCGTTCACACGTGATGTTTATTGAACAGACAGCAGGGTGACCCCAGCTAAGCACCCCACGCCAAATCTCAGCACCAGGGAAGGAATGCCTGCGGAAGACAGGCAGCCTCCACTTCATCCCTGCCCGTTACAAAGCGTAATGAACACAAAGTTTTGACACCAAGGAAATGCATGCAAGTGCTACGGCGAGGCCTTGCCCACAGGATAGCATTCACACTTGCTAAGTGCTACTGGGAGTAGAGGGCACCACTGGAAAGCAGCAGCAAACCAGGCGGTTACATACATCAAGGCTAACGTGGTCATGGCTACACCATACAGTGGAAGACCCAGAAAAATGCATGCGCCTTCCACAGTGGCCAGGAGTTCCTACCCCTTCCAACAAACAAGGTTATTTGGGTTTGCATTTAATACAAGAGATCGCATTTACCCAAATAACCTTGCCTGCCCATGTCCTTAGACCAACACAGCTATAACCAACACCCCCGATCCTCTTTCAGCTACACTTACTACAGTGTTTTTTGTCCTCCAACGACAAGAAGTTTCTTTTCTGCTATTCCTTATGCCACTTGCCTGAGACCAGACCTGGCCATGATGTGCAGCTTCACAAGTAGTCACAAAAAGAACTGATTCAACCACCACCTAGTCTTTGAAAGAGGCAGACCTCTTGACAGGGTGCATTCCTGGCTGTAAGCTGGTCTGATGGGCCAAGAAGGTACCAATATAGGTCGGACTCAATGATCTATTGAGGTCCCTTCTGACCCTAACATCTATGAATATGAATACAGACATATGGGTTAGAGATCTCAGACCTTCCCATCATGCTGATTTTTCCCAGGGCAAAGGACTGGGGGGCTCCAGCAATATCCATTTCACAAAGCAACCTGCTTCCTGAGATTACCCATTAGGCTTTAAATTTCAGTAGTACCTATTTGTGAAGAGCCCTTCCAACAGGAAAGCTACCACCACTCCCCACACCCAAATAAGCACATTTATTGCAAGACAGTTCACTAAATCATACAGCCCTAAAGAAAAGAAAAAAGCTTTAACAACTCTAAAAACATTTAAATCCTAGCCATGCGACCATCTAGAGGGAATCACTTCAAGACAGCACAGCTACAGGGAACACCTAAGCCTACAACAGAGTGGGTCGAATTTAATATCTGCACCACCACAAGGAGAGTGAAAGACAATGATTGCAGGGAATTGATACCTGTTAGATACTAACCATCAAGCTTGGTAGATGTCACTGCATGAGAAGCATAGAACGATTATGGGAAACACTGTCCCCGATAATGACATACACCCTTAGTGCAACATATGGAGATCACTGCCTCCGATATAACACCGTGGTAGGCAAAAACTACCTTGTTCTTTATCCATTATGGAAGACACTGCTCCCGATAATGTCAGTTAGGTTCTCCCGAGACATTAGGTACTGGAATTTTTGCAACGAAGTCACTTAAGAACAGCCTGACCTTGCAATCTGAGTCTGGATTTGTCTCCATCAGGAGCTCCAAAGGAATTTGGAAAGATGCATTTAATGCCTTTAATGGAAGGGGCATCATCTGCCAAGCTCTGCCCGCTATGGTCAATTTAGCAAGCTGCATGTGTTGTATGTCACAGCAATCAGAAGAAGCAAGGAGGAGAGCGCTCCAACCAGGCCTCCTAGCAGATGAGCCCGATTCCTTGTCCCATTTTAGTCTGCATCATGCATTTCAGGGGGTTGCTGAAGACCCAAAGCATCTGGATCCCTGGATGATGCTCAAGTCTTAGGATTGCTTCCAGATGCGTTATGGCATGTTCCTTTGGGCACAGAAAGCCGGTTTGTCAATTAGCTTTCCGCCAGATGCTTCGTTGTTGAGAGTCTGACTGCAAAATTCCAGTACTATGTTCGATTTAATAGCAGATGCTGCTTTATTCAAAAACGACAGTATAACTGTCATAATTATGGAAGGCACTGCTTCCGATAATTATCTTCTATAAAAAAAAAATCAAATCCCATTTATAGTGAACTCTGTCACTGATAAATAAATAAAAACACAAATAAATATCTCAGTGCCAAATGAGTGTCCTCCTGAGAGTTTTCCCAACATTTTGGCCAACGATTTGGCTAGCAAGAGATTCTGGGTTTCAAGAGAGGCCTCCAAAGCAACAGGGTCTGAAGTGCCCCTTGTAGCCATCCCAAGCTCTGGTTACTAGGGGACCCTTTATTTTTATTCAGAAGACCAAGAGGGAACATGTAAGGGACATAAGATAAATCTTTGGCTCATCTCCCCCTTGGGACCCAGAGCTCTGGGAAGAGGAACATGGTCTTGAATCTTCTTCTTGGGAGAAGCCAAGATGTTTCTGCCCAGTCACCCAGAGGGTTGGGATGGCCGGGCACTTCAGAGCCTGCCGACAGCCACAGTCAAGGGCTACTGCGGTGTGAGCCTGCAATGGAGCCAAATCATTTCGTTTCCCCTCCAGGCCCCCCGCTCCTAGGAGCAGGGGACCTGGAAGTGCTCAGGATACCTCAAATTATGACACACACTGCCCGTTTCTCCAAGGTTGAGGCCAAGATTCAAAACACTCAGGCAGACCCAGGTATATCCCCTGAAGAGGCACCTGCTTTGTTTCAGATGGGAATTCAGTGTAAGCCGTGCTCGACTAGCAGCTGGAGCCATCTGTCCTCAAGCACGAGGGGAGGCAGCACCGAGCGGCATGTTTAAGTGGGCTAGAACCAGGGGGGAGCCGTGTTTGTTCAAGGGAAGGAGACCAAATTGGATGGAGGATGCGCTAATTGCCACTTGAGCGCTGCCTCTTGGGGATTTGTCAGGATGAGACCGAAATTGGAAGGGCAACTTGGGTCAAATTTAGCGTTCCCCCCATCACTCCCTCCGAGATTTAGGGTAGGTATTTCAGTGCTGCTTCAAGGGAGGGGGCTTCCTGGTTTCTGCACCTCAGCACCATGCATTCAGAACTCATTGTCCGTGTCCCAAACATCACCGGACAAGGCATTGGCAGCCTCCTTAATCGTCCAGGTTGCCATGGCCAGCTGGTTCCTGAACAGGTCTTGGTCAAAGGCACTTCTGTTGGTCTTCAGGAGGCTCAGGTGGTCCAGTAGGGCCTGCAGGGTGTAGGGGCCAGAGCCAAAGAAAATGTGCCGCAGCGGCTTGTCCCTCGGAGAGATGAAGGGGGACAGGAAGTCGTACTCCACCTGAAGGAAAGCAACAGGGAGGAGTTCAGAGCAGCTCTCGCATCGAGGCAAGAACAAGCCAGCAGTCACCCAGGCGGTAGGGATGCAGCCTGTGTCAGTAGCTAGTCCAGGAGTTCCTGGCTACACCTAGACTTGTCACTAGAGGAGGATGGCTGCAACCAGCATGTGGACAGACAGCGTCTTAAGACAGACCTGAACAAGCTGTCATGGTAGTTTAACAGGCATGCAGCGATACACATCTCCTGGACCGGGTCAAACCAGACTTGCTGCAATGCCCCCGGCACCGGGTCACAGCGCACAGAGCAAGCCCTTGGCAGGGGGGAAGGCTGTGGAGGAAAGCATGAAGCTGTCTGCCTGCGCAGCCACCCGAGGAACACTCACCTTCATGATCCGGTCGTTGCTGGCTCGGCAAATGAGTCTGTCGCTTAAGTCACTGTTTCTCAAGTCTCTCTTCAGGGAATCCACAGCTCTCTCGAAGTCCCCGCGGGCTGAAAACACCCACTGCAAGGTCAGGCCCATTTTCTGGCAGGGAAGAGCAGTGCTGTGATCACCAACTGGACTTCAAGAAGGCCTTTGACACTTTCTCACCCCATTCTCATAAAAAAAAAACTAGGCGAATGTGGCATTGATGCCAACAAAGTCAGATGGGTGGTAAATTGGCTCAATGGTCACACCCAGAGAGTGGTGGTGGACGGGTCGTTTTTGACCTGGAGGGATGCGGGCAGTGGAGTTCCCCAGGGCTCGGTCCTCGAGCCTGTGCTATTCAACATCTTTATCAGCGACTTGGAGGTGTGCGTGGAAAGCACATTGTCCAAATTTGCTGATGACAAAGATGTGGGGAGAAGTGGGCACACTGGAGGGAAGGGACAAAATCCAACTAGATTTAGACAGGTTACAGAAGTGGGCAGATGAGAATAGGATGGAGTTCAATGCAGACAAGTACGGAGTATTGCATCTAGGGAGAAGGAACCAGCAACACACCTATAGACTGGGGAACACCCTTCTTGTCAACACAGTGGCAGAAAGGTATTGTCAACACAGTGGCAGAAAGGTATCCTGGGTCCTTTGTGGCCCCCAGGATGGACCCGAGCCGCCAATGCAAGGAAGAGGTCAGTAAGGCTAACCGCACCTTGTCATGCATCTACAGATGCACCACGAGCAGGTCCAGGGAGGCAATCCTTCCCCTCTATGCCGTGTTGGTCAGGCCACACTTAGGGCACTGCGCCACTTTTGGGCACCGCACTTCAGGAGGGATGTGGCTAACTTTGAGATGGTCCAGAGGAGGGCCACTCACATGGTCAGGGGGCAGCAGGCCAGGCCCTACGAAAATAGACTAAAGGGCCTGAATCTAGTCAGCCTCCACAAGAGAAGACAGAGGGGATCTGGTGGCTGCCTGTAACCCCACCGGGGGGACCAGCGGAAAATAGGTGAGGCTCTGTTCCCCCAGGCACCACCTAGGATAACAAGGGATAGCGGCCATAAATTGATTGAGAGCAGGTTCAGGCTTGATATCAGGAGGTATTATTTACAGTTAGGGCTGCCAGGCTTTGAAATGGGCTCCCAAAGGAGGTGGTGCTCTCCCCGACCTTGGGGGTCCTCAAGAGGAGGGTTGGATAATATCTGGCTGGGGTATTACGATCCCAGCACTTGTTCCTGCCCAGGGCAGGGGGTCAGACTTAATGATCTGTTCAGGTCCCTTCCGACCCTAGAAACTATGAAACTGGGTTGCTCAGCATGCATTTTGCAGGAGGCTTGGTTTATTGCAACTGCAATGCAAGCCCGTGACTAGCTTTGGGAAAAAAAACAGTTGCTGGCGGCAACCTGCTGAAAGCCCTGCTAGTCATGGCAAGCAGCAACCTGGCTTCCACGAACCAGCACCCGCTGAGGGGCAATAGCACTTGGCACAGGCAGGCTGGACATGCTCCACCATGACCAGCAACACAGGTCCCATTTCACAACAGGACACCAAGTTCACAACTTCCAGGGTAAGCTGGTCAAGCAAAAACTACAGGAGTTGCTCTGCTTAAGGTTCAGCACCCCAAGGGCTTGCTCACTTCTGGGGCAGCCAGGCTGGCTGACCCTTACAAACCCTTGAGCAAGGGACTGGACTAGAAGGCCTTGTAAGGTCCCTTCTGACCAGGCTTTTCTGGGATCCCATGAAGTCCCCACTGATCCCTCATGATTTATCCTTATGCCCAAAGTTCAAGCAGCAGAATCAGACCCCGCAATGACCAAGTTGCATGCGCAAGACTGGGACAGGCCCACTCCAGCCAGTTCAGCCCTTACCCTAATGTCTTTGTTGTAGTCCACAATCTTGTTCTGGAACATCTGCAGCTCCTGCTTGTATCTCCCATAGTCCAAGAGCAGTTCGTGCTCGTGGGTTAGCCTCACGGCGATCTGGCCGGCCAGCTCCGCGGCCTGACGCATCAGGACATTCAGGTTTGGAACAGCACTGCGGAGATTCGCAAAAGTGTCCTTTTTGGTGCCCATGAAGGGGTACTTCTGCTGCTTCTGAAAGACATAAGCCGGGTATTGCCGTCAACCTTCAACCCCGACACTGGAGGGATGAGTCACCATCGCACAGACTGTTGCCGACCTGCTCTCTGCACACCCTGCCTGGGAAGCAAGGACCTCTTGCTGTTTGTGAGGCCTTGGACTGAAAGAGGACCGGCCTTGGAGTGGAACAGCTCACTGCTGCTCACAGTATCAAGTACGCTCTCAGGCACCTGGGATGTTTTAGGGTCTCTGCTATCCTTACCACCACGCAAGTTCCACCAGCCACAAGAACCATCACAACTGCTTGCCAAAAGCCATTCAAATCGTTACCTGGTTTTAAGCAGCTTGCTGGGACCTGTGTGATGGCCAAAAGCTTAATGCAGGCAAACAAAGCGTGCCCTGCATTTGTGATCAGAAAAAACAGATCATTTGGCTTGAGCTCTGCACAAAAGGCTGAATTGGTATTAGTTTTAACACAGAGCATGCCCCTTACTGCTGTATCCCTACTGCTGTGACACCTGGGAGCAGAGAACACAAGTGGGGTGGGGGTGCAGTCATATGAATAGGATCACAGAAAATGAGCAGTGGAAAAAGATCCTAAAACTAGGGTATCAACTCCCTAAACCAAGAGAGCTTTTGCTACTAGGTGCTTGTAGAGCAGCAATTCTCAACCAGGGGGCCAGGATAGGTGTTAGCACTGCTAGGTGTGCAAACATGATTCACAAGATAAACCCAGAGATTTCAAATGGAAATCCATAGCTGCAGGCTTTGAGTTCTTTGCAACAGAAAAACCCTTAGTTTTCTGCAGGCAAAAAAGAGCAAAAACTAAGAGCTGGCATTTTCCAAAGGGGGCCTCGAGTCCATCCAGGGGTCTCAAGTGTAAAACGGTTGAGAAACGCAGCTGTAGAGACTTACATTATAGAAACTGAATGACAGTGCTGGGATCCCAGAATATGCCAGGAAGGGGAATGCCGCATTCTCCATGGTGAGGGGAACACTGCAATGGGAGAAACAGAAGAATTACTTGGAGGCCTCCCTCCCTGCCAGGTTTCCAGATGCTCCAGTACATGGTCTGGGCTGGATCAGTAGTGTGTGGGCTACATATCCCAACATCCTCTGCTGCAGAACGAGAACCAGCAAGCATTTCTGCTGCCCCAAAAACAAAGCATCCTGCTCAGGGGCGACTGACACTCAGTGCCACATGGGAACCCTTTATGGGGCAGGTGGCAAGTTGCATTTCACCGATTAGCAGCTCTGAACAAAGAGCTTAAACTCCTACCCACCAGCGAGGGGTGGAAGAGCTACACTGCCAAGAATCCAGCAAGGCAGAGATGCTCAAATCCCACTTTAATTGGTGTGGGACAGGAACAGCAACAAGTGTGGGGCTTAAGCCAATTACGTCTGCAAGGTGAGTTTGGTTGTGGACCGAGACTTGACTTTGAGGTGCTTTACAAGGAGGAAGTGGGCAGCAAGTGCTGCGGCTGAAATCACACGGACCGTCACGATACAGCCTGACAGACTGCACCCCTAGCAGGGGACAGAACAAAACTGGTAGGTAGGATGTTGAATACGAAACACTGGACATCCTCTCTCACTCTCATTTGCTTGTGAAACTCATTGCCACAGGATGTTGGGAGCTTACCCAAGGTCCAAAGGGGACAGGACAGATTCTTGGAGGAAAGGGGCATCAGGACGTCCTGAGCATGACAGATAGGCATGCAGCCTCAAAAAACTGTCGCAGCTTCCTAGACTTCCCGGTGGCACTGGGAGAAGAGCAGGGGGGTGGAAGATTTAAGCCATACCCCCCACCCCACCCAAACATCTGCTCTCTGCCATGGTACAAGACAGGAGACTGGGCTGGAGGGACCCATGGCGAGACCCAATCAATGGCAGCTTTTGTCTGTTATGGGATTGTGCACAATAGTTACAGCAATTTATCGCTACCACCCCACACCAAACCATTATCGGAGCGTAGAGCCTCTCGTTTGCTCCGATGGGGACTTGGACTCGGATCTGGACTTTGCATAAGTGAGTTCCAGTTGCAGGAACAGTGAGAAGATGCAGAACACAAGAGACTTACGCATTATTGGGCCAGCCAGGGCTGAGTTTGCTGAACAGGCTCCTTCCATCTGCATCCTTCATCTGCACAAGGACAAGAGGAGAATTACTGCCCAGAACCTGGCCTACCCTTTCCCACACGTATTGGCTTTCTCCTTTCCTCGCTAAGCAGCTTGGTGCCATCTATTTGGAGGGAACCTGTAGGCGCCCACCGGTGTACTTGGACAAGCCTGACAACACAAGAGGCAGTGGCATTCCCCATCCACCCTCTCCCCTCCAAGACCTCCACTGGTAGCAGTCCCTCCCTGGAAGGACAGACACGTAACCCTCAGTCCTTCATGCTCTGAAGACTGCAGTTACTGTCCTAGGGTGTTTTTCAGGCAAGGTAAATCCAGGGCAGTTATTTCTTTCTGTGGTTAACTGCACAATTCAGTGCTCTCTAGCGCACACACCACCTCAGCACTGGGCTGTCTGACAGGCCATGGGAAGGCACAGTTTTGACTTGAAGGGTCAAACCTGCTCCACAATCAAAAGCAAAGTAAGTCCTATATAACCGCTGGCTTCACAGCTAGCTGTGGCTTTCCTGTTCTCAGAACTAGACTTCAGCTAAAGCTCGTCTGAGAGTGCAACGGGGAGCAAAACCTGGCCATGGAGCCAATGCTGAGTCACAAGGCATGTCTGCTCAGTCCCTCTGTGAACACCTCCGTGCTCTGCTGCTACAGCTCACTCCTGCTCCAAGCAGGGAAGCACGAGGCACGAGCAGAGCGCCCAACGAACGCAACACTGGCGTGCATCTCAGAGCAGCAGGGATGGCACCCAGGACTCGTGATCTGGAGCTTTATTTTAGCAGAGCCTGAAGTATGCCACGCACTCTGCAGTCTCTATGCAACATCCCAGTGATGGAGGCCCATCCAGGCCTGGCTGAAGAGGCAAGGTTTTATTCCTAGAAGACAATTTGCCATGTCAAGCAGACAAGGGAGTTTGCAAAGATCCAACACCAAGGAAGGAGCAAAGTGCCTGCTCTGGGGAAGCAAAGGCACTGGCTTCTTGTCCCTTCGGGGGTTGACACCATGTTTGTGGGATGAGCAACTGCCTGGGGTCACGCCTGTGCCTTAGAAGCATTTAATCTTTTGCTGGTGAGAGGGATGGATCCCAGTGCACATGCCTCATTTCTCCTGCTACTGGGGGCAGAGCATGGGCTGGACTGACCCCAGCGCAGACATTCACATGCTAGGGCTTTATGCACAGCTTGCTGTACACGAGATGCTTGCTTCCACATCCAGTCAACATCTTAACAACGGAAGAATCAGTGAAGCGGAGGCAGTGAGCGTGAACACTGGTAAAGGAAGGCTGGGAGAACGGCCTCCACTACACACAAACAGGGAAGGCAGCTAGGATGTGGGGTAGCCCACTGCAGCACCTGGAGAAGCAGCGCGAGCATGGGCATCACAGATCATGGGAAGCAAGTGCAGGGACTTAAGACCCCGTGGCCTGGTAAGATGGCAAGTTTGCTGACCATTTTGACAACAAACAAGGCGGCCCATTTCGAGATCTCTGGTACTACTGACAGCTGCATGGCGTTGGCCTGTTTAAGGGACCCAAGAGCAACTTTCAAGGGAGCTCAGACTGTCTCCACAGAAGGACTCACTCACCCCCCGCAAGATTCTCTCAAGGATGGTGTAAAGCATCGGGCTGGCAGACGCCTTTAAGTCACTGGCACCTGTAAAGCAAAGAGGATTGACATGAGTACGACCAGCTGAACGACCACTGGAGTTGCTGTTTCTATAGGAAACATCAGCCAGTCTCTCCTGGAGTGCCTGTACACAAGCTAAAGAGCTTGAAAGCTTGTGCTGCTCCAGACTACGACTTAACAGGAACTACCAGCAAGGGAAAGAATAATTCCCCTACGCTGGAGAGTTTGGGATAAGCTGAGAGAACAGCTGGTGACCTCTGAGTCAGATACCTGGGAGCATGGTTTCCCTGCAAGTCTCAGAGTTGTTTCCAGTTATTTAGCATCTTTGAAGACAACTCCTTTCCCCACCACAAGTGGGCTGCTAACACCTACAAGTGGTCCTAGAATAGTGTATAGCCAGCAATTCTCAACCTCATGAGACCCAAGACATCCCTTGGAAGACACCAGCTATTCCTTTTCAGGGTTTTTTTTTTTTTTTTGTTTTGTTTTTTTATATATACCTGAAGGAAAACGTACAGCAATATTTCCGTGGCAAAACTCGGGAAGAACATGACAGGTCAGAGTAGTTTTGACACTCTGGCCTCTTATTTGCAGTCTCTTACTAACAAAAAAAAACAAAAACCAGGTCCATTACCTAGAACTGCAGCATCCAGGTTGATGTAAGTGAAGACCTTGGCATGCAGGACGGAAGAATAACCCTGAGCAGAGAGAAAGCAGATGTCATGTGGGAGAAACAACGCACAGAAACACCCTGAGGTCGGAACAGAGTCTCAGCCCTGCAGCTAGCTCAAGCGTTTGAATAGGTTAAAGAAGCTGGGTTGAGTACCTCCAGCCATTCGGTAGCACCCACAGCTCCAAAATCGCCAGCGCTCCAGCTGGCAAAGACGATGCTTCTTCTGGGTTTGTAGCCACCTGCAAACAAGAGAAAGAGAAGTCGAGTCCTGTGTCCCGGGACCATGAGAGCAAAGGAGATCATCCACGGTCATCCCCAGAAGTGGAGGTCTTTGGCCAAACTGTGCTTCCACTATCATTGAAGCCTGGAAGAGCGCACGCACGTCTATACCTACTAGAAGCACAGACTAAGCCCTGAGTGCTGTTGTCTGGTTATTACAGGCTTGTCTTTCCTGAACAAGGAGCAATGGGGAATAGGCTCACGTTGCAGCAAGGGAAGCTGAGGTTGGATATTAGGAAAAGCTTTCTGACTAGGAGGGTGGTGAAGCACTGGAACAGGTTACCCAGAGAGGTGGTGAAGTCTCCATCCTTGGAGGTTTTGAAGACTTTCCCGCCCATGGCAGGAGGTCGGACTTGATGATCTGCTCAGGTCCCTTCCAACCCTACCAACTATGAAACTATGAAGATCCGGGTAGACAAAGCTGTGGCTGGGATGATTCAGTTGAGGATGGTCCTGCTTGGAGCAGGGGGTTGGACTGGATGTGACCTCCTGACATCCCTTCACACCATTTTCTACAATTCTGTGGTTTAAGAGCCTCCAGGATTGAGACATGGGTCCTTACAAGATGCAGATAGAGCTGCTCACAAACGAGACTGTATGACCAGCAGGAACTGCCCTGCACTGGGAGCCACAGGCAAGGAGGAAAGAATGAGGAAAAGAGAAATCCTTGTGGATCAACTAGCACAGGTGGATCAACTGGCAGCTGGCCTGAAGCAACAGCCTCTGGTCTGACTTATTCAACCGCCAGATGGTTCCTCCACTGTACCCAACACCCTCACTATAGAGTCGGGCCAGTGTCTTACCTGTTTTCACCATGTCCGAAATGGCACGAGCAAGCTCCAGCAGGATGGAGGTGCCCACACCGGCCTTCGCTGCCCCAGGGCCCCAGGAATCCCGCTGCGCTCCGATCACGATGTACCGATCTGCAAGGGAAGCGTCAAGACAGTCCTTCAGAAGCCGCGGCGTGGTTACGTTCCTTCCACAGGATAAGCTGAACCCACGTAGCTTGTAGCAGCTAGACAGGACCAGGCAGTCTCAGAAGGGCTGCAGCTCCACAACCACTGCCGGGCACATGTTCGGGCTAACAGTACCAAGTCTGACATATTAAGACCCACCCACGTGCCACAGGCTGGTTGGGCTAGTGCCAGAAGTGCAAACCTTACGAGGCCCAGCTTAACTGCCCTTTCTTCCACACTGCAGTGCATCAGGGCTCTTGCCAGTCCCTTGCAGGCAAGAACTGTACAGGGTGGCTCCAGTACCTAGACACTAACAAGTCTGCTGGCCCCCAACATGTGTCCGGGGCCCTTTTGTGTCTTACTGAGGTTGCTAACCAATGTGACAACCTGGCTGGACAAAACTTAACCTCCACTTTTATAATCGTGGTTTGCTTTGGGATTGTTGCTATGCAGACACTTGCTGAACTGGGCTGTCTTTTTCCAAGACCTTCCCAAGTGCTGCCTGGCATGCAGCTGACTTATTCCATGACCTGAATACAGCTAGGGCTCACTACAACTCATCCTTGGTTCATTGGCATGACTTACTAAACCCCAAGGTCCGCACATCTCTCTTCCACCAATGCCGAAAGGTCGCGCTGCCGCATGCTCAGAGATGCAAGGACAAGGGGCCGTTTCACAGCCCTGCTTCCTCACTGAGGGCTAAGGCAGGGGTATTAACTGGGTACAGCCATGGGCTACATAGAGGGCAGGAGCTGCAGGCCCAGCACCATGCATACCTTCTTCGTCGAAACCCCGGATGACTCCAAAGATGTTCAGGATCTTTCTCTCCATAACCACATTGTTCACCTGGACCACCACATTCAAGCTGCTTGCGCTCGAGGCCTTCACCTTGCAAAAACTAAGGCCGTCCCTCCAAGGCAGGGGGCACTCCTGCCCTCCTGTCAGCTGGCTGCAAGACAGACAGACAGACACACACAGTGTTGAAGCACCACCTTGTGCGTTCTCTGCTTTGAACATCTCGCTTAGCACCTCTGTCTGCAAGACACCTTCCCTGACAAGCCTAGTCCTGTATCACTATCCATTGCTGTTGCCTGCATTTGGCCAACAGCATGCCAAGAAATCCAAACTGGAAGAGCAGAGACCTCTCCACAAGGATGGGCAGCCATGTCCCATCATATTTTGATACGGGATCCAGGACTGGGACTGGTGCCTCTTCAAATTGATGGCAGGTACTGGAGGTTCCCCTCACAACCCAATCTGGGCCTCGCTTCAACAGCCTTCCCTATGCCAGTGACGACTCGCTGCGTCTGCAGTGGTCGGGGCGCTGGGAGAGGACCCTGTCCTCAGAGCCGGGGGCATCTACAAGCCTGCCTGCCGGCCCACTCAGTTCTAGCCAGATACCCTCCCGGTCCTGGCCCTGTCTTCAGCCTTTTCCATCTTCCTCCACACTCAGTCAACCCTCCTCTAACAAGAGATCCTTTCCCTTTCTCCATCTTCCCCTTCCCTTTCTATCTGATAAAGGGGAAAACTGGGGGGGGGGGTGGGGAGGAAAGCCCATTACAAGGTCTCAGCACAGCTGGGACTTTGGAGAGACCTTATTACCTGAAGAGATTGTTGGCTGCCCTGAACGAGATGGTTTGAACAGGAATGTGTGGCAGCCCAGAAGACTGAGCTGGCGGGAACTGAGTATGGTTGAAAGATGGGAAACCGGGAGTGAACGGGTCACCTGTTCCTAGGTGAGCCTGTGAAAATAAAGGAAACATGTACAGGCCTCAGCATATGTTTCCCCAAGCAATAAGAAATTGGGGGGTGGAGGCAGAAGGGAAGGGAAGGGAGTGGCTATACAGCTGCACAGCCTCTGGCAGACAGTTCTCAGTGGTGCAGATGACAGAGCAAGGAGCAATGGGCTCAAGTTGCAGCCAGGGAGGTTTAGGCTGGATATGAGGAAACTCTCTCACTAGCAGTGGTGAAGCACTGGAACGGGTTCCCCAGAGCAGTGGTGGGATCTCCATCCTTGGAGGTTTTTAAGGCCCGGGTAGACAAAGCCTTGGCTGGGATGGTGAAGTTGGGCCTGGTC
This sequence comes from Alligator sinensis, assembly GCF_000455745.1. Lineage (NCBI taxonomy): Eukaryota > Metazoa > Chordata > Crocodylia > Alligatoridae > Alligator > Alligator sinensis. The sequence continues at coordinate 1,450,791 of NW_005842035.1, read as the reverse complement.
CTGCTTTGAGCAGGGGGTTGGACTAGATGAGACCTCCTGAGGTCCCTTCCTTGTTTTCCGTGATTTTATTTGACAAGGCTGCAGCTGTGACTTCAGTCTGTCCTGTGCTTCTAGGTTTGACCCATGGGAGGGTGGATCACCCAGGCCTCAGTGCTACCAAGGCCGACTGGCGAAGGGGACACAGTCGATAATCCCACTTGCCACGGTACTTACGTGTCCAAAGAGACCCAGATTTTCTACGTTGCTGGATTTCAGATAGCCAGGGAAGATCAAGACACCAACAGCATTCAAGCGTTCGGCACTAGCCACCTGGGGAGAGATGGGATTAACTGTCCAGGTGTGTGCTGACGGATAGCTGCAAGCCAGTTAGTGCTGTTCATATGCCTCAAAAACCATCACGTCAGGCATGAACTATTACTGCGTCAGGCACTGGGTTTAACACTGCCAGGACAACCTGGCATTTGTCACTCTCCATGCACACATTATGCTGCAGTCCATATCGATTCATAGATGCTAGGGTCAAAAAGGACCTCAACAGATCATCGCGTCCGACCCCCGTGCCTATTGCTTTTCCTTGGGGACCCCCACCTCACTCAGTGCACAGATGCCCAGTTCTCTGGCAACAACTTGCTCGTTTCCAAGGCTCGTTCTGTGGCTGGGGCCACAGCTCCTCAAAGTCAGCCCCCAAGACAGAAGGACCAGGCCTGAGAAGAACCGTTACCCTCGTTAGCTCGATTCAGACGTGGTCACGGGTCCCAGGGAGACATGCAAAGAAGGAAGGGTAGTAGAGGCTGAACCACTAATTCAGCAAATCATTTGGTTCTTGCAACAGCTCATTCCCAGGGGAATCAGCCTCCAGGTTCTCAAGAGGGAGGCTGCAAGGGACGTGGCACTTTTGCTTCAAGGATCTGCACAGAAACAGGGCTAGAAGGGACCTCCATGGGTAACATCTAGTTCAACCCCACCTGAGGTGGGATCACAATTCAAGTGGTCATAAGCTTTATTTCATGCCGCTTACTTGAATACATCCGAGTGCTTCAGGAACAGAAGTCTGCCTGTCAAATAAACGCTGAGGCGAGGCAGTGTTATAAAACCATGTTCTAGGTGGTACAAATAGGAGGCAGAGAGCGCACAAGGGCAAAGGGACTCCATTTGGGGTAATGCTTTATTCTACGTACTTTTTGAAAAAGCGAAGGAACCACCCCCATCTAACAAGACCCACCTGGGAGTGAAACCAGAAGCACCCTTGCTATATTTGTGCATGACATGATGTGTGGGGGGAGGGGAAGGAGGCGGACGACGACGACAACACATGATGCTTAAATGGCAAGTCATGCACTTCACACAAGTCTCTGTCATTGATCTGTGTACAACGGACCTTAGACTGCAGACAGTGCAGGATGAGGGGGGACTTGGTCAACTGCAGCACAACTCAGGACTGCTGGTATAAAGCAAGTGTAAAAAAGGCAATGCAGTCTCAGGGCGTAGCAGGCAGGGGTACTCACCAGAAACAAAGCACTCGGCCTATTGTACAGGGCATTGATGAGACCACATTTAAGGCACAGAGCAAAGCTCTGGTAAGAAATGTACCTTTAACTGGAAGGGGCAACAGCTCCCCCCTGCACCCTTGAGATGGTTCAGGGAAGAAAGACTAAGAAAAGAAAATATTTAAGCTCAACAAGCCCCTTTATATGAGACTGCAGGAACAGGATTTCTTTCTAGATACTTTTGTGGCATAAATGTGAGTGAAGGAGAAGAGGTTTTTAAGCTAACAACATCCCAGCACCACATCATGCACTAGTACAGACTGGGGGTGACGGGCTGGGCAGCAGCTCTGCAGAAAAGGACCTGGAAGTGACAGGGGACAAGAAGCTGAACAGGAGCCAGCAGTGTGCCCTTGGTGCCAAGAAGACTACCGGCATCCTGGCTGCATTGGTAGAAGCGATGCCAGCAGATCCAGGGCAGCGATTCTTCCCCTCTATTCAGCACTGATGAGGCCACATCTGGAGTCCTGTGTCCAGTTTTGGGCCCCCCACTACAGAAAGGATGTGGACACGTTGAAGACAGTCCAGCGGAGGGCAATGAAAATGGTGAGGGGGTGAGGGGCACGACTTATGAGGGAAGATGCGAGGAACTGGGCTTATTTAGTCTAGAGAAGAGACAGGGGGATTGAATAGCAGCCCTCACTTCCCTGCAGGGGGACTGCAAAGAGGATGGAGCTGGACTGTTCTGGGTGGGGGCAGATGATAGAACGAGGAGCAATGGGCTCAAGTTGCAGCAAGGGAAGTAGAGGTTGGCTGTTAGAAAGAGCTCTCTCCCTAGGAGGGTGGTGAAGCACTGGAACAGGTTGTCCAGAGAGATGGTGCAGTCTCCATCCCTGGAGGTTTTTAAGACGCCGGCAGACAAAGCCGAAATGCTGCCAGGGGCACTCTGGAGGAAGAGAACAGAGAGACTCGAACCCTTGAGTCCCAGAGTTGAGATGGGAACATGCCCTGAAGGCCATGTCCCTGCTCTTCTACCCCCACTCACCACCACTTATAACCTGACCCCCTTGTCTCCACATCCAGCTCCATTCCCTCGGTATGTGTGGGAGTGGAGCATGCCAGTCTGCTCCTCAAAGCAGGATCTTCTTGCCTAGAGATCCCCAGTTCTCTCTGTGCCATGCTTGCATGAGGCAGGGGTTTGGAGATTCAGGCAGGTGGTGCACAGAACACCCCAAGCACACAGGAGACGGGCTCCCGCCCACCTTGAGATGCCCGGAGCGACCCGGATCTGCAGCAACAAAGCTTCCTACTGAGGCCAGGCCAGAGCCTGCCTGGCTTAGCCCAATCTTGGGGCAGTTTGGCTTCAACAGCCTAGCAAGTTGGAGCATGTGTAAGATGTTCTCTCAAAGAGCTTGAGCACCTGGCAGGATTTTCAGGGGGAAGAAGAGGCCCATCGCCAAGAGGCTGCCTCCCTGCCGAGCTTCCAATTGCTGCTCCTCAAAAGAAGACCTCCCCACTCCAACACGAACCAACATTATTTCATCTGCACCGATTGCCACGAGACCCAGGAAACCACGACTCCTCGCCAGACCAGTTCCACCTGTAAGCTTCGGAGCAATTTGCTATGCCACAGACCAGCTTCTGCCTTGCCCATTTCTAACTCCCGGAGGTTACAACGTCGGTTTTCTCCTCTCAGGAGCTAAGTTCAAGCTTTCTTTACCCCCACCCAACAGTCATGCCAGCCAGCAAAGAGGAACCCTCTGCAAGCAGAAAGCAGCTTGCCTGGAGGCAGTAATACTGGCCAAACAACTTTTCAGACCTGCCCACGTTACACAACGCAACGTGACCAGAGCATGCTGGACAGAAACATGTAGAGCGGGATCAGCTTACCTGCTCCGCAACAGAAATATCTCCAGTTCTGAAAATGAGCACGGATCCATTGACAGAGACCCCCAAGTCACTGAGCTGCTTGAAGTCCTCTTTGCGGCCATAATGAGCATAAACCGGTCTGCCCTGCAAGAGAAAGACATGCTGCTTATGGCTGCAGTCACCAGTCTGAGTTCATTCGCTGCCCGGTTGAGGAAGCTGCAGGGCATGGCACATTCTGCACAAATCAGGGTCATTCCCTCCCTGCAACGAGACTGCCCGGAGGTGGACAGATTTATCCATCTCACTGAAGCAACAGACATGAGAATCGATGGTATGACATGAGCGCACCTAGCAAGTGGAGCAGTGTACACGTCCAAGGCCTGACAAGTGTCACATCAAGCAGGCCTGAAGTGGTCAGATACAGGGGAGACCTTGGCTCTTCATGGTAAGCTGCGCCAACTCCATCCAGTCACGCTCTGCTTAACTAGAAGCATAGCACTATGCAAGGGCAATTAAGCAGGTTTCAGCTATCGGTTCAAAGGGTCGGGTCTCGGGTGCAGACACGCATTTACTCGGGGCAAGATCCAGGGTAAGGAAGGAGCAGACGCACCATCAGGTCCCCAACACGACTGCCTGGATTGCGTGCTATCACAGCACCTGGCCGCTGGGCGGCAGGGGAGTTGGTCTGCTGTGAGCACAGAGCAGCTCAACAGCAAAGGCAACAGCGGTAGCAGACTGGAGAGAGCCTGGAGTCACCTCTCTGCTCCACTTCTCCAAAGTAAAATGTGTTGTGCTCTTGCATCCTCAGCCCCCGTGCTACTGCTTTGTTAGCTACGCAGGCAGCCATGACAGGCTTCTTCCAGAAAATGGTTCCCAGGATGTTGGGAAAGAACTTACTTTAGCCGTTGCATTTTCACTGAATGCCACATATGCCTCAGGCTCTTCCAGAGTAGTGCTCTGTCCACCATCATCTGTAATGCTGACACGATTGGGTGAGCTATTAAACAGCAAGAGACTGCATTAGACCTACGAGCAGATACACTATCAGCAGTTCCTATTACAGGGGAACAGGGAACCCTGGGAAATTGCAGGGTTTTTTCCCTTGATGTTCAGCACTAGGGCAGAAGAGAGAAGCAAGCTGACTTTATGCCTGACGCAGAATCATATTAGCTCCCAGACAAAGCTTTGGATTTGAAAAGCCACCCACGTGTGAAGTACCTATTGTAAAGACATTCTTGCAATTTGACAGGAAGATCGGAGGCCCTTGTAGTTTTCTGACCACTTCTGCAGGACTAGCTGGTAAGAAGAACACTCCAATAGTGTTTTTGCGGTAACCAATTACAACTAGTTGGGAAGACAAGGATAAGATGCTTTGGAAGAGCCTAAGGGAAGCAGAGATCTTTTAAAAGGTTAGCTGGCTCAAGGCATTAATGCATTTGCTACAGAAGACTGCTGTGTTGCTTTAGGACAAGGATAAAAAGAGAAACACGCATGAAGGGAAGCTTCCCTCCCATGCCTAGCTCCATTAAACCTACCTGCCTGGAAACTGCAGTCTGACATAGTGCTCATCATTCCAGACTTTGTACAAGTTGAAGTAGGTAAACTGCTGATAGACGTAGTAAGCAAGTCTGTCATCTTCCGGGGAGCCAGCTTCATGGGAGGAGCCCGTTGACAGTTCCCTGAAAAGAAATCAAGGCTGAGCTACACTCGGGATGTGAAATGCAGTAGCCCAGTCGTGACCAAGCCACTTGGAAGCTGCACCCCAAGACCCCAGGTCCAAGGCAGGAGCATTGGCAGAACCGCTGTGCTTCATATGCTGCAGACTTCAGGCTTCCCACAGGCTGTTACCTTATGTGTAGCTCCATGTTTCCTTTTTTCAGACTGTCTGACAGCATCTTCTGGAGATCTTCCCAGTACAGGATAGGCTCCGTGAGAGGCTCTTCTTCCACCGTCTCATCCAGATCCAGTATGCTGGAGGGAGTGGGAGGAGAGCTGGTGCACTGCCCATTGCCATCCGCACAAAGTCCACTTGTCGGCATGCGCCCACGGCTACTCAAGTAGCCGACGAGAAACCCTAGAAAACAAGGAAATGAGAGGCTGCCAGGTGCCATATATATAAGCCAAGCCAGCCCTATGTTAACAGCTCAAGCCTTCTGACTGTGAATTTCAGGAGACACCAGATTTTCTAGGAGGCCATGCTGTTCCTGTATCAACCCGCCAATGGTAGGGTGGTTTAAGAGCAGGAGGCGAGTACACATACACACACACCTGAATTTTAAAGGTATGATTCCATGTTGTAAGGGCGGATAGAAAACAACCTTTGAGAAGAGTCCTGTTTAATGTAGGATACATCTCGATGCCCCTCAAGGCAGTTCTGCCTGCCTTAAATCAGCTTTATTATTATTACAACTACAAATCCCCACTGGGGTACCAAAAGATCAGCAGCCTCCACAAATCGTAACACCTGCTGCAACTGTGAGCCCATACAACTCGTTATGCCCTGATCCGGCCCTCTCCGCAACTGTTTGCCTTTTGGCTTAGTGGGCACTGCTCAAAGCCCACCTGTGCCGTCAGTCACAGACTGACCTTTATGTAGAATGGGAGCCTGCATTTCAACCTAAACATTAACACACTAGTTGGCATCTGCTACAAAGCTGGAGTCAGGGTCTCTACCAGTCCCCTGAAAGATGGGCATCCGGGGTCACTAGGACGGGCTCGGGCATTGTCTAGAGCTCACATGTCAGAGCCCAGGTCCACTTTGTGAGACTTCCCCACCACCTTCTTTGCCTGTGTCTTACCGCTCAGGAAGAGGACCACCACCATCATGGCGATGCAGTACCAGCTGTAGTAAGTTCTGGGTTTTGCTACATGGTGGGTCTGCATGTTCTCCGGCATGCCGTTTTCACCTCCTTCCTCCTCCTCAGCAGACAGCTTCATTTCCACTTGACTGTTGTCTCCGTCGGTCTGCCGAGCAATGCTGAGCCGCGTGTATGACAGTGGCTCGCCTCCAAACTAAACAGAAAGGAAATAAAGTGAGCAAGAACAACAGACGTGGCCAACCTGTTAGTTCCCTCAACGGTTCTTTGCAGAGGTCACTCCTTCCACAGCCATGCACGGGTGTCATTCACACAAGGACCACACAAGACACTGTTGGGAGCAGCTCAAAGATGCCCCAAAGAGTGAACCTGATGCCTAGTTGTTCCTGACCCTCACCTATTCCCCAGGCTCAGACATCAGGTTTTGACCATTCACTGTAGCATGTCCCCATGGACGCTGGGGGCAAGGCACAGATTTTGTTCAATGGTTTCCTGAGGTTTTCCATATCTCAGGGAATTTAGGAGTCATTCCCTAGGCAAAAGCTGGATAAGTTCTACACTCCACCGCCCCCCCCATTATTATTACTATTTTCTGCTTTTTCAAAAAGCTGAACAGTCACATAAAAAGTTCAGGAAAACGACGTAGGCTTCATCTGCACTAGAGTCGGCACCGCATCTGTTGCAGGGCATGACGTCTTTACAGCTGTAGCTGACCTACGTAGGATGGTCAAAGCCCCAATGTGGATGAAGCTCTGCTGGGATGAGGCTTACATGGTTCGAAGGAATTTGTGCAATGCTTGAGGCAGAGATTCTTGGCCAGCACAGCTGCCTTGTTACGTCCAGCAACGTCAATTCAGGGTTGTACAAGGTGTTAATTCCAAGACCAGGACACTGTTACTCCTTAACCAACAAATGTTTTACACTGTTAGCCATTACAGGTTTACTGCTATAGTTTGTCAAAAGCATCACAACACGCTCGCCACCTCAAGATTTAACGAATGTGGCATCTCTGGATGGCTGGTCCGTGAGGTCTTGTCCGGGGTTGCTGACTCCTTCTGAGTCCCCAATCTTGAATCAGTGATGGGATCTTTCAGGACTAGGGTCTGAAGGGTACGCTCTCTCGCCTCTCTTTATATACCATTTAGTTTACGTTTCTTAATACATACAATTAGCTTAAGCCTTCTCCCTAATGCCTAATCAATAAGCCTGTTTCTGTTTGCCAAATATGAACTTGTTTTTGCTGCATAGCTGTAATTTTCCATTAAGTAATCTTTTCATATGTAGGTGGGGAGATAGGCTTTGCTCTGACTCTCTCTCTTGCCCAGGCTACATTTATCCAATTGAGTTAGTCAACTTCCCAATTCGTTTTAAGTCAGGGACAATATGTTTCCATCATGCCCCTTTCCACCAGGTGCAAGTCTCTAACCTAAATTGTACTTAGCCTTATTGCTTCGTTTCCACTTATGCTCAGCACAAAGGTTAAAACCCAGGACTGAAGGCCTCTGGGTCTCCAACAACCTCTACCCTGGGAGTCCACCAGCTGCAATAAGTACAGCAATAGTTAAAGAAAAAGACTTTCCAGTTGGAGTGCCCAAACCCAACACTTTCCAAGGGGATTAATTCAGAAATCAAAAGGCAGGCCCCAGTGATGTCTGAGACTGGACACCAGGAAGTTACTCAGACACTGGCATGGCATCACACCTGCACCACACACTTTCTAAGAGCAGGCCACACTCATGAGAAGGTCAGACCAAATCACCCTTTGTAAGCCAGAAGAAGAGCAAGCACTCTCACAGGAGAGATGCAGCAATTTAAGGCATTTGATTCTGCATTGGGAATCTTACCAAGTTGGAGATGGCTGCCCTGGCCTGATCCATCTGTGCCCTGGATGCACTTCAGCAACTGGATTGAAACCTGGAAGAGCAAGAGAACACATTAAGATTTGAATCTCTGTGGCATGGAGCTGGGGATGAAGACTATAAGGAAATGTAAACAGCAGACTACAATACAGCTTTCTTCTGCGACTCCTGGCTAGAAGTTGCACTACAGTCTTCTACAGAAGTTCATGCTTTCCTAGGCCTTTCCCTTCAGTCCTACCTATGGAACGACCGAGTCTTGCCAATGCAAGACACGTGGCATTGAGCAAGCAGCACTGACTGCCTGTATAAATATAGGCGAGGCATTCATTTTGGCTCCTCTCAACATGTCCAGTGCAGCTAAGGCCAGTATTAGCAGCTCTCCTGACAAATGCACTCCTTCCCCTTTCAAAGACCATGGGAATGGCTGCAGCAGCTTCCAAACAGGACACCCTTGACTTCTTTGGCTCTTACAAATCCCAGGGCATCTGATTTGAGGACACCAACATGCTGTTGTGATAGCAAGGCCTCAGAACAGCAAGTATCCCTCCCCAAGCCAAAGTCAAAGCAGGACAAAGCAACTGCAACATTTCCCCAGCCGAGGTGGTTACTGAGCGCTCCCAGCTGCAGTGTCCATGGCCTTCAGCTGTCCCAGTTTCCCAGCAGGAACACGGGAGAAAATCTCATCTCATCTCGTGGGGAGCAGAGAACAGGGAGAAGCAAACAGGACAGTTTGCAACCCCCCTCTTTGAAGGGGATCCTGAACCCTTGTTTCACTAGAGTCCAGAGGGAGGAGGAGCTTGCTTGGAAACTCCCTCTCACTTGTCTTCAGTGTAAGCTTGCTGAGAGATCAGAGGTTTGCAGGGGAAAGGGAGCCCTTCAGGATCAGCAAACAGTCCAGCTACAGAGGTGTTTGCTAGGGGAAGGTGGCTTGGAAACAGAGGCAAGGAAGAGGCAGCAGATTAGAAACCCCAGAGACATGGCTGGAGGACATCCCAATCCCAGAGCCACTGCCACTTTCAGCCCCTGCTTCCACCTGCAAGGTGTCTGTCCAGGCAGGACCCTACACCATCGAGGCTCCCACCCCGGTCCTGGGTTGGTGCTGTGCAGACTGCGGCTTGCAGGTTTCTTCCCATATCAGCCAGGCCGGGAAGTGCCTGCAATGCGAGCGGTCCCTCGGGGAGAAGGCAAGAGAGCTACAGGAGGAGGAGGTAGCAAGGCTGCAAAGTATCCTCCACCATGAGGACTTCATTGATCCCATGCAGGAGGAAACTTCTTCCTCCACAGTCCTAGGACTTACAGAGTTGGTGCTAGGAAAGGAATAGGATGCACACTCCCAGGAAGGTGGAAGCAAGGCATTTTTATCCCTACCTGCAGTGGTTTGCCTGGAGAACAGATACAGAGCACTAGCAACAGCGGAGGTGGAGTGCATCCCATTGATGGGAGACACCCAGACCAGGACGATGAGGCTTTCTTCAGATAACTAGTGGAAGTTTCCCCAATTGCAAGCCCTGGCTCTCATGTGGGACTTCAAATCACTCTGTTAGGAGGGCAACAGGAGTGTGCAGGTAAACCAGGAAGGTTTTGAGAGCCTTGGGGACAGCTTCTTGATGCAAGTGCTGGGCAGACCAACTAGGGGCCATGCTCTTTCTGACCTGCTGCTTGCAAACAGGGAAGAATTGGTGGGGAACGTACTAGTAGATGGCAACTTGGGCAGCAGCGACCACCAGATGACTGTAAAGAAACTGAGGGTGCAGGAACAAGCCATCCTGACGTGTAAGAAGAATAGAAAATGTGAAAAGTGACCTGCTTGGCTTAGCAGAGAACTCTTCGGTGAGCTTAAACAGAAAAAGGAAGCTTACAAGAGATGGAAACTTGGACATACAAGAAGGGAGGAGTATAAGAGCATTGCTCGGGCATGCAGGGATGAAGTCAGAAAGGCCAAAGTGCAGTTGGAGTTGCAGCTAGCAAGGGACATGAAGGGTAAGACAGACAGGTTTCTACAAGTATGGCAGCAACAAGAGGAAGATCAGGGAAAGCGTGGGTCCCTTACTGAATGGGGGAAGCAACCTAGTGACAGATGACAAGAGAAAGGCTGAAGTGCTCAATAAATAAAGCTAGACATGTACAAGTCCATGGGGCGAGATGCAACACATTTGAGAGTGCTGAGGGAGTTGGCTGATGCGATTGCAGAGCCACTGGCCATTATCTTTGAAAACTCGTGGCGATCGGGGGAGATCCTAGATGCCTGGAGAAGTGCAAATATAGTGCCCATCTTTAAGAAAGGGAAGAATGAGGATCCAGGGAACTACAGACCAGTCAGCCTCACCTCAGTCCTTGGACAAATCATGGAGCAGGTCCTCAAGGAATCTGTTTCTAAGCACTGGGAAAAGAAAAAGGTGATTAGGAACAGTCAGTGTGGATTCACCAGGGACAAGTCATGCCTGACCAACCCGACTGCCTTCTACGATGAGATGACTGGCTCTGCGGATGTGAGGAAAGCGGTGGATATAATATACCTTGACTTTAGCAAGGCTTTCGATACAGTCTCCCATAGCATTCTTGCAAGCAAACTGGGGAAGCATGGGTTGGATGAATGCACTGTACGGTGAATAGAAAACTGGCTGGATCACTAGGTTCAATCGGTAGTTATCATGGTTCAAATGTCTAGTTGGCAGCCAGTATCAAGTGGAGTGCCCCAGGGGTCAGTCCTGGGGCACTCATATCAATATCTTCATTAGTGACCTGGAAGATGGCATTCAGCAAGTCTGCAGGTGACACCAAGCTGGGGGGAGTAGCAGATACACTGGAGGGCAGGGCTAGGATTCAGAGGGACCCATACTAATTGGAGGATTGGGTCAAAAGAAATCTCATGAGGTTCAGTAAGGACAAGTGCAAAAAGTCCTGCACTTAGGAGGGAGCAATCCCATGCGCCCATGCAGGCTGGGGGTGACGGGCTAGGCAGCAGCTCTGCAGAAAAGGACATGGGGGTGACAGGGGACAAGAAGCTGGATGAGCCAGCAGTGTGCCCTTGTGCCAAGAAGGCTAACAGCATCCTGGGTTGCACTGGTTGGAGCGTTGTCAGCAGATGTAGCTTCATCAGTGCTGAATCACTTCCCTACATCTGGAGTCGTGTCCAATTTTGGGCCTTGCACTACAGAAGGGATGAGGACACGGAGACAGTTCAGAGGAGGGCAATGAAAATGGTTTGGGGGTTGGGGGAGATGACTGGTAAGGAGAGGCTGAGGGAACTGGGCTGATTTAGCCTGCAGAAGAGAAGACTGAGGGGGGATCTGAGAGCAGCCTTCAGCTCCCTGCCGGGGGTTGCAAAGAGGACGGAGCTGGACTGGTCTCAGTGGGGGGCAGATGACAGGACAAGGAACAACGGGCTCAAGTTGCAGCAAGGAAAGTTGAGGTTCGGTATTAGGAACAACGCTCTCACGAGGAGGGTGGTGAAGCCCTGGAACAGGTTACTCAGAGAGGTGGTGCAGTCTCCATTCTTGGAGGTTAAGACCCAGCTTGCTCAATAAAACCTTTGCCTGGGATGATGTAGTTGGGGCTGGTCCCACTTTGAGCGGGGGGCTGGACTAGGTGTGACCTTCTGAAGTCCCTTCCAGCCCTCATTTTCTATGATACTGCAGGTCACTCATCCCAGGGCCCAGTACCTCCACACCCATGAGACAGTCCCATCTGGGAATAAGCACAAGTCATCGGCTAAGAATGGCCTTAGTTTACAGAACAAACAATTATGAAAACACTGAACTACTCACTTCTTAGCGTGGCGAGTCACAGTTCCCAACTGGGGTAAGCCCCTAGGACTTGATCAGCCAGCACAGTTCAGACTGCTTGATTATAACGGTGCTGGCTAGATACAAGATGCTTCTCCAGAAAACGCAGAGAAATTGATTTGTCTCACTGAAAGTTCACCTATTTTGCAGACACAACAACAATGCAGTGAGGCTCTGGCTTTGAAGAAGCACTGCTCTGTCTATTACATCTGTAAAGCACAGAGTGGAAAGATAAAGAAAGCAACTTCAATTTTTACAGATCTGACGTCTGAGTCCTTGCTCGTATTTTCAAGCGTGCGCAGCCACGAGGGCTGGAAGGGTTTCGTTTTTGATATTAAGATCCTCAGATAGTCTCCTGGTCTCAGTAACTGGGACTTTAAGATAAGACACCTGGTAGCCAAGTCCCATGAGATAAGGTAGGGCAGCCAGCAACACTGCTCCATTGAGCAGGGCTACTACCGAGAGCACGCTTTGGGCACGAGAAATTATATACCGACACACGCCCAACTGAAGACTAACAAAGGGCACAGTGTAACTCAGCCAGGGAGCAAATAACAAGGTAATAACGGCTGCTACAGTGGCTTAAATGGTCTAAACTCCATGCTTCCTGTGGGGACACGGCTACCAGACACATGCCCTATCCACGGAAACAAAACCTGCGTTCCTACATTTCAGTGGCCCACGGGCAGGCTAAGCAGAAGGCAAGGTAGATACACACCTTACATGTTAATCAAAGTATGAACATATATAAAGAGGCAGGGATTTCTTAGGGGAAATCCCTTTTATGGACCAACTACATAGTTGGGATCAATTCTGACATGCTTTTGAATGCAAGATCCCCGCCCCGAGGAAGAACATCCTACATTCGAAGACTCGTGGGATTTAATCCCAATTATGCTGATCCAATGAAAGAGATCATGCAAAGAAATCCTTGCCCTTTGCATAATTTCAGGACCATGTTGGCTACAACATCACGCTTACAACTAGTACTGCGCGCGCACACACTTTTTATTAGCGGAAGCTAATCAGGACCGACTCAGCAATGCTAAAACAAGCCCTTTGCAAACATTTCTCCATGATCCCTATTGAAACTTGACAACGCAGTGTTACCTGCTTATAGTGCCCCCCATTCCTCCCCCCAAAAGGCACTACCAGCCAGCCTTCCTTGCTGCTCTCTTATCAAGCACACACCATAGGACCACAACTACCCATGTACCTGGTGGTGGGAGCCTCTGCAATGCACCTGCCCAGCAGCCTGGAGCACGCCACTGCCCTGAGCACTCACAGCACACCTAAGAAAGGAGACCCAACAGCTGAGCCGTGCGATGCCCCGCCCCGGGGCCGGGATAGCAACCGCAGCAGCAGGCGGGATATCACAGCTCCACCTTCTGGTACAAACTTTTGGGGAACATGTGCTCAGCCATGTGGCTCCAGTCTCATCCCCAGCCCACTTCCTTCTTGCCCTCTCTCCCCTCTTTTATCCAGGCAGATCCCAAACCCTACATGCCCCACAGCAGGGAGCAGGAGGGCTCTGCCCAGCCTCCTGCTCCCACAAGGTCACGCTAAAGTCACCTGTGACTCCGTCCATTTCCGGGGACCCTGCAACAACAGCAATCCCAGCCCTTGCCTAGCTGATCCCTCATTTACAAGATCAATTTCTATCTCAGCCTCAGCTTGCAACCTGCCGCCAGCGCCCATGAAGCAAGGATGGGGTTGGCGGCATCTGAAAGTCTCCTTCTTGTGCTTGCTGCACATGGCAATGGCGGCAGGGAGCAAGGACAGAGATGCTTTCCCTCCCCCCCCCACCATGCACTCAGGGCTACTCCATGCAGCAGGCTGGGGGCATCCCCCTCCCCACACCCCCGGGACTGCTCCAATGCACCAAGCCAGGTGCAAACCCCCCTCCCCACAACCCTGGGACTGCTCCAATGCCCCAAGCCAGGTGCAACCCCCCTCCCCACACCCCTGGGGCTGCTCCAATGCACCAAGCCAGGTGCAACCCCCCCTCCCCACACCCCTGGGGTTGCTCCAATACAAGGTGAGTGCAACCCCCCCTCCCCATGCCCCTGGGACTGCTCCATGCACCAACCCCGATGCAATCGCCCTCCCCATGCACCAAGCACACGGCGCACGTACTCACAGCCCAGAGCAATCCCACACCTCCGCACGCGTGCGCACCCTGCCGCGCCTGCTCGACTTAGCGCATGCGCACAACCGCCGCCCCGCCCCGCCTTGCGTTGCGCATGCGTCAACTGCTCGTTTTTCCGCCTGGCTTGGTCGCGCTTTTTTTTGTTGTAGGGTATTGTGAGAGGGAGCCATTTCCACCTTGTGTCAGGCCGCTGACCCTC
>NW_005842035.1:1415196-1436580 GCF_000455745.1 Alligator sinensis | reverse complement strand
CGCGGCGCGGCTGTGTAAAAAATAACACGTGGCAGCCCTCTTCGTGTGTTGACCACCTTCAGGGCATGCCCGGGGCCGGGCTGCAGGCCTTTCGCCCCACCTGCCGCGACGCCAATGTTGCTTTTTCTCCACTTTTTGAGGCAAACGAAAAGGTCGCACGATTTCCCTCAGGGATTGGGAGTTTAAAATGAAATATCCGATTTACCTCGGGGATTGGGAGTTTAAAATACACGATTTACCTCAGGAATTGCGAATTTACAATAAAACGCGATTTCCCTCAGGGATTGGGAGTTTAAAATGAAACGTGTTTTGGGGCCTGCAGGGATACAACGCACGCTGGCAGGTGTGTGTGGTCCCCGCTTTGATTCCTGCTTCACCCAAATTTTCAATGGCCACCGGGCTACGGCGGGCGCACTTCTAGTCGGGCAGCGCTGAGGGGGTGGATCCACCTCCTGCCTCGCAATTGCCTGCCCGGTCCCTGCTAAACTCCTCGCTCCACAGGGGTGAACGCCGTCTCCCATTAAATGGGTCTGGCGTGCCACCGGTCGAGCTCGCCTTTGCCGCCAGCCGCTCCTGTTATTGAGGCTCCTTTTTCGCAGTGCCACAGGTTGTTTTTAACTCGTTCCAGTGGATTTTTAGTCGTTTTTGCTTCCATCTTAAACCAAATCATCCAGTCCTAAACCCCCAGCGTATTGGTAAAGCTTCTAGTTTATTTTTAACCAGAGAAAAATACGTTGTTTTTATATCACAAGCTGCTCCTGGTCACGAAGCTCCTCGTTCGCAGCCCCGCAGATTGTTTTTAACGCATTTCAATGGATTTCTAGTCGTTTTTGCTTCCATCTTAAACCGAATCGTCCAGTCCTAAGCCCTTTCCTGTTAGTAAAGCTTCCAAGTTTATTTTTAACCAGAGAAAAATATGTTGTTTTTATATGGGATGCACCCCCCGCCGCGCACACTTTTCAAAATTAGATACCAAATTACTATTATTATCAGATCATGTTTTGGTATCCTAGATACCAGATTCTTATGATCTAATTACCAAAATTAGAGATCAAATGATCAAAATTAGACACCAAATGATCCACCAATGGCAGACAAGGTTCTTTGGGTCAATCCGGTATCTTGTATTAGAGCCACTCAAATAGTTGGAAAAAGTTTTCGTTGCCAGTTTTGGGGCACAGGGACCCTTCGTCAGGCTGAGGAAGCGTCTGCCGGTGGTCTGCGCTCTTCCCGGAGCGGTGCTGGAGTCAGGATTGTGCCCTTTTCCCCACTCCTAAACTGGCTCGCTGACTGGGCCCAGGCTTTCAATTTGGATTTGATCCGGGAAGTTTAGGGACTAATTGAGCGGAGGAATTTGGATTTTCACAGACCCGCCTTTTGCAAATCGGCTTAAGCTTCGGACCCTAGCGAGAAGATGACGACCGGCAGACTGTCCCTATGCCCGAGGAAGGGCGCCTGTGCACGGAAACTTGCAAAGAGCAATATTTCCAGTGATTCGGTTGGTTTAAGAAAAGAGATTGCTTTTACTCAACTAACCTTGCCTGGAAGGATTTTTTTTTTTTTTTTTGCAAGCTGTTTCCCAATTCAGCATGACTGATTAAATAAACAAGAAATAGTCAAGAAGGCCAAAAAAAAATTATGAAATAAAAAAACGTGGAGGAGGGAGCTGGGCGACACGAGAGGTTGGTGTGGGGTAAAGGTGAATATTGCTATAGATCACAACACCCTACCCCCATTCCCAACACAGCAGGTTTCTCTGAAGAGGACGATAATGCGTCCGCATAAAGGGATGGGGTCAGCACCACGTTTTGCCCATTTCAGCAAAACAGAAGTATTTGATTAAATGTGCAGTCTTCTCTTGGTATCTATCCTTAAATTGTGAAATGATTCCCCCTCTCCTCCTCCCGGTTGCTCTTGAGATGTGCACACACACCCCAGGATTGATCGGTAGCCTGACTCAGAGGACACAGAGCTCCCAACCAAGGGCTTTAAGCAGTAGATTACAGAGCCAGATCTCCTCTTCTCCTGGCCCCATGCTTCTTGGGGGCTAGTGGCCCAGGGTCTGCAGCATGAGCGTGCCCCCACCATGCAAACCATCCCCCTGCCTGATGCACTCTCTTGGCCAGTGGGAGATGGGAGTTTGAATCCCCGCCAGGCTAAGGAAAGCCTAACAACCAGGTCTGCCACTTCCTGGGTAAGCGCTCTAGCCCTAGCTTATTAAGCAAAAGGTGGGTGCTGGAGTCACCACTGCCATTGCAGTCCCCTACCTTCGCAGCAGAACTCAGTGCACTGGATCTCCAGGAACGGGGGTGCTTCAGCTCCAAAAAGGGGTTGGAGTTCAGACACACTCCCGTGCTTAGGGTTTCCAACGGGCTACCTCGACTCTAGGCAGACCCCTGTTCAGCATCTGGGCCCTCTGGATTGCCCTGCAGAGGCACCTAACTCTCCTCATGGACTATATATAGGGAACCATGGGCTGCATATATAACCCTGTTTTCTTGAATCACATGTCAGACGCCTATGCTTGAAATATTGTGACATCTAAGTTGGGAGTGCCCACAGCGCCTCTCTGGATCTGGCCTAGGATGTTTACACAGGTGGAGAGCACAAGGAATGGATTATTCTCTATTCTAAGTGGTCTGAACTGGCTGCTGGGAATTTCTTGCACTCTAATGCCAAGGCAACATTAAGATGCTCCTTTAGGACACTTTTAATGCCCATTTATATCATTTGGAAGACAGTATGGATGAAAATCAGTTAGGTCTGCTTCTGTTGGCTCTTTGGTGCATTTGTACAAGTGCACATCAGCTTTTTCTCTGCCATGCTCCCCCCTCCCACTCCAAGTGTCCTCTGGGTTGCTGTACGTTTGAAACATTATGTGGTATATTTTTGGCTGTTGGAAAGACACATAAAAATCCAGTGCATAAGTACTTTTCAGGAATTTCTAGCCCTCAAAACCATGGACAAACCATGATCTGACCATGTAAACTTTCCTTTTTTGTGTTACCAGCTGAATAGGATTTCAGCCGCTCACCAGGATGCTGAATGGGAGAAGTCTGAAATAGTACAGAACGGTTCTGAATTTCATACCTAATACAGCATAGCTATTTTTTTTTCCAACTGCGATGGAACAGAGGTTTTTGACACAGACTTAGGCAATGACCACGAAAACCATCCTTAAATGTGCCGTGTCAACTATTCTAAGGGCAGATATTAGCACACTAAGATTTAACTCTTAGGTAGGATGAAAGAAATTTACTTTTCATTTCAAATCCCCAGAGTCTCCACTGCTCTAACCATTTTGAGAAATGGTGGTAGAGTCAGAAAAACCCAACCCCCTTAGTTATGGCAGTGTAAACCAAATGGTGGACATAGTCTTTCTGGACTTTAGGCCTTCAACACTGTCTCTCACCCCATTCTTGTTAAAAAATTAGGAGATTGTGGAATTGATGCCTACACAGTCAGATGGGTTGCCAATTGGCTGGAGGGCCACACCCAGAGAGTGCTGGTGGACGGGTCATTTTCGACCTGGAGGGATGTGGGCAGTGGGGGTCCCACAGGGCTCGGTCCACGGGCCTGCACTGTTCAACATCTTCATCAGCGACTTGGACGAGGGGGTGAAAAGCACCTTGTTCAAATTCACGGATGAGACGAAGATGTGGGGGGAAGTGGGCACGCTGAAGGAGAGGGACAGGCTGCAATTGGATCTGGACAGGTTACAGGGGTGGGTGGATGAGAACAGGATGGGTTTCAACACTGACAAGTGCAAGGTGCTGCACCTGGGGAGGAAGAGCCAGCAGCAGACCTACAGGTGGGGAACTCCCTTCTCGTCAGCGCAGAGGCAGAAAAGGGTCTTGGAGTCATTATAGACTCCAAGATGAACATGGGCTGACAGTGTGGGGACGCGGTCAGGAAGGCCAACCGCACCTTGTCGTGCATCCACAGATGCATCTCGAGCAGGTCCAGGGAGGTGATCCTCCCCCTCTATGCGACTGTTCAGGCCGCAGGTGGAGTACTGCGTCCAGTTCTGGGCGCCGCACTTCAGGAGGGATGTGGCCAGCATGGAGAGGGTCCAGAGGAGGCCACCCGCATGGTCGGGGGGCAGCAGGGCAGGCCCTACGAGGAGAGGCGACGGGACCTGAACCTGTTCAGCCTCCACAAGAGAAGGCTGAGAGGGGATCTGGTGGCCGTCTATAAACTGGCCAAGGGGGACCAGCAGGCAATGGGAGAATCCCTGTTCCCCCGAGCACTATCGGGAGTAACAAGGAATAACGGCCATAAGTTGATGGAGAGTAGATTCAGGCTAGACATCAGGAGGCACTACTTCACAGTCAGGGTGGCTAGGAGCTGGAACCAACTTCCAAGGGAAGTGGTGCTGGCTCCTACCCTGGGGGTCTTCAAAAGGAGGCTATATAGATACCTTGCGGGGGTCGTTTGAGCCCCGCATCCTTTCCTGCCCAGGGCAGGGGGTCGGACTTGATGATCTGCTCAGGTCCCTTCTGACCCAACCTACTATGAAACTATGAAATGCAGAACTGTTTGACTTTGTTCAAAGTGCTTTGAGCATAGCATATATTAAGGTTCATTTAGGGATACATTTTCAGGATTGGATGAGCAAAAATATATAGATAACTGATGATGAGCCTTGTTTCCATGCGATGTTGCCTTGGTGGGACCTGCAACTATTACTTTATGATTTGTAGGGCAATAGGGTTGGAAGGCACCAATGAAAATCAGAAAGCCACTGTGCTAGGCTTGTGGCATAGCCTGTGCCATACCTTGCTGCTGCACATCCCATGGACTTACATTGTGGAGAGTCACTGGAATATAAATACATCAGAGAAGATAGGCTGAATCCCCACGGTTGATTCAGTTCTTGGGACATGGACTTGTTCCCTGCATGGACCAGAACAAAACCTACGCACCAAGAAAATCCTGCTTGAGTCCTCTCTATTCACCAAGGACCTTATCCAGCTCCCACTGAAATCACCGTCTTCAGGCTGAATTGGGAGTCTTCCCTGCAGTTTTATATATGTGGAGAATGGTCTGAAAAGGCAAATGCGTTAATTCTGGTCATTACTTCTATTCAGTGAGGGGGGAGGGGATTGTACTTGAATATGAATGGCATAAATGGCACAAAGGAATTCCTTCAAATAGTAAAATATGGTATTTATGAGTATTCACAAGGGCGAATGCATCCTTGGTGTATGAGAGGTGTTTAGAGCAACAGGAAGGCCCAGACAAAATGGTGCACGTCTCCAGCATCCTCAGTTGCTTTTTAAAACCCAATAGCCAGTGAAATTTTGGCATGTAGACATGCAATTTGCATGAAAATGTTACCTGCTGATTTTAATTTGTAAGAGGCAGTCTTGTAAGCTGCAATTGAATGTTACCTCTACGGTGAGCTTGTGGTGGGAGAAATCTCCCTAAGGTTCGTTGTCTAGCTGTAATTTGATTGACAGACAACGCGGGTAAAGAAAGACAGCTGTTTATTTGCTCGAGCAAAGACCATAAAGCCAGCAAAAGGCAAAATGGCCCCCCCCCTAAGGGTGAGGTGATCTTTTATATTTATTACAACAAGGCAAGACTTTATGGTTAACAAAAAAAAGCAATACTTGGGCGGTGCTTTTTAAATCTTTGTAACAGCATATTTTTATTAAGCTGAACTAGCACTTTTTAAAAAGCTAAAAGTTAAGTAACAGTAACATTATAATATGTTAGCAAAACCTTATACAGTAGTAGATATTTTTTAAGGACACAACCAGTGCACCCAGAACAATGGTTTTCCTGTCTTATCTTATTTTTTGCTGTAGCTGATTTTTCAGCACACAGACACAGAGATACTTGCTGCTTTTAACTCAGAAAATGCTTAATACAGTTAAAATGATTACTTGACACAAGCAAAGGCTTAGCTATCAATCTGCCTTGTGGTCAGCTGCATTGTTAGGCCACAGGTCATGCCTTGTATTCAGCTGTAAAGCTAATACTTCCTAATAATCTAAATTATTGTAAACCTAACAGTATGCTTATCAGAAAACTATTCTATTTCAGGGTAATAACAAACCTGCGCACTACAAGCTCTTGCAGACTGCAGGATCATGCTGGCCTTGCTGACACGATGCAAAAGAAAACAGTTCTACTGTAATAGGGAAATCCATAACCAGATGGAGCATTATACTATAACCGTGAGAGCCAGGGTGTGATTATAAATCCCTAGCTTTGGGACGCCACATGAGACCCTTGTTGGATTCAGGGATCTGATAAAAGAGACGTGCTTTGCTCGCACAAGTGCTTTCCATGTTGCTTAAAATATAGGTGGTCATGTGCATCTGAGCAAATGGCCCGTCATAGCTCTCGTCCCTCTACCAAGGAGAAAAGGGAGGAAACAATGAGGTGGGTGTTCTAATTTTGGGCTGATGAACATGTGATAAGCTTAGACAGACACATAAGAAAACCCCTTCCACTGTCAGCCTAGAAAGGGTGAGTGGGGAGACTAGATAGCGTACCAAAGGGAGGTTTCATCTTGGGATGGAAACAGTTCTGTCTCCTACTCCACTAAAAATTCAGGACCCCTGCAGATCTTGATCAGCCACCCGTGTCCAGGCTCAGGTGACATTCTCACTGCCTCTGATCCATGGGACTTAGTTTCATAGTTTCATAGACTTCCCACCCTGCAGAAGTTACTGGGGTGTGGAGTGGGACTCACCCCTTAAGGAGACTGCTACAACGCAGTGTTCCTGCCCCAGGCTGTATTAGCTTATCTGAGCATTTGCAGAGAGGGTTAGGGCGTACCGTCTCACTTTCCTTCGAGCCAGGAAGATGAGAACGGTGCTATGTTCTCCCTTGCAGCTGAGCCCTCCTTTCTGCCCAGGAAGGGTAAGGTCTGCATATGAAGGCGCCCCTCACATTTGGATTCTCAAAGCGGTTTCAGCTCCACAATTAACACTCATTTGCGTTTTGGGTCTTCCGAACGCTTTACAAGCATTCCTGAATAAAGACAAACCAATACAGAGTGCAAACTCCTTCTGTTTCACGCTGCACGCTCTTGTTCGGGCCAGCATGTAGCTTGTCCTGAGTGATGCAGCCAAAAACAATAAGGGTGATAGGATTATTATGGGCAATACTACATCTCTATATCTGTACCTCGCTGAATATCTCCAGCTTTGAAGAACTGCAGCTTCATATGTCGACATGTCTATATATGTCCAGATCTAGGTATCTCCTGATTCATATGCCTACATCTCTATATATGTCCAGCTCTGAATATCTCCAGCTTCATATATGTACATCTCTAGATTTCTCCAGCTCTACATATCTGCAGATTCATACCTCTACCTATTTATATATCGACCTCTCTGAATATCTCCAGCTCTGCATATCTCAAGGTCTAAATATCTTCAGCTCTGAATATCTCCAGCTCTGAATAGCTCCAGCTTTCTGTATCTACCTGTCTATATATCTCCAGCTCTGCACGTCTCCAGCTTCATAGATCTACATCTCTATATATTTACCTCTCTGAATATCTCCAGCTTCATATAGCCACCTGTATAGATATATCCAGCTCTGTCTATTTTCAGCTCTGCATATGTCCAGCTTGAAATATCGACATCTCTATATATCGACTTCTCTGAATATGTCCAGCTCTGAATATCTCCTGTTCTAAATCCTTCCAGCTATCAATATCTCCAGCTCTCAATATCTTGAGCTCTGCATTTCTCCGGATATGAATATCTCCAGCTTTATGTGTCTACCTGTCTATATATTTCCACCTCTTCATATCTCCAGCTTCATAGATCTACATCTCTATATATTTACCTCTCTGAATATCTCCAGCTTCATATAGCCACCTGTATATATATATCCAGCTCTGTCTATTTTCAGCTCTGCATATGTCCAGCTTGAAATATCGACATCTCTATATATCGACTTCTCTGAATATGTCCAGCTCTGAATATCTCCTGTTCTAAATCCTTCCAGCTATCAATATCTCCAGCTCTCAATATCTTGAGCTCTGCATTTCTCCGGATATGAATATCTCCAGCTTTATGTGTCTACCTGTCTATATATTTCCACCTCTTCATATCTCCAGCTTCATAGATCTACATCTCTATATCTGTACCTCGCTGAATATCTCCATTTTTGAATAACTCCAGCTTCTTATGTAGACATCTCTATATATGTCCAATTCTCGGTATCTCCTGATTCAGCTGCCTACATCTCTGAATATCTCCAGCTCTGAATATCTCCAGCTCTGAATATCTCCAGCTCTGAATATCTCCAGCTCTGAATATCTCCAGCTCTGAATATCTCCAGCTCTGAATATCTCCAGCTCTGAATATCTCCAGCTCTGAATATCTCCAGCTCTGAATATCTCCAGCTCTGAATATCTCCAGCTCTGAATATCTCCAGCTCTGAATATCTCCAGCTCTGAATATCTCCAGCTCTGAATATCTCCAGCTCTGAATATCTCCAGCTTCATATATGTACATCTCTAGATTCCTCCAGCTCTACATATCTCCAGATTCATACCTCTACCTATTTATATATCGACCTCTCTGAATATCTCCAGCTCTGCATATCTCAAGGTCTAAATATCTCCAGCTCTGAATAGCTCCAGCTTTCTGTATCTACCTGTCTATATATCTCCAGCTCTGCACATCTCCAGCTTCATAGATCTACATCTCTATATATCTACTTTCCTGAATATCTCCAGGTGTAAATATCTGGAGCTCTGAAGAGATCCAGCTTCATATATAGAGAGCTGTATATCTATCTATATGCAGCTCAGTATATCTTCAGCTCTGTATAGCTCCAGCTTCATATATCTACATGTCTACATATGTCGAGCTCTATATACCTCCAGATTCATCTCTCTAAATCTCTATGTATCTACCGCTCCGTATATCTGTATATATATTGTAGGGGGATTTAGGAACTTTTTGATTCGACTGGCGTGTTGCGGGACCTGTGGAAAATTGTGTGGGGATTGGGTAAAAGTCGGCCTACGCGGATGTGGTGTGTGAGGGAAATGGCGTGGGCATTTGGAAAGCTTTCTTGACGGCACGTGATGGCTTTTGCGTGGGAAAGTGGTCATTTTGTGTGGGGATTGATTTCAGCACTCTTCATGGGAATGTGCTGGGCCGGCCCCCGGGCGTCATTTCCTCGACTGCGGTGCGGTAAGCGGTGCGTGCGTTTTCATTCCCGTGAAAGTGTCTGACGAGGGTCTGCCCTTTCCCGCAGGCTCCTCCTCGTGCCCCCGTCCTTGGAGCCAGCGTCTCAGCGAGGGGCCGCAGCGTGACAGGAGCGGGACATGGGGCAGAAGGGCCCCCGGGACGTGTCGTGTCGTGTGGTGTCTGCAAGGGTCACTCTGGGCAGTCCGAGGTGTGTGCGGGGCCTGCAGCCGTCCCTTGGAAGCAGCCAAGGCCCCACGGGCGACAGGTGAGTAGGTCTTTCTGCTTTGACATGCTCAGCGGACGCTCAGCTTCTGCCTGGATGCACATCACCACGTAGCCTGCTCCAGCGCTAACACATCCAGTCATGCCAGCTCTTGCCTCTACTGCTGGCAGCACCCTCCCAAAACAATGAGCTGCACGTGGGCTGTGTGGTGGGAGAAACCTCGCTAAGGTTCGTTGTCTAGCTGTAATTTGATTGACAGACAACGCGGGTAAAGAAAGACAGCTGTTTATTTGCTCGAGCAAAGACCATAAAGCCAGCAAAAGGCAAAATGGCCCCCCCCTAAGGGTGAGGTGATCTTTTATACTTATTACAACAAGGCAAGACTTCATGGTTAACAAAAAAAGCAATACTTGGGCGGTGCTTTTCAAATCTTTGTAACAGCATATTTCTATTAAGCTGAACTAGCACTTTTTAAAAGCTAAAAGTTAAGTAACAGTAACATTATAATATGTTAGCAAAACCTTATACAGTAGTAGATACTTCTCAAGGACACAACCAGTGCACCCAGAACAATGGTTTCCCTGTCTTATCTTATTTTTTGCTGTAGCTGATTTTTTAGCGCACAGACACAGAGATACTTGCTGCTTTTAACTCAGAAAATGCTTAATACAGTTAAAATGATTACTTGACACAAGCAAAGGCTTAGCTATCAATCTGCCTTGTGGTCAGCTGCATTGCTAGGCCACAGGTCATGCCTTGTATTCAGCTGTAAAGCTAATACTTCCTAATAATCTAAATTATTGTAAACCTAACAGTATGCTTATCAGAAAACTATTCTATTTCAGGGTAATAACAAACCTGCGCACTACAAGCTCTTGCAGACTGCAGGATCATGCTGGCCTTGCTGACACGATGCAAAAGAAAACAGTTCTACTGTAATAGGGAAATCCATAACCAGATGGAGCATTATACTATAACCGTGAGAGCCAGGGTGTGATTATAAATCCCTAGCTTTGGGACGCCACATGAGACCCTTGTTGGATTCAGGGATCTGATAAAAGAGACGTGCTTTGCTCGCACAAGTGCTTTCCATGTTGCTTAAAATATAGGTGGTCATGTGCATCTGAGCAAATGGCCCGTCATAGCTCTCGTCCCTCTACCAAGGAGAAAAGGGAGGAAACAATGAGGTGGGTGTTCTAATTTTGGGCTGATGAACATGTGATAAGCTTAGACAGACACATAAGAAAACCCCTTCCACTGTCAGCCTAGAAAGGGTGAGTGGGGAGACTAGATAGCGTACCAAAGGGAGGTTTCATCTTGGGATGGAAACAGTTCTGTCTCCTACTCCACTAAAAATTCAGGACCCCTGCAGATCTTGATCAGCCACCCGTGTCCAGGCTCAGGTGACATTCTCACTGCCTCTGATCCATGGGACTTAGTTTCATAGTTTCATAGACTTCCCACCCTGCAGAAGTTACTGGGGTGTGGAGTGGGACTCACCCCTTAAGGAGACTGCTACAACGCAGTGTTCCTGCCCCAGGCTGTATTAGCTTATCTGAGCATTTGCAGAGAGGGTTAGGGCGTACCGTCTCACTTTCCTTCGAGCCAGGAAGATGAGAACGGTGCTATGTTCTCCCTTGCAGCTGAGCCCTCCTTTCTGCCCAGGAAGGGTAAGGTCTGCATATGAAGGCGCCCCTCACATTTGGATTCTCAAAGCGGTTTCAGCTCCACAATTAACACTCATTTGCGTTTTGGGTCTTCCGAACGCTTTACAAGCATTCCTGAATAAAGACAAACCAATACAGAGTGCAAACTCCTTCTGTTTCACGCTGCACGCTCTTGTTCGGGCCAGCATGTAGCTTGTCCTGAGTGATGCAGCCAAAAACAATAAGGGTGATAGGATTATTATGGGCAATAGAGATAAAAGCAAAAGAAGGTAAACCCTTGATACCAGGCACATGCATCTTGTCTTCAGCTAGGCCCCACTCCTGCAAACATCTGCACACGCGCCTATATGCCACAGGCTGCTGAAATGATCATGTGCCTGAAATTAAGCAAGCCTGTGATTGTAGACCTGAGGCCTGAGATTGTACAATCTCTGAGGCAAGGAGCGAGTGTTTTATGTGTGTTGGCACAGCAGCCAGTGTTGACTGAAGGGCCTCTGTTTTTGTTTGGCACCTTTGGGATGAACTTTATAATGGCCCGTGAGCAGGCTGAGTGCTGGGTTTTTTGCATTGGTGCTTGCTTATATTTATGGCCTTTGCATTGCAGTGGTGCTGGTTTCTGAAGGGAGGAAGCATGGAAGTGAGAGGTGAGGGTTGAATGACTGGCTCTGATTTCTGAACTTGAGTAGAAGCCTCCCCTTCTCAAGCATCCTTTAATACCCTCTCTGCGTAACAGACCTCTTGAAAAGGGGGAAAGCCCTGTTCCTTTACTCTAGTTCAGTCATTCTCAACCAGGGTGCGTATGAGATCCTTTTCAGGGTGATGGAAGGTGCAACGTAATATTAGCACTGTTAGCTGTGTAAACATCTGTGTAGACACAGTTCACTGAATTAACCCAGAGATTTCTAATAGGAATCCAGAGTGTCCAAACCATCCTGATGTGTTGTGGGCTTTCTGAGTTCTTTGCAACAGAAGAACTGCTCTATTTTCCCATAGTCAAATGGAGTTAATGGGCACAAGCCTTCCTTGAGTCTAAAAAGGTTGAGAACCACTGCTTTACTTGATCACTGAATTTCTGAAAAATGGAGCATCACCAAGCTCCCCTGGTTAGAGCCTTGTCGTAAACTCACATACAGATTATGCCTATAAGGGAACTTAACCATAAATACATTTTTTTGAGCATCCTCTGTGCAACATTAAATGGAGAACTATATGGAGAAAATGAGACAGATTGGTTACCAAGCCCCAGGTGGGATTGAGAAAACCAGTGAAAGGCTCATTACTCCAGGTTAACTTGTCTCTGGCTCACCTGCTTGCATTGTCAAGGAGCTGCATTATCAAATATCCCCTTGAGATCTGGAAATCTCATTCCACACCCATTTTCTGCCCTCTGCCTCTTGTCTCTGTTAACAGGCCAGCTGTTACAGAGAAGCTTGGCATAGCCAAATGAAGCCATATGGTCGGCTTTTCCATGTCTTCCCTTTCACTTCTCATTAATGAGTCTTCACTGACTCCAGAGATCTCAGAAAATGGCATCTACAGCCAAGTACTTCAGACTGGATTATGGTGGAAGGAGGGAGGATGTGGGATTTCATAAGACTCAGTGATGTATAGCCTAGGATAGCAGCACTCAAAGTGCTGAGATCAACTCGCTGGGTTTGCTCACTTCGATAGCTTGAGTTTGGACCTGACTGGAAGCATCGCCTTTATAGTGCTAGGACCTTGCCTTTGGAATTTCCCCATGAAAATATTCCTCCAAGTCCTTCTTGTTTAGGTAATTTTATTGAAGACTTGCCTTTCCAGGTATTTTTTGTGAAGGCAGGGAGGTCTGGATTGAGTTAGGTGGTATACAAACCACTCGCTAAGTCCTGTTTACAGTTCCCAGGTGCTGTTTTGACATTAGGCACTGGATTAATGATTGAAATAAGTAAAACAGCAGCTTGCTCAGCTTTGCAAGTCAAAACAAGATTATTCTGAGTGCTGTGTCCTGGAAATCAGCATGTTCTCCCTGGCTTGCAAATTATCTGTAACAATAATGGCAATTCTGGAATAAGAATATCGCTGACATCATTTTGTCTGAGATAAGACAAAAGCCAGGTCCCTTGTTCCCAGCTGCATTGGCTCTGCACTGTTGCCCCTAACGGGAATGTTGTCTCAGCCCAAGAAGCAGCTGGGGTTTGAAAACACAGAAGGAGCACATACCCAGTCTTTGTATTGTCCCTTTTCGGATCCTGGTAATTTTGCAAAAGGAGGCCCCTTACCATAAACTCAGTTATGCTTAGGGAGGCCTGTAGACTCTGCAACAGTGATTCTCACCCGGGGATCCTTGAGATCCTTGAGCGTTGCAGGGCGCACTGTTAGGTGTACAAACACGAATAACAAAATAAACCCAGAGATTTAGGAAACAATAGCATTAAAAAACATTCTGCCCTGTTGTGGGCTGAGTTATTTGCAACAGAAGAACTCCTCTCCTATTTTTCTGTAGTCAAAAAACAAGGGAAAATAAGAGCTGGCATTTTCCAAAGGGTGCCTTGAATCTTTTCAGGGAGTGCCTCCTATCTACAAAGGTTAAAAACCACTGTTCTACAGTAATGTGGAGATGCTTGCGTTGACTTGAAATGACCTAGCTCAAGCTAAGTCTAGGGAGCGCAGCATGGATTACAGCATGGGCTTATCCACTTTGCTTCTCAGGTAAACAGGTTTGCTGTTGCAAAACGTTTTCTGTCTGCTCTATGGGGGTCAATGCATGTTCTAAATATCTCATTTAAGAGACAGTGCAATGCCCTGAGTGCTATACTGCTATTTTGTTCGGAACTGAGTCGCATACAAAACCATCTCCTTGAAGTCATCCAGCCAAGGATTTATCTAGGCTGAATCTTCTGGGTTTGCAAGAGTTGAATGGGTTACCCAACAAATTATATTGTCTTTTTGTTTTCCTTAGCTGATGGGTACCTATTACATGTGACTTAAAATACCAAGCCCTTTGTGCTTCCCAGAGCCAGCCCTATTCATAGCACAATATTATTTAACACACTAATTCCAACCGCTTGCAGATAAGATTACCATGTGTGAATAATTTTCCGACTCAGCAGCCCTTTGCAGCTGACGCCTATGGGAAAATAACAGAAAGTAGGAAACTGGGTTATATGGAATGCCATTAATTAGCTGGTTTAATTATGGAGCAGAAAGACCTTGTGTTGTTGTGGCCGTGACGATATAGGAATATGAGAAGCAAGATTAGTGAGGTGAGGTAATATCTTTTATTGGACCACCTTGTACAGCTGGGAGTGAGAGGAGACAACCTTTTGCATATCTTTCATCCAGTCTGAAAGAAAAGCAGGCACAGTCCAAGCTCATACAATTTAGGACGATTGCTTTAGTTTAACCTAATTATGCTAAGGAATCTGATTAGTTGAAATGTAATAAAGCTTGCCCTTCATATGCACATGTCCCACCTCCATTTTCCTTTAAGCACACACACAAACACAACAGCCATATCTACATCTGCGTTGCTTGTAAGAAACCCACAAACATACCCCGTGTTACAGGGGTGTAGGTTGTAACTGTGTTGGTCTAAGGACATAGGCAGACAAGGTTTTTTGGGTCAATCTGATATTTGGTATCAAAGATATCAGATTTGATATAGTTGGTCGAATAAAGATATCAGATTGACCCAAAGAACCTTGTCTACAAACATACCCCTGCACACAACTGTTTCTCCAGCACCCCCCTCCCCCAAGTTACGCACACACCCTCTCCACCCCATGCACACACAGGATTTTTGTACACGCTTTTAAAGTAATCCCAACTTTACCCTCCAAGTGGAGACACAGGTTGTATTGGCAAAAGAGCATTGCAGAAAGACCTTATAGCAGCTACAATGAGCTTTCCTAGCAGGAGAATTTGGGGAGAGGCGTGGGGGTCATTTAGTCTGCACAAGGGCTTTTGCTGGCCCAGCTGGATGGGTCAGTATTAAGGACACCTCTTCCTAGTAGTGCTGGACCAGAAAAACACTCAGCACACACCTGACCGCACACATCCGCTCCCAGACTTAATAGAATCACTGACTTTATGGCTCAGCTTACCTCTCACCACACTTCCCCTCTACAAACTTAAAGTCCCAGTCCAAAATAGCAAGCAGAGGGTGAGGTGAGAAGTGCATAGAGCCATACAATTGCTGACTGTTAAGTCCACGTCCTTCTTCTGAAGACATGGGTGTAACTAGGGATTTTAGATGCCCGGAGGTAGTGTTGGTGGAGGGGGTGCTGAATGCTAGAGAATTTGGCGGGGAGGGGAAAGAAGGGGGCTGTGCTGAGCACTGTGGGCTGTGAGCTCAGAGGGGTTGTTTTGTGGAAAGTCCTCCCACCAGTGTCTTGTTGCTCTGAGACATATGATTTCCCCGTGGGTGTTCATTGTGGAGTATACTCGTTGGCTGATGTTCTTGTGGCGAGGGTGTGTTGACAAAACCTGCCAACAGTAACCAGCCTACCTCCAAACACCACTGCCATCAACATGCCCCACAACAAAACCATCTGAATCCATGGGTCCCACGTGTGCCTATCACCACGGGATACACCTCCTCCCACACACTCCCCACAATGCCTCACACAGTCTGCAACATGTTGGAGGCTTTAATGTAAGAGCTTGTCTGCTTATCACATCTCTAAATTGTTGTGTGCTGCAGTGTGAAAAAAGAGCATTTATTCGATGTTACACACCCAAATGAGGTTTCACCGAGGGTTAAGGTGTTTGCTAATGTTCTGGCATTTTCATTTGTTACAGCTCTGTAATATACAGATGCTAAATTCTTTTTTTCCCGGATTAGAAAATAATTTAGTGGTGCTGAACCTTGCCTTCCCTGGGAAACTCAGGCTTCTGAAAGGGGATCCAAAAAGAATGAGGTTTGATCTAACACGTGATTGTAAAGAGGATTATGTTTTATAAAGGAGGAATTTAATCACACCCAAAGCTCTGTGTGGCTGCCTCAAAGACAGATTTTCTAAGATGGCCATCAAAAAAATTCACACAGGCACCTTTTAAGTCAGACGCCAAAGAAGGAGAGAGAAGAAAAGACTATCATCTGTGATTTGATTTTTCCCATAAGTATGATCATAGGACAAGAGGGACTTCCTGAATTATCCCATGGCTGCATGCAATTACACCATAAACATAGGGTCCCATCTATAAACACCTTATACATACTATCTTTACACTAATTAAGCTGTTTCTCTACTCTTCCCGTGGGCAGTTTCTGCCTTGTTACTTCAGCATGTGCTTCCTCTCTGCCTACCCCACCACAGTCACATCTATGTATTGCATTTATCTTACTTCAGTCATAATTACTTAATTCCTTTTGCAATCAGAATTATTTTTTTTCTGAAATGGGGCAACTTTACTGCATATTTTTTGACTGCAGGTTCTTAATTGCTCGACTTACCAGCACAAAAGAGTAATTCTGTATGATCATTTATAGGTAGATGTCACTGAAAAGAGTGATCTGTAGTAGTTTATTGGGAAAACTGGAGGTTTTGAAGACCCGGGCAGACAAAGCCTTGGCTGGGATAATGTGGTTGGGGCTGGTCCTGCTTGGAGCAGGGGATTGGACTCAATGTGACCTCCTGAGGGCCCTTCAACCCTCATTTTCTGTATTTCTATGATAAAACTGCATTTTCTTGCTAGGCAATCATATCCATCCTGAGTCATCATTGGATGAATGAGATGTGAACCCCATGGTAACTGAGAACAAGGAAAATGCCCTGTGTTTCTCTGGATTTTGTGTAGTCTTGTAGAATGAAAAAGCCAAGCACTGAGGGCTGTGACGATATCAGAGAAAAGCTATTTTCTCACTAAATGCATCCCAGAATCTAGAAATGAACGGTCCACAGAGAACTGTGCCCATGGCTGCGTTGACACAAACTAGTGCTTCAAGGGTAGCAGAAGGATAACAGGTAAAACTAGCAAGGTCATAAAGCTTTTGAAGAACCTAAGCGGAGGAAGAACGACTGATTCTCCATTTTGAGGAACTGGTCACATCCAGGGACATTTGTTTTTAAATATTATGAAGCCAAGAATTTCTCTTCCCAACATCAGCCCTGTCAGGAGCCTTGCCAAGGGTCGGTTGTGTTTTGGGCAGTGCCCTGCTGCCTGTTGTCCTTGTTCTCAGAAGATACTGAATCTTAGGACCTGTCTTTTTGCCAGTCTGGGGGGAAAAAAGTGATAAGACAGAAGAGGAAACACATTCCTGGTTAAAGTATTTGTGAGATGTTGTTAGCGATTCCCCATTCTGCTCAGTGCTGGGAGCACCATGGAGGTGCTTAGCACCCAACAGGACTGAACTTGGGACCGCCCTGTTGTCCAAATGAGATGCAAAGTGGGCACGTCTGCAGATGCAAACTTCATATACCTTACTTCTGAATTTGGAGTGTTTAGGGGGAAGAAAAGTTAAAGTGGTGACATATCAGTATCACCCAGAGAGTTAAAGACAAGTTTGACGGTGACCAAACACAAGCACATTCTCCACATTCGCACTGAAGGAAAAAGTCAGTTCATGGGCAAATCTAGAGTTTTGAAAGTGGGGTGCACACAGTGAGGTGCATCATCCCATATAACACCAACGCATATTTGTCTCCAGTTAAAAAGAAACTAGAGGCTTTAGGGCCTGGGGCTATATTATTCAATTTAAGCAAAAAGAAAAATACAGCTTCATTGGAATGAGTTAAAAGCAACCTGCAGGGCTGTGAAATAGGAGCTTCATGACCCGGAGCAGTGAACAGACAGCAGCAGGGCAGAACAAAGGTGAGGTTGATTGGTGGACTATCAAGACTGTTAAAGAGAGGGTCGTTAGCAGCTGTGGAATGAAGAGTGTAGACGGGATCAGGTAGATGACAATGAGTCACGAAGCCAAATCCCTCCGGGCTGCCTGACTAGAAATGCTGCTGCTACGGCCAGGCAGCTGATTTGAAACTTTGGGTGGAGCAGAAATCATGGTGGGATGCAAGCACACGAGTGCACCCCCCCTAGATCCGCCCTGAGTCAGCTCCGTGAGAATGGAGTTAAGGTTGGTCAGGTCTTTTCCCTGAATTTCCACATGTGCAAAGGCTTGAAGTTCTCATAAATATAACTTCTGCATTTCCTTGATCCCTTTGCTGTTGAAGCTATTATTATTTATGTTGCAGGGGTGCCTACAGGCTCCAGTCAAGTAGAGGCTCTTTGTGCTTGGTTCTGTACTTACACAGAGTAAGAGTCCTTACGCACAAGAGATCAGAAACAGTAAGCGCTAGTTGTCCCCATTTTACAGGTGAGCAACTGAGGCACACAAAAGAAGAATGGGTTTTTCAGAGGTTCTACAGGAAAACCACAACAAAGCCAGCAACTGAGCTTAAATTATGTCACTCCCAGTGCAGTAATCCAACCACCGGTTCATCTGTTCTCTCCTCTCTAACATCCCTGAAAGCTAACATAGCCCGGATAAACAGCTACAGCCCCTAACTTCACTTTAATAATATATTCCATGTGTGACTGAACCCTTTCCTTACATATTATCAGCATGCAAACCAGCACAAGAAGGAGGAAATCAGCAAATGAGGCATGCGATTGAACGTTAAAGCGCTATACTTATGTAACAAATTAACAAATGGCCTTGCAGCATGTCATCTGTGGATCAGGATTGCCACACACTTTTGTCTTGCAGGGCCCTGCCACTATCCTGCTGAGGCTGCGGTCACAAGCATGTGTTGGTTGTATTTGTTTTGACAAAACTGCACGGTGATGCCTTGCGGCTGTTATCTCCCAGGTCACCATGCTCTGTCTCACCAGGGCTCATGTTTTCATGGAGCCCTACTGGGGGGTTGGTGAGCCCTGCGGGAGTTTACAACCCCCCAGACCATTTTGTGTAGTTAGCAAAACAAGTTCAACAACCTGGGATGGCAAATAAATAGGAAGGCAGGACTAGCAGAGGCCCTCTGAGCTATCGAGTCCAGACCCCTGTGTTCACAACCCAAGGAATCCCCCAAATTGCCACTTCTAGCATCTACAACCACAGCGCACACTATCCAAATCACCAAGAGTGATATGCCACAGGTAAAAACTGGGGAGACAAGGGCACTGCCAACTCCCTGTGCTGTGATGACAGGGAAGGAGTGAGTTAATACACGCTAAACAAATTGGAGCTCATGTCCAGCTTTTTAACCCACCATATCCAAGAAGGCCTGACTTTCAGACAAAAGAAATCTGGCTGTCCTGAGCTATAGGAATAGACACGCATCTCTTTGTGTCCCTAAGTGTTGGCATTATGGGGTACCATAAGCTTTGCAAATCTTGTGGTGGCTTCTCCAGCAAAGAGATGGACAGGGCACCCTGGGGTGCTGGAACTGAACAAAGAAGCTTATTTTTAATCTCTGATTCTCTACACAAAAATCTGGCTGGGGATAGCTCTGGTTGAAAGGTGGTGGCTTAATAGCTCATGTGAAATGAAGGTGGGACTGCGGTCCAGCTCTTATTACAGCCGTCCATACCCTTGTCACCAGTTGGCAGTCTCAGCTGAAGGCCTAGAAACCTCAGCGGAGCTGTAGAGGTCGAATTTCACTCTCATCCCTAGAAAAGGCCACTGCAAATCCTTACTGGAACATCCTGGAAAGGGGAAACCTTGGGAAAGAGCAGGAAGCACACAGCAAAATGGGAACTAGGGAGATCCAACTTGTGGATTGAGTTCAGACCCCAGCTACAAAAGCTTGGCTCCGAGTTTCAAACCTTTTCTTGTGAATGCAGTTTGTGCCCGTTTCTGCTTATCATTCACTGTAAGCAATGCCAAGAGGAACTGCCTTTGTGAAACTCTCCATCACATGCACCTCCCTTTGGTATCACATCCCCCCTGCCCCACCCAGGGTCAGGCAATGTTTGCCATTAGCACAGTACTTTTATAGGCCTGATACTGAGTGCTGCGGAGCAGTCACAAGCCAATGGAAGCCATGTGGCTGCTCCATGTCTCTCAGTGCTGGGCTACATTGAGATTTTGGGTCTTAAAAGGGTTAGATGTAGAGATGCACAGCCACTTCCTGGATTTCCAAAGAGGGTAGGGCAGCATGCACACCCCAGCATGCTGTAAGGGCCAGGACAGCCTCCTCTCCCCAAAAAGGCAGTTTAAAGGCTCAGGGACATGGTCGTGGCCTTGCCACATTTGGGACTGCCTGTGTTGCCCCCTTCCCAGGTGCATGGGCTGAACATTTGGGCCTTAGGGGTGTTGGTTGTAGCCGTGTTGGTCTAAGGACACAGGCAGACAAGGTTCTTTGGGTCAATCCAATATCTTGTATTCGACCAACTCAAATAGTTGGAAACATTCTTCTTTGCAAGATATCGGGCACAAACACCATTCATCAGGCTTGTTTGCGCTCGAAAGCTTGCAAAGAAGAATGTTTCCAACTATTTGAGTTGGTCTAATAAAAGATACCAGATTGACCCAAAGAGCCTTGTCCGTCATTTGGGCCTGAAGCATCCAAATAACCGCATGGTGTTGAATTCTGCCTTAGTGACACGTGCTGGCTCCCATTCTCTATACTGCAGTCGGCCTGGCATGTATACACGCTTCAGTATTTACTGTTGCTTCCAGCAGAACTTGGCAGGGGACTGCCCGGTGTGATAAGAAAACGTTGATGATGAAAATTAAGGTTGGGCCTTTTCCCAGTATTGCATTAACTGGCAAAAACAGAGCCAATAAACAAATAAAATGAAGTATAAAGGTCCGTGCACCACGGGTGGCATTGCGGGAGTGTTGTAGGGCGTCAGCTGCAGCAGGAAGATCGCTGTAACTTGCAGATGTTCCTATTTCACTGTGTTCGAGCTTGCTAGTTCAAGATGGTCCCCGCATTCCTGGCTTGTGATCACAGGGCTGTCTTCTCCTTGGTGGCGTTACTCCTTTGAAGTCGCTGCTGGGGGAATTAAGGGCTAGAGAGGAGGCTACTAAAAGTCTTTTCAGCAGCCTGGAGATTTCTCCCCTTGTAAACATTTTGCTCTGGGTGGCAGCAAGAATTAATCCTACATCTGAAAGCTAAAGGGGGGAGTTAATTATGGCCGGATTAGCACAGGCAGGCTGAGTAAGCAGTTCAAAAAATGGGAATCTTGGTAATTGCTCCTCCAGCAGCAGCCACGGGAGTCCCCCTCGGCTGCCCTTTCCATGCGGGGTTGTGGTGAGGGCACTAAACGTCGTGTTGTCTACAAACGCCCAACAGCTCTCCACATCTTCTGGAACAATTCCCCTTCCAGGTTTGCTTATGTGAAGGCAAATGCCCCTTTAGCAGCCTGATCTTTCTTGATGCTGAGTGCATTTGAT
>NW_005842035.1:1411699-1415186 GCF_000455745.1 Alligator sinensis | reverse complement strand
GAGTGTGGAGGGAGCTCAGTGCCAGGCAAAATCTGATTGTACCCCACTAGATGCCAAAACTCCCCTGTCGCGATAACGGGACTTTTCAGAAGGGAAGGGGTAATTTTGGTTTGATTCTCGTGTCAGTTGGCCAGCTTGCCCGCTGGGAAAGAAACTACAGGGAAAATCTGTGTGCTACGTCTGCACCTATTGGTCCCTATGAGCGGCTTTACTTGCCTGGCCCAGTACTGCTCGCTGACATCTGAGGCCTTCCAAGTGACCACCCTCACAGCCAAATGTTTGCAAGATGCAGTCAAAAGCCAAACTCACAGCTGAGCAACAAGTACAGTATTAAAGGGGTGGAGGGTTTCCTTGATTTCAGCTTTCCACGGTGCAAAGGATGAAGGAATGGGATTAATGGGAGCTGGAGACCTCAGTTAGCGTGCACCTGGAGAAGTGCGTCCTGAGAGGTCTGGGAAAGCTCCTTCGGTGAGAGGAGCTATGGTCTTGTGGGCTGCAGCTGGGGCGCTGTGGGTTTGCTTTCTGAAAGAACAGAAGGCGAGAGAGGAATGACGGAGGCATGAGGCTCTTGCCCCGTGTGGGTGGCAGATGTTTGTTTGTGGTCTGGCTGGAGGTTTCCAGAGCGGAATTGCTATTAGAGAAGTCCTGAGTCTTGTGATTTAGAAAGAGTGGAATTTAAGAGGCAATGAGGCGGGAAAGAAGCTGGGACATTGAGGGCAAGCATCGTCTGGGCTGTGGTTTGCTTCATTTGGAGAGTTTAAGGACCCTGGAAACTTGGAAGGGTGGGTTCAAATTTGACCTCAACCTGCTCCAGGGCAGCTGCAGGGAT
This sequence comes from Alligator sinensis, assembly GCF_000455745.1. Classification (NCBI taxonomy): domain Eukaryota; kingdom Metazoa; phylum Chordata; order Crocodylia; family Alligatoridae; genus Alligator; species Alligator sinensis. Next base: position 1,414,357 of record NW_005842035.1, on the reverse strand, counting down.
GGGGCTGAAATTAGGGCCCATCCCTGGGCAGTGCCGTACCTGGACTCCTGGCAGCCCTGGGCAAACTTTTAGTATCAGGCCCCCCTAACTCTAACCCTAACCCTAACCCCGCTTCGCCAGAGATAATTTTTTTTGTTGCAGAAGTCTTTATCACATCTGTGGTATCAATATCTTTCAATAGTTCATTCTCAATCGATAACATTGCCAGTCCCATATATGTGCAACATTAACACTTTTTTTTTGCAATTGTAATTTTTCTTTTCATTTTCCGGCCCCCTTTCTGTCCGGCCACCTGGTTTGCCCATGCCTGTGTCCGGGTCTGTCCCTGGGGAAAGTAAGGAACTGATCGGGCTTAATGGGAGCTGATTGTGAAGCAGACTGAGGAGAGATAACCGAGCAGGGTCTGAAATCTCCATGCAAAACCAAACCATGTGCATAGGCCTGGCACAAGCCTGGGAGGAAGAGTCATGAATAATTTACTCCTGTTCTTAGGCGCTCTGCAGTGCATCTCACGTACGGTGTCCTCTTACAAGATGGAGTGACAGCGGTCAGTTAGCATCTCAAGGGCAGTCCTTTTGTGGTAGCACGGGGTTGTATGGCCAGAGGGAGGAGGCGTATCCATTTCATAGCCTTGGGACGCAGAGATAAGCAGCAGTGGGCCTGCCAAGCTGCTGATGAAGCAACTTCTCTAATTATTTTCTCTCGGAGAGGGTCATTCTGCCCTGCAACAGCCCCAGTCATGTGCTGCACCTGAACACTGATTACTGAGTGATTTGGAGACAAGATCTAGGCCCAGGCAGATCTCCAGTCTCTCTTCATTTGTGCTGGAAGCTGGCAGGTAGAAGAGAAGCAAAAGGTCACAGTGTCCCTGTTGCTTTCTTTGGCACTGTCATCTAAATACACCTGTCATTTAAATCGGAGTCTCACAGCGCTGCTTTCATTAAATCTGGCAACGAAACTGTTCTCCTATCCTGGGAAAATGTGACACTTGACACCAAGGGGAAATCATCAACCTTTCCACAAGTGGAGGGTCTGGGCGGGGGGAAAGACAACACTTTTGATTCAGGTCCGCTGAACCATTTTGTCTGGATAACTTCAAAAGGATTGGCTTAGATGCGACCTTGTCGTTTAATTCTAATGAGGCTAATTTTCATAAGGGTGATGTTGGACAAAAAGCCCAGGCCTTTTTCCTGTCCAGTTTGGAAGTTTTCTTCCAGTTATTTTCAAACTGAATTTCTTCTGAGCTGGCCTTTGCCAGCAGATAGCTTTGGGTCCAAATATGGCTTTTCTGGCAAACATTTAATTGAAAAACCTCCTGACCGGTTCTTGTCTGACCCACCACACAAACACCTACCTTACAAGGGCTGCAGTTATGTCCTCTCTTACCTGTCTGCACTAGTTTGTAAGTCCTTTTATAACTTCCCGAGCACCGGCAGGCATTGAGAGAGCTCAGTTTTCATGATCACTTATTAAGACTGATAAGCAATAAAAGAGCCAGCTTGGAGAGCATGTGCTGACGTCTGATGTTAATAGGCACGGTACTTTTGGGGATAGGCAGTAATGCCAATGAGGTCTTTTCTTCATTTGCTGAATAGATTATGGGGCAATCCCAGTTGCCTCAGTTGTGACGTAGGCAGCACTGTAATAAAGTATAATAAAGTAGGCGCTCTATCATAAAGTTAAAAGAAGCCCATCTAACGAGCTGTCAGGGTCCTGTTGCATTTATATTGGTGATTCTCAACCTTTTTAGACTCCAGATCCCCCTCGCTGGACTCAAGGCAGCCCTTGGAAATGTCAGTTTTCATTTTCACTCGTTTTTTGACTGCCAAAAAATGCTACAGCAATGAAAAAAACCCCTAGAAAACTGACAGCAGGTCAGAATAATTTAAACACTACTGCTTTCTGTTTGACAACCCTGGGTTTATCTTGTGAATCATGCTTGCCCTCCTAACAGTGTTTGCCCCCCTGCAACATCCGTGAAAAGACCTCAAAGGGCCCCAGGGTGCCACGGCACCGTGGCTGAGAAGCACCGGTTCATATAGTCTAGACAGGAAATGGGGTGATCGATAGCTCTTTAGGACAGGTTATGATGAGATCTGAATATGGCTCTCGTTAACCAATATGAACAGCTCTTTCTCATCCTTGTCAGCTCCAGACAAACCACACGAACAGAAATGAAAAAGGAGAACACGTAGTGACTTCTGCGTCTGATATGCAGGAAGCCATTTCATTCAAAGAGCACCTGACAAAATGATCTCCTTTACGTGGAACAAGGCTCACAGAAACCTGGTGGGACCCTACCTACGGCTGGGCGGTGGGGCATTCGGGGATACACCCGATATAGAAGAGACAGGACAGAGAGGAAAGGTGTGGGGGTTGCGCTCTATGTCAAAGAGCACTTCACATCATCAAGGATTAGCTTCGGGTTTGAGGAGGGTCGGGCAGAGGCACTACGGGTCAAACTACAAGGGGGGGCGAGGCGAAAGGGACCTTACGGTGGGTGTCTACTACAGACCACCCAACCAGGGGGAAGGGCTGGACCGGGACTTCTCCAGTCAGCTTATGGAGGCGGTTAGGTCAAGGGATGTTATTGTCATGGGTGACCTAAACTACCCAGACATTTGCTGGGAGGAGCAGACAGCCAGGTCTGACCGCTCG
>NW_005842035.1:1398369-1409991 GCF_000455745.1 Alligator sinensis | reverse complement strand
ACTTTGGTCAGGCCACAGTTGGAGTACTGCGTCCAGTACTGGGCGCCGCACTTCAAAAGGGATGTGACCAGCCTGGAGAGGGTTCAGAGGAGGGCCACCCACGTGGTTGGAGGGCAGCAGGACAGGGCCTACGAGGAGAGACTGGGGGACCTGTATGTACCTGTTCAGCCTCAGCAAGAGGAGGCTGAGGGGGGACCTGGTGGCTGCCTACAAACTCAGCAGCAAATAGGCAGAGGCCTTTTCTCCCCAGCACCACCTGGGGTGACAAGGAACAATGGTCATAAGCTGATGGAGAACAGGTTTAGGCTGGAGATCAGAAGGCAATATTTTACAGTTAGGGTGGCCAAAATCTGGAACCAACTTCCCAGGGAAGTGGTCCTCGCCCCTCCCTTGGGCAAATTCAAGAGGAGGTTGGATGATCAGCTGTCTGGGGTCTTGTGAACCCAGCATTCATTCCTGCCGGTGGCAGGGGGTCAGGCGAGATGATCTGTTCAGATCCCTCCTGACCCTAGCTACTATGAAACTATGAAACTATAAGATGTGGCTGTTCCCAGCAGGAGACGAACCAGCAGGGCACCTGCGCCCTTACAACCGTGGGGTGCAGACACCTCTGATACCAGTGCAACAGCTGGTGCAGATCACAAAGTGTAGGTGTAAGCTGTGTGCGCAGCAGGGGTTTGTACCGATGGCTAAGGTCCAAGTGTGAATAGAGTCAAACCAGCCCAAGGGAGAGAAAAAGGCATGTCTGCAATGCTCTGATGTTAACTGGTTTTGAAACAGCAACGAGGCCTGCGGGGCTGTGAAATCCCTATTGATTTCCTTTTGGAAGGGGTGGAGGTAGAGGGGAACGGAGGCTACATCCTGCTGGTTTGCAAACTGCAACCTGAGAGTGCGGACATGCCCCTACTTGTTTCATGCTGGTGCTTTCTGTTGCAGCCTGTGGTCTTGGTGGTTTGCAGAAGCCCAGTGAAAAGCACTCTCAGAGTGAGCTTAGTGTTGCACAGCCAGATAGCAGGTAGCACAAGAGCCGGCCATCAATGCCCAGCTTGCCCTAGCAGTGTCCCATGAGACTGTGGTCTCTTCGCATTTATATATGTCCCTTTCCATCTTCCCCCAAGGGAGCTTCAGGTATGCCCGGTGGAAAGCCAGGAATCTGTTCACAAATAGACCCTCAGACCCCACAGTCAAGGACTGTATTAAAATGGGGCTGGGCGTAATGCACTGGTACTACAGGAAGACAGAAGAGGACGACGGGAAAGAGATGGCAGACCTCATACGGTGGAGAGACGACTGGCCTAGACTTTTCAGAGGCAAGCCCTCCAAAGAGAACAACGAGGACAACAATGAGGATGAATATGGTGACGACGTGTGAAAGCACTGGAATGACGACGGGTGCGTGGGTGCACAGATGCACAATGCAAACTTTGCAATGGGGTTAAAATAGTCTAACTGGCACATGTGTTTTGGTCTGTCAAGTGAACCACAGTGGTCACTTGACTGGTTGGTAGTGGCACCATGACGTATATATTTACTTATATATATAGAAACAAATATTTTTGCAAAAAAAAATTAAAAAATGGGGAACTAATGAGTGACTGGACTCGATGTGAGGGGCACCAAACAGCCATGTTGACCCAGCTGGAGTGATTCTGCAGCCCCCAGAAGAAGCTGCTGAATCCCATTCCCTACCCCAAGATGTAATCAGGTCATTGCAGAGAGGGTCCTGCTTGTCCTAAGGAGATGAGGGCAGCAAATAGACACCTGCACTTGCCAGCATTGTACTAGTCCCAGCAACAGAGGGGCTGAGCCCAGAGGGTCTGTGGGCAACGGCTAGGGACAGATCTCCGATTTTTGTTGCAAGTGAACAAATAGGGAGACACTTTGCTGTGAATCCCTGTGCCCCAGGCTTCTGTCACCAAATGTGGTACAGGACACAGGCACTATGTGTGACCACAAAGGGCAGGGTGCTGCTAAGCCTGACTTTCACAACTGTGTCTTGTTTAACGGTTTGGGACACTTCTCTTTCTTTCTTTGCTGCGATATTTCTTCCCTCCTCTGTGTTCCCTTTTCAGGCTGGCTGGGACTGCGGAACAGATTACACACGCCTTCGGAGCAGCGGTCAGGTGCCCCATTTCCACAGGTGACTCCAAGTGAAACATAGCTGCAGACAGGAGTTATAAATCACCATCCTCCTTCCCCTGCCCTATATGTGGTGTCTGGAACAAGCCTCTGCCACTGGCTGAGCTGCGCTTGGAAAACTGTGAGTCCTCCAGGGGCTCTGTGACCCGACTAAGTTGGTGATATGGAAAAAAAGCCACTTGCCTCATTGCCTTACCCTGCACCCAGCACACTCACGTTGCCATTCGAATTGCAGGCTGCCCTTCCAGGGGTGGATCCAGGGGGTGCAGTCTCTCCCCTATGTGGGGTGCAGTGGTGCAGTTACCTCTTCGATTCCTGCTCCACCCAAACTTTAAAACCAACTCCCTGGGACGAACAGCAGTGTTTCTATTCAGGCAGCAGTGCAGGAGCCAATTGACTTCAGGGTGCATTGTCACCTCCTGATTCCTGCTAATCTCTCTCCACTCCACAGGTGTTAATGACCCTCTCTCCTTTTTAATGGTCTTGATGTTCCACTATTCAAACCATCCTTTCTTCTACAAGTAGCCTTTCTTCTGCTGTCTGTTAGTCATTCCTGGTAACCTCTCTCCTATTTCATAGCCCTGTAGACTGGTTCATAGCTTTAGCTATAAATGTTCACTCAGGTGTGCTCATATAACCTCAGGTGCAGAAATGACTGACAGTAAAGTATCGGAGGCATTGTCAAGACACCAAATAGGGTTGCCAACTCTGACTGAAGCTATTCTGAGAGATTTTTTCCCCCTTAAAATATCCTATTAAAATCTCCCGGATTACTTTCAATAGTCAGCGGGAGATTAATGCCGATTCCGGTAGACTCCCAGCCAGTCTGGGAAGGCTGGCAACCCTAACACAGAAGAAGACTGGATTTTGTTTGTGGAATCTGAATAACAGGTGTACATTTAACTATAATGACTACAGGATGTAATGTCTTCTGACTATTTTAACTCTTTTTTGCCTATTTTTTGTGTTTTGTTTCCTTAAATGTAATATATGAGTTAGCAAATGAGTGCACATTCCAAGAGTTATATTTGGTTTTGCTTTGATCTTAAACTGAATAATATAGTGCTAGCCCCTATCATAATAGTAAGGCTTCTAGTTTTTCTTTTAGTGGAGAAAATTAGGTGCTATGTTGTATGCAATGATGCGTCACACCATCTTTTTCAAAATCCTACATACTTCCGTGCACCCTTCCCAAAGCAAAGCGATTGCCCTGGCTCCGAGTAGGAGGCTGCAGGTAAGACACTGAATTACCCTGGGTCAAATCAAAATGGCAAGAGATCTCAGCTCTCAGGTTGCAGGGCAAAATGTGAGCACAAGCTAAGTCAGATAGAAATCCCAGGGGACAGCATTCAGCAGTGCAATCGGTGGCATCCACCAGAGCTTTTCAGTCCCTTCATGAGCCCCAGGCACTGGCTATTATTCATGACAGGACACATGGGACTGCATTAGGTCTTAGTTAGAAGGAGAATCTCCATTGACTGCAGTACAGGGCTTGTGACACACGGGTGAGTAGTTCTGATTTTATCTGAAAAAGAAGTGTTATGAATGCACACACACGCGGGCACATACGCACCCCTTCCTCCCTCTCTCTCCTTCCCACTTGCTGGTTTTTGATGGCATGGAGGTAGGTGCAAAGGAAGGATTTCTACACACCCCTGGATTTCCGGCTGCCCCTGCAGGGCACAGCACCATGCAGATGCCTCGTCGGAGCATCTCTCCTGTGCTGCTGACAAAGATATGAGAAAAACCGGCTGCTTTTCCTGACTTCCCTCTGACCGCTGACAGATAATCTGCTATCAGAAGCCAGGCATGCCCTTGTGGTATCTCGGGAAAGCTAGCGAAGCAGATGTGTTTCTCTAAGACAAACTTTGTGAAGAGGGGATGAAATCCCAATGGTTTTGAAGCCAACATTTTCCCAACTAGTACTGTCATGGCCATCCCGGGGATTTTGATGTGTTGAATTAGACCAGCTAGGGTATGAGGAGATTAAGGGAGCAGAGCTCTTCTTTAGGACTGCTCCTGGGATCCAGAAAGGGGAGTGAGGGATTGTTCTTGCAAGGGAACAGGCTATCTACGTCATTTAGGGTGGTGCAAGGAGACAAGAGGCAACATCTCTCATCCACGGCATTCTCTCTAGTGGGATGTGTGGCTGCTCATACAGGAGGGCTTTGCTCATCGAGTCCTGGGGTTGGAAGAGACATCACGAGCCAGCTGGTCTGACTCCATCCATGTTGGACAGGAAGCTCTGCAGATGATCAGGCGCTGGCTATTATTCAAGATGGGGACTACATTAGGTCTCGGTTAGAAGGAGAATCTCCATTGCCTGCAGTATAGGGCTTGTGACACACGGGTGAGCCTCACGGAGCAGACCTCTGCCTTGCACGGTGACAGCAGGTGTTTGTGCAGGGTGGTGTGAACCCTCTCCTGCCTTTGGGAACGTGCAACCACACAACTGGTTTGAGTCAAAAAATCCCTGCCAGTTGTGGCATGGGGATTGCCCGGAAACAGAGGTGGTGGCTAGTTTTGGTTTTAATCACTCAACGGCTGGAGGCATGGGCCAGAGGGCTCAGGGGGGTCGATCAGCATGGCCCCATTGGAGCAATGCCAGCTCACACTGGGTTTGTCTTGTAAGTGGGTGATTTTCCATGTGAGGATTCAGGCTCTGATATGCTCACGCCAGGGCCGTGGAAACGGCAGTTGTGCGCCCGTGTGAATCTCTCTGGGGGAAAGGAGGCAAAGCCTAGGCACAGGCTTGCTGCTGGTTTGCAGGGGTTTAGGGTCAGGCTCATTTTAAACCTTCAATGCTTTGGTTGGAAGGCGCCTTGCTGGAGACAGAGGCTAAAACCCGCTCCGGTCCCAACCCCAGTCCATGCAGCGCGTGTGCTTTCACCCCACCGCCCTGGAAATGCAAACCCCCGCCCTGCGTGCTGGAGGTGGCAGAGGATGAAAAAAGCCCTCAGAGTCCTGAACAAGGCACCATTGATTCCACGGCGCCGAGGATTTCCAGCTGTTTCAACTTCTGCGCCCTCTGCAAATAAATGCCCTACCTCTGAGCTGGGGGATGTTTCTCTGTGTGTTTGAACAGAGATTTCTGCAAGGGCTTAGCAAAACACGAATGTGCTGATCTCGGCACCTTGCTCCCTCTTCGGGGGCCGATGAAAGGCCTCAGAGTGGGCAAGACGGCTTTGCAAACCCTCGCTTGGAAAGCCACAGTGGGCCACGTCCTGTTTCACCCGCGGGGTGTGTGAAGCCTGCATTCAGGAGGCGGCTGGGACAGCGCGAGGGCTTCGTCTAGGCTGATTGCACACATGTCCTTATCAACGCCAGCCAGGCTCTGATCCAAAAGGACTCTGGGTAAAACGCTCCTGGTCTCTTGCCGTGCTGCCTATCTCTCCTCCGCAGCGGCCGGTTCGCTGCTGTGCCTCCTGTTCTGTAGTCTCCATCAGTCCTGTCCGAGAGACCTGCCCCACCCAGTCCCCTCCCTTTCCTGGAGGCTGATTTTCTTTGAAGGCCATTGCTTTTATCCTGCCACCCCTTTCCTGAGATCTGAGGAGGCCCGTGACGGCCGCTTCCCGAACCTCCCGCAGATCCTGTTCCGCTCTCGCCGTCAGAGTCAAATCCAAGGCAGCCACTTTCCCCAGACCCTCCTCAGTCTTCGTCACAAGAAAGCTGTCCCCAACACACTGCCTGACCCCAAGGGACGGTCTGTCCTGCCCCACGGCTCTTCCAACACGCACCTGGGGCATGAAAGGTCCTGTCCTTGGGACGTGTCTTTAAGTTGCTCCAAAAAGCCTCTTCTTGGTAGAGGGTCTGTGGGGACCCTGCCATCCATGGTGGCCTTAGGGTTATTGGGGTCCTGGGCAAGAGAGTCATTTGGGGTCCCTTGGAGGGATGTACTCCGGTAAATATTAACCCACCGCAGTTGTATCGTGAATCTTTTTAATATTCTTTGTGGGAATTAGATGAATAGTCAAGTGTTAAAATGCAAAGAGAGCCACTTTCTTGCAAAAACTTCACCCCCCCAAATTTGAGCCCCCTAAAGTGTGGGTTGCCCGGTTTGCCCTCCCCTAAGGCCGCAACTGCTGCCACGACCTTGTCCCGGCTCTCTGCCCCTTTTATCTTCACCCAGAGCTGTTTGATCCTCCTGCCTCTTGTCTCTTCCTGGACATTAGAGCCAGCAGGTGCACTCTTGATACAACAGCATCTGCTCTCCTTGAGCAGCCTGGACCTTTCCACACCACCATTCGAGCCCTGCCAGGTGTCTTACCCCGAGATGAAAGGCGAGGACACGAGGCATCAGGTAGTGCCATAGGCCCAACGAAGGCAGAGGCAGCAGGGAAAACAGCCCGACAAGGAGCCCTTAGAGAGCTGAGTTTGTGTAGCCCAAAGCAGTGCTCCTCTACCGAGTTTTCCCAGCGAAGTGCACTCTTGCTCAGGGCAGAGCGGCGCTGGATGGAGCATGGAGGGGAAGGAAAGCCTGATGGGGATTACTCTGCCACGTGGCAGGGACTGGCATCACTCGCCCAGTGGGCAGCCTCCCAAGGGGCACAGGAGGGGAAAGGTTGGTCGACGTATGGCCTGGAGGTAGCACGCAGCCCACGGGCCTCAGTCTTTCCCAGCCTGGCACCGTCATCCCATTAGGCACAGGAGTTGAGCAAGCTGGCCATCACCCTCGGGTACCTGTGGGGCTGCGTCCCCCCCTCCCGAAGAGCCTGCAGCGCACGGCTGGGTGCTATCATAGCTGCGCCTCAGTATTTCCTGCTATCTGCTCCTGCGGTTTGGCTTCATCTAGAAGTGCGGGCAGCGAGGTATTGCCCTTCCACCCTTGGCTGTCGTGGGCTGGGTTTATTGCAGCGCTTACAATGCTGTCTGCTGGAAATAGACTGTTTGCTCCAGGGTGGGATTCAGGGAGGACTCGCTGCCTGGACTTGCTCTGTGGTACCCCAGTCATCATGGAGTACTGAGCTGGAAAGGGAGCTGGGGGTCCCATCAACTGTCCCTGAGACATGCATTTTGGCCCTCGGGCTCTCCAGACAGCCACCTTTGAAGCAGCGATGCTTTGAACCTGTTGCAGAGCTCTGGTGTTTCCAGGAAGGCATCAGTGACCTCAGCAAAGCCCATGCATCATGCGTACAACGGGGTTGCAATGTGGGTGGCAGGGCTCAGAGCGGCGGGTAGGAGAGCCCAGCCCTGCTCTGGCTGGTGAGGTCTCTGCTTCCAGTCATGTCTCAAGTGCGAGGGGATGACAGGGTAGTGCTTCCACTGCCGGCAAATTCCCTGAAGTGAAACCTCGTTTGGTTAGTTTAAAAATCCCCCGCCTGCTAGTCTCTCCGCACCAGCCTTGGCATCCGGGGGAGAGGTTCAGTTTGACTCAGCTCTGGTTGAGGCCACTGAAGATTTCTAGGTCAGAGCCATACCCCGGCGCTGCGTGCGAAAGATGCACCTGTGGGCACGGCAGCTCAGCTGGGGAGGAGCCCTGCCTGTCAGCACCAGCAAGTTGCAGATGGCAGCTCCGTTTACAAACCACACGTGGCATCGGAGACCAGACACCTGCGTGAACCCAGGCCTGACAAGATGGGTCATTGTGGGCTGGCATTGCTTTCCCAGCCCCATGCAAAGCATGAAACCTGGTGCAGATGAACAGCAACCGGACATGCCTTCTTTGCACCCCAACATGGCGGCAGGAAAGCACTGCGCGGGGCGTGTCGGAGTCGGGGGCACCAGCAGCACTGTTCAGCCCCGGTGCATCCTCCAGCAGCTTGCCCCTGCTCTACGTCAGCTATCGCTTCCTCTCCTGGGCCATATCTGCTGGGAGCAGCTGTCCGCACCCTGCATGAGCTCCCCTCCAAAACCTGACCTTGGAGCAGCATCTGCAGGGAACACACGGGCCTTGCGAGGAGGCATCTCACCGTATCGCTGGCTGGTGGCTGGGCAGGGCTTCTTATCCCCCAGCAGGCTTGAGATTGTGGCATGCCGTTACCAGGAAAGCTGGGCCAGCCCTGGCACAGGGGGCTGCACTTTACTTTCACAGCAGTGCCAACCCACCGTCCGCGGCATGGCCCTGGAGATGCCCCGGATCGCTAGTTTTGGAGCTGTGTTTTCCATGCAGTCATTGCTTCCCCGTGCCAGCTCTGCACTCAGGACGGGGAGGGGGAGACAACAGGGTCCCTGGCGCTGGGCTCCTGGCTGGACAGATCTCCCCGGTGGGGCATGTGTTTGTGTCGAAACTGCTTGTGTGATGTGCGGGGACCTTTAAAACAACCGAAGGAGCCTCCGGGGCTGTGATGAGGGGACGTCCACTGCCCGCTGTGTCTCAAGGACTGCCCCACCGCCTGGCTGCAGGCAGGGCTGGGCCCCAGTGCCTTGCTGGGTCTGCTTCAGGCCGCTCCACCCCGGGCGGAGACCATTTCATGGTCCCCCATGCCTTCACCGAGCTCCGCTGGCATCCCGACCCTATGGTGGCAGGGGCAGGCAGGGTTTCACCTCCTCCCAAATTCCTCCTGGCAGGGTAGAGGGAGCAGGTCGGGGCCTTTCTCTGCTGCATGGGGAGAGAGCAAAGCAAGCAGTGGCCTGAGATGGGCTGAGAGGAGCCATGATCCACCCTGACCTGCCCGGTTCAAGGCCTGCAGGGAAAGTTTGGTGCTTGCAGGTGACATCTGGCCTGGGGAATACCAGGGGCTGGCCCAGCCAGGCAGGGCTGTCCCCAGAGAGACAGGCCCTGTCCAGCAATTCCTTGATTTCAGGATTTCACGCCTGTTGGGAAGCTCCTTGATTTTGGAGTGTGGACACAGGGTCCCTTGGCTACTAGCTTTCCCAGCCGTTAACGAGCGCTGGATGTGACCTGACATTTGCATCAGTGTGACCAAGCCTAAATGCTGACCGTGGACGACACCCTGGGTGTGTGATTCGGAGAAGAGGTCCTGGGGCAAGAGCCAGGTTGCTGGACAGGGGATGCGTCGTCCTCTCGTTAGTGCTTGTCTTGACTGGCCCCTACGGCCCGCTGGCAGCTTCCCTGCTGGGGAGGACGGAGGTCAGAGGAGCCCTAGAGGTCTAATGTAAGGCCAAGAAACTGGAGGGCTTCCTCTGGGGCCAGGCCCTTAGCGGGTGCCATCTAGTGTCATTCCCCCACCCGCCAGTCATTGCACCAGCAGCCTGCACAGTCCCAGCGCAAAGCTCTCTGCAGCCTGTGGGAGTCTTTGATCTGGCCCCCCATAGCTCAGCTGCAAACCCTGCCCTGTCTGGCATGGCCGGAGGGTGTGGGAGCAGGCCTGGGGGAGCGGAGGCAGGCTGGACATGCAGTTATAGCACGTCTCTGCACATCTTTTAAGCCACCTCGCTAGCTCCCCTCCTCCCATCCTGCTCTGCACAATAGCAAGGGTGTGGGGCATCCGGCTCCTGTGGTCCTAGGCACCATGGGGCTGGAGCCAGGCTCCAGGGGGCCTAGGGATTGTTTAGCCTGGGTTTTTAAAGCCGTCTGGGCTGAATGGCTCGTGCCGGACATTTGTGGGCCCTCTGGCTCCGGATGGACAGGCTCGGCAGCACCCGGTCCCTGTTACAGACCCATCCAGCTAACACCCACCCTCCTTGCCAGGGCACAGAGCTCCCACTAGCAGCACCGGGAGCCCGGGCCTGGCCTGCGTGTTTGCAGAGGTGAGGCACAGGGCACCGAGTGCAATATCCCTGCCGTGCCTTCCCTTCCAGGCTCATCTCCGGCACCTGCAGGGCTCAGGAAGGCCTCCCAGGGACCGAAGCCTTGTGCTGGCCAGGCACGCCAGGGGAATGTCACCTCAAGTGAACCGGAGTCCGCCGCGCTGCGGAGGGAGCGGGGAGGGATCTGCAGTGCAGGGCAGCAGCCCTGAACCAGCTAAGGTTGGTCTCAGCTGCAGGGAGGCTGGGGCTCAACCTCGGGAGCCCGTTCCCAGGTCCCCGGGGGGCGCCGCCAGCCTGTGCGGCCTTTGCACTATTCCCGCTTCCAGCGACTTGCAGGGCAGCCGTGCCCCCAGGGAGCTGACCCCTTCCTCAGCCCTGGCGCTGGTCTTTTTTTTATGTCTGTTGGTCCGAGGCTGCTTTGGGGAAGTTGAAGCTAAGATGGGTTCGGGGGGCAAGGCCAAGCAGCAGGAGGAAGGGAGGCAGCACACTGGCTGGAGCAGGGGAAGGGCTAGGTGAGTGCTAAGACACCTGCTTCAGGGCTTAGCCTCTGAAATGCCGGGCAGACCCTCTCAGGAAGTCCTCCTGGAAATGCCTGTGTCTTCGGAGACGGTCTGGGGGTTGCATCTCAGGCAAACCCCTTTGGAGGACTGGGGTTTTGGGACAGGCTGCTTGACCTTGCCTCGGCTCTCAGCCACAACCGCACGGGGCATGGAGCCCCGGTCAGACAGGTCCGTCTCTCCCGGCACTCCCTGGCCTGGGTGCGGGGTGGCTTGAAGGCGGCGTGGCCTGGGAGGGCTGATGGGACTATCCGAGAGAGAAGCAGGGCTGGATGGGTCACAACCAGAGGCCACATCTACTCCAACGCCCTGCCTGAGGCAGGATCAGCCCTGTGCAAACCAGCCCGGACAAATCCATCATTTAACCTCTTTGTAAAACGACCATCAACCCTCACACAAGGCATCACACCCGAACCTGCCACAGGGAAAGCAGGGGTACCACGGCAGCCAACGTCCTGCTACAGCAGGCTGTTAATAGGGGCACAAGGGCACATCCCTGGCCTACCCAGGCCTCGTGAAGTCCTGTCCGGGTCTCTGCCTTTCTCCACTAGCTGGTTCCTTGCTAAGGAAGGCACGTAGCTTGCTCTGGCTCGTGACAACTTTTATTATATCACCTCCAGGCTGGAGCTGACCTGCTGCCTGCCGTGACTCAGCCCCGGCCGGGGGCAAGGAGAGCTGCACCTGGGCTGCTCTGGGCGCTGTCGTGCTAGCAAAGGTCTCCGGCAGCTCCACAGCAGGAGCCCTGCAAGCCCCCTCTCTGCCCTGCCCAGCTCCATGCTGGTGGGTCCCTGCAGCCAAGCTGTCTCCCACACCCGGGGCAGAAGGTGTTGCCTCCTTTATGCATCCAGGAGATCAGACCTGGGGCGCAGAGAGCAGATGGCAGCACTGAGAAGGGAGCAGGGCTGGGCATGGCAAGCAGAGGATGCCTCTCCCATGCCCTGGGCTCTGTGCTCTGGCAGTTTCCTGCTCACCTGGAGCAGGCTGGGCTGGGCTGGGCTGGGCTGCCGCTGCTTCCCGGGGCCAGAGCAGCTTGGATGAAAGTGGAGCCTTCGTCTCCCCTGCGTCCTGCCCTGCTTGGCACACCCACGCTTGGGCCCATTCTCTGCGGGAGATGCCCCATCCATCCCAGTGGGTGCAAACTTTCCTCCAGGCCATTGATTGCCCCCCCGACATGGGGCTCTTGGCATTGCTCTGAATTGGAGGTGAGCCCAGCCCTGAGTTTCAGCCCCCCTAAACCCCTCAAACAAACGTCAGGAAAGTTGCAAGGCTTCATTGT
>NW_005842035.1:1389546-1398338 GCF_000455745.1 Alligator sinensis | reverse complement strand
AGAGACATGGAAAGTTTCCACGTTGGCCTGTTCTGAGGACAAACGTAGCTACTTTGAATGCCTGTCGATGATATTTAAAAGCTCCAAAAAAGAGAGGAGCAAAGCCAAGGTGGGTGGCAGCCAAGGGGGACTGGGGCTGTGGGTCGGGAATGAGGGGTCCCGGCACCCCTCTGCCTCTGCCAGCCCTGGAGCTGCCTGGGATAAGGCACTTCCAGGCAAGCCCCCAAGCTACAGCTGCTTTTCTCTGCTCTGCCCAGCCTAGGGTCTACATTGCTCATTTTCCCAGGAGCCTGCAAGATGCTGCCGCCTACGGGCCACCGCTGTCAGGATTATTGCTGAGGACTCTGCCAGAGACATCGGAGACCAAAACTAGAAGGATTTTTATTTAGTGGCTGGACTGGTGCCCCCAGTGCTTGGATTCGGGCAAGCCCTGCATCCAGAACAAGCAGAAGCCACCTCGGGAGCTCCCTCTAGATATCAGACCGGGACAGGAGGGAGGCGGTGGGGGAGCCCTCTCGGCCGTTGAAGGCTATCTGGGATTTCCAGTGGCCACGTCCATCTCCGTCCGCCGTCATCAGAGGGGCAAACACGTCCAGGCCTGGCGGAGAGAGGGATGGGAGAATGAGCGACCCAAATTTGGAGCCAACTGTCTGGCAGTGGCAGCGACATGTCTGTTCAGGCGGCAGTGAGAGCATCGCCTGAATCCACGGCTTGTTGTCATCTGCCTGACCCCTGCTAAACCCTTCATTGCACAGGTGCTAACGACTCTCTCCTTTTTAATGGGCTTGACGTTGCACCAGGGAATCAAGCCTTTGATCTGCCCCGCTGCTGCCTGTTCGCTGCTCCTGGTCACGAAGCTCCTATTTCACAGCCCTGCAGACCGGTTTTAACTCATTCCAATGAAGTTATAGTTCTTTTTTTGGATCTTTTTTTTTTTTTCCAGTTTTCTCCTTTTTTATTCTGTTTTTAAATAGAATAATGCAGCCCTGGGCCCCTAGTGTGTTAGTAAAGTTTTTAGTTGCTTTTTAACTGGAGACAAATACCTGTTGCTTGATATGGGACGACGCACCTCGCTGTCTGCACCCCCTTTAATAGCCTTGATCCACCCATGTCGCCCCCTCCATGGAGCCAAGTGCATAATGGAAACCCCTGCTCCCAGCACGAGGAGTAGCTGCCGTTTCCACTAGCTTTTGCTGGGGCTGTCCATGCTCAACATTTCTGCAGACCAGAGCTTTCTCTGTCCCATTTCCTCCCATCTCTAGCCCTGTTGGTGCTACACCCCCGCGAAGCCCACTTCAGCTTCAGCGAAGGCCCATCGGCTGAAAGCCAAAACACAGGCAGCCTGGTGATGCTCTACGTCCTGATAACCTCCCTTCTTGGATGCAAAGGCCCTGCCCTGGATCCCAAGCAACATCCCCCCACAACCCCGATCCATGGTGGATCAGTGAGGCGGTGCTCCCGCCGTGGCCGCGATTAGGGCTGTTTCACGGAAAGCCGCAGCGAGTGCATACAGATGCCCTTGGCAATGGCAAAGCCCTAGACAGCCCAAGACAATTAGGGCTGTCTCCAAAGAGGACATTCGAGCCTGTGCTGTGTCAAACCCATATCAAGCGGATAAATGGGCTTTTTGGTCTTCTGCCATCTTCAAATGCATTCAAACAGCACCCTCCTGTCTGAACATTTCCTCCCCGCCCTGGCTGCCGGGAACCGCCGGCGTGCCCGCAGTGTGAAAAGGAGCAGCAAAGACGTGCCGTTCTTCTGCACTCCCTCCTGCATTTAGGTTTTGCAGCCGGAGCTGTGTCTGCTTCTTTCTCTACTCTGAGAAAGGCACACTTTGTGCCCGAGAGCTTGTTTGACCTCTCCCAGCTACCGAGAGGATCCAAAAAACGCTATCACCAATGCCTCCTCCTTGCCTCTTGCATACTTCTTGGCTCAGGACAGCTGCAACATCGCTCCAGCCCTGCTCCTGTGATGGCGCTTTGAATACAATCTGTTTTCCCCAGCAGCCAGCACATTAACTTCCCCCTTTAATGCTGCACGTTTGATCCAGCAAAAAGGGAGGAAACAATTCGAAAACAGTTAACTGCCAGGATGCAATGAGATAAATGCAGCCTGGAGCCAGGGGAGGACGAGGAGCTGGTGTCTGGAGGCAGCTGCTGGCAAAGAAGGAGCACAACAGAGCAAATTTACACCGGGGAAATGCTCACGAGCCAGTTCCAGCTATAGCAGAGCCCTGCAGTTCCCAGTATCAGAGAGACCCAGTGTGGGAAGGGGGTGCAGCGTGGACCCCAAGCTTGGGCACAGGGGCCGTGTGACCCTCTTGCTGCCTTGGCTCTGCATAGATGTTGGCACCTGCCTGCCATGCTCATGTCACCGGTGAACCCTGTCTTGTTTGAGGATGGCGGCCTGCCCTGCTGTGTTTCACTCCTGGTTGTGCCCTTTTCCCTCCGAGGAGCATGGCACCGTTGGACCTGAGTTTGCTGGGGCCACGCGGGAGGCTGTGACCCGGCTCAGGGTCCAAGGAGCTCAGCCTGGCTAGGATCCATGCCTAGGAGATGCTGGAAAGGCCCCCTCCCTAGCATCGGTGTTTTGGGGCAGAGACAGCTCTCCACGTGGCCTTTTGGAGAGAGCAACCCAGGGGCGCCGGTGTCTGCTCCCAGCCCTGTGATGCGGGGCGCTCAGACAGACGGGCACGAGGGCTTCCAGACCTTCCCAGCTGTGCCTTGGAGCCAGCAGGAGAAATAAACCCCGGGGAAAGCACGACACACGTCTTCACATTTGTAAAAGGGTTCGGGCCCAGGTGGTGCTTGCTGCAAAGTGCAGCCGGCCCCAGCCCCTGCTGCAGCCAGCGAGAGTGCGGGGGAGAGGCCGAGCAGCGCAGACAGGTGCTGGGAGCTGCTGCGCCCAAAATCAGCGGGTTGAATCGACCGTCAAGGCTACGAATGGGAGCAGACAGGCATCCGCCCCTGCCTGGGATGATGGCTCGCACGGGATCACATGCACATGGCGACGGTGACAGCGCCGGTGGAGACACTGGTCTAGTTTGCCATGACAGTCTGAAAGGCCCTAAAAGGCTGCCGAGGGCAGGATGCGAAGCCCTGGGCTCCACCCCCTCTCTGTGCCTCAGCTTTCCCATCTGTAAATTGGGTGTCCAAACTGCTTTCTAAAGCTCGGTATTTACCAGTGTCTCCTAGAGCCTCTTTCGGGCAGGGACCCGTGGCTTGCTCAAGCCAGCAAAAGCACTGTCATTTCGGTGCAGCCAGAATGTCGCCCCTGGATGTCTTGCATGAGTGTGAAGCCCCGGGGACGTGGGAGGGCTCTGCTTACCTGTGACGGCCACCTTTGCCCTAGCCTCTTGCCACGGCCTCCAGCTGGGTACCTCCGCGCCAGCCTGCAGGGGAGATGACGGAGGCATCAAGCACAGGGCGCAGACAGGCCGGGCAGCAGCAGAAGCAGGCACCCCAGATTTGGGGGGGGAGACATGGGGCTGCACCAGAGCTCAGGCCAGGAGCAGCTGCAGCCCTCACCTCTTTGGTGGCTGGCTCCCCAGACCCAGGGCCCTGCCGGGACCCTCCCTGGGCCAGCTGGGCTCTGCCCGTCTTCTCCGGGCCTGGCACGAGTCCGGGACGGTGGGGACAGGAGGCTGCCGCATGCAGGTGAAGGAGCTGGGTCACCGAAGCCCAGGGCTGGGCAGCTCCGGCTGTGTGCCTGGGGGCAGAGGAAGCAGTGGTTACCTGTCCTGTCTCGGGCAGGGGGGAGCACAGGGCACAGAGGTGAGGCCACAGGTTGAGAGGCACAACCCCCCCTTCAAACACTGCCTGCAGCTCGGTCACGGCCAGGGAGAGCCCCTCAGAAGTGGCACGAGTCCCCCGTGTGTGACATGGCCCCGGGCTGCACGCCTCCCCTCACCCTCCCAGCAGGGGAGGCTTCATGGAGCCAGGCCTGGGCTGGCTTATACATCCGGACAGCGCCTGGCGCGAGGAGAGCCACCTGCGCTGAAGGGCTGGAGCAAGGGGCCACCATGTCACAACCAGCCCCCCAGCCTTGCAGCTGGCTCTAGGATCCCCCAGGTGACACCTCGGAGCGATGGGGTGGCTTGGCCAGGTGCCCTGCACTCACGCGGGTGCCCAGCTCCTGGCCCAAGCCCTGCCCAACGGGGTCTTCTTGCCTCGGCTGGAGACCTGCAAACAGAAGAGCGGTGGGGGCAGAGGCATGGGGTGCTCGAGGGTGGCAGGGCGTGCTGGGCTGTGCCCTTGCCCATCGGCGGGGGCTGAGAGGCAGTGGAGCAAGCGCTCAGGTCTCCCAGGTCCACCTTGAGCCTGGGTGCTGGCTGGGTCCAGCCAGGTCTGACTGTAGCTGGGGCTACTTCCCCACTTGCCCCCCTGGCTCCGGGCTTGGGGGGATGCCTGGACTTGATGAGGGGAGGCAGGGAGCCCCTGTCTGGTGCCCTGTGCTGCAGGCTTGGGTGGGACAGTCTCCGGATGTGCTGGTCCCGTGCCTCTGGGTCTGAACCGCAGCGATCTGAGCCCGGGCAGAGTCACCGTCCCAGTACCTTGAGCCTGTGGGTGCGCTTGGCCCACGCGTGCAGCCTGGCGCGGGAGCTCGCCAGGGCTAGGAGGGGCAGCAGGTAGAAGGCGGCGGGGATGGTCACCACGATGCTGGGAGCCAGAGAGTGAGGGGAAAACACACCACGGTCCACAGCCAGCCACGGACATGGGGGGACCCCTGCCCTCCACTGTGGGGTGACTCCCTGCATGCATGTTACACTGCAGGCATATGCATTACACTGCAGGTGCGTGTGTGTTACACCACAGGTGCATGTTACATTGCAGATGTATGCCTTATACTGCACGTGTGTGTTACACAGCATGTGCATCACATGGCACGTGTGTGTGTTACATTGCATGCACACGCACATTATACTGCATGTGTGGGCATGTGTTACACTGCATGTGTGTGTTACACTGCATGTGTTACACTGCAGGCGCGTGCATGTTATACCACATGTGCATGTGTGTTATACCAGGTGTGTGCATTACACTTTGTGTGCGTGATATCACATGTGTGTGTGTTACACTGGGTGTGCACATGTAGCACTGCATGTGCAATGGTGTGGGACACAGCATGTGTGTGATCGAGCGTGTGCACGTGTAACAATGTGCATGGCAAGACCTGTGTGTAACATGGCTCCATGCATAACAAGTGTGTAACACGTGCATGCTACAGAACATGTGCACGTGGGCAATTCACACACATGTAACACCCTATTTGTGCATGTCACAGGGCACACCTGTGCACACATGAGTGCAGGTGTGTGATTATATAATGCAGTGTGTGTGTACACATGTAACACACGGCGTGCGTTCATTAGCGAGCACATATGTGCACACACAAGTGCACGTGTGTTTACTGAGTAGAGGGCTGGACTAGATGACCGTGTGAGGTCTCTTCCAGCCTTGCTTTCCTAGGAGTGATGAACACAGCAGGTAGGCATGCATGTCTGCATGTGTGATGCAGCATGTGTGCGAGAACTGGTGTGTCAGAGTGCCCCTGTGGGCGTCCCTCTGGCAGGGGAGCTGGACTGAGGGCCCCCATCTCTCCAAGGATACGCGCAGGCTTTCTCGGTGCTGAGGACCTGTCCAGAGCTGAGCACCAGGTAGGCGATGCAGGAGGCCAGCGCCAGTGCGTTGTAGCCGCACAGAAAGGCCACGAAGAGGGAGAAGCAGCGGGCGTTGCCGCGGCCCACGCAGTTGTTCAGCCAGTAGCAGTGGTGGTCGAAGCCCTGCGGGCAGGGAGAGCCTGGGGCCGGTTGCTGCTGGCAGGAGGGCAGCCGGGGGCTCGTGGGGGGCCAGCTGACTGGCAGGGATGGCCGGACTAGCCTGCCAGGGACACGTGCCCTGGGGCCGGGAGTTGTGAGCAGGCACACACCTGCACGTGCAGTGCAGGGGGGGTGTGCAGGGATAGGGATGTGTGTTTGGGACTGTGACCAGTGTGTGGGCACAGGGATGTGCGAGCTGGGGTGTCTCTGTGCATGCAGGGCACATGAATGGGTTGTAGCTGCATGTGCAGAGGTATGTAGGGCACGTGGGGGTGCAGCTGCATGTGCAAGGGCGTGAAGGGACAGGCATGTGCAGGGGTAAGAAGAGAACACAGGCGTGTGCAGGGGTAAGCAGAGTACACATGTAGCGGACAGGCATTTGCAGGGGCATGCAGGGTACGTGTGTAGGGGTGCAGCTGTGTGTGCTGAGATGGGTGTGGCTGCATGGGTTTGTAGCTGTATGCAAGGGTGTGCAGGGGCACATGTGGGGGTGCAGCTGTGTGTGCAAGGTACATGTGTAGGTGTGCAGCTGTGTGTGCTGAGATGGGTGTGGCTGCATGGGTTTGTAGCTCTTTGCAAGGGTGTGCAGGGAACACGTGAGGGTGCAGCTGTGTGTGCAGGGGTGTGCTGGAACAGGCATGTAGCTGTGTGCAGGGGCATGCAGGGTACATGTGTAGGTGTGCAGCTGCGTGTGCAAGCACACATATGTGGCTGCGTGGGTTTGTAGCCGCGTGTGCAGGGGTGTGCAAGGCCGTGTGTGCAGCCACGTTCCCTGGCAGGTGCCCGGAGCAGCTGGTCAGCCTCACCTCCACGCAGACGTTGCAGGAGGGGCAGTGGAAGCTCCGCGGCGGGCAGTAGCAGTGGCACTTGTGGCACCAGCGCGGACCGAAGCGTCTGTCCTCGTCACGGAGCACCTGGATGACCAGCCTGGCCCGGCCCTTGGCCCCTGGCTCAGGGAGACGCAACACAGGGTGAAGCAGCCCCACCCCTCCCCACCTGAGAGGCCGTGGTGAGGGTCCCTCCAGACCTGCCCCGGTCCAGGCAGCAAGGTGGTGACCCCTTGGCCCGGCAATCAGGGAGATGGGGAGGGCTCCAGAGAGCTCAGGCAGGAGGACCCTCATCCCTTTTGAGCCCATCGTGTGCCCTCCAGACTTCCCCTTTTGGGCTCCCCGTTGACCCCAGCAGCGTCACAGCCCCCTCGCTACCTCGGGGCAGGATCCCGGGGTCCATGAAGCTGGCCAGCAACAGGTTGGCCAGGGCGGGGAGGAAGAGGATGCCAGCCACGGCGGGGAAGGCCAAGGAGACGTGGACAGCCAGCCAGCTGCACCTGCGAGGCGGGCAGCGGGGTCACAGCCTGGCTGGACGTCTCAGGGTCTTGAGGAGGGGAAAGGAGAGCCCTGGGCTCAGCCCCATCCCAGACCCCCCTTCCACCGGCCAGTGGCACCAAATTTGGCTGGTCCTAAGTGGCCGCAGTGGCAATAGGAGGAAGGGGAACAACTGCCCGAACTCCTGAGAACAGCTTTGATTGGCTCTGCCCCTGCCATGACCCTCCCGCTGGTCCCTTGCCTCAGTTACTCCATCTGTGTAATGGGAACACCCCACCTGGCAGGGGTTCATTAGCCCCGCAGGTGCCCACGGGCAGCCGTACCTGGGCAGCTTGGGGTAGAGGGAAGCTGTGTGGGGGGCAAAAGTGCTCCAGGGCCCATCTCCCCCGGGGTTAATTGGGTGCTTGCTGCTGTGTGATGCCCAAGGCAAGGACCCCCCGCGAGGGAGGGCCCACCACTCACGGGAAGGAGAAGAAGAGGGCGCTGAGACACACGAGGGAGCTGACGTGGAAGGAGGCGCACAGGCTGGGCAGCACCCAGCGCGGCCCCTCGCCCCCGCGGCTCATGTCGGGGCACAGCCAGGGCTCTCCCTGGACGGGCCATGCAGCCGCTGGTCCCCCTTGGAACCCGCATCCCGTTCCCGTGGCGACGCTCCCTGGAGACGCGGGGCATCACAATGGGCATGCTGGGACCACCCCGGCCCCGGGCGGCTCAGCACTGGGGAGAGCCCGACAGGACACCGGGGTCCTGCCCCGCACAACAGCTCTCGGGGCTGTTTTCTCTCCCTCTCAAGGGACTTACGGGCGGTAACCGAGCCCCCAGCGTCGCAGCACAGCCAGGCGGGCAGGGCCTCAGGGAGTCCCGTCTACTTCAGCCCCCTGGGTCAGCCCCGTCCCAGTCAAAGGGTTGTCTGCTGTATTCCTAAAATGCCCCAGACAACCCTTCATAGATTCATAGATGTTAGGCTCGGAAGGGACCTCAATAAAATCATCGAGTCCGACCCCCTGCATAGGCAGGAAATTGTGCTGGGTTCAGATGATCCCAAACAGATGCCTATCCAGCCTCCTCTTGAAGACCCCCAGGGCAGGGCAGGGCAGGGCAGGGCAGAGCACCACCTCCCTTGGGAGCCCAGTCCAGATTTTGGCCACTGTGTGAAGTAGTTCCTCCTAATGTCCAGTCTAAATCTGCTCTCTGCTAGCTTGTGGCCGTTATTTCTTCTAACCCCCGGGGGCGCCTCGGTGACCAATTCCTTTCTGCGCCCCCATGATGAATTTATAGGCAGCCACAAGGTTGCCTCTCAACTTTCTCTTGCGGAGGCTGAAGAGGTCCAGGTGCCCCAGTCTCTCCTCATAGGGCTTGGTCTGCAAACCCTTGGCCTGCGAGCCCTTGGGTAAAACGGGCAAAAGCAATTGGTGCCAGACAGGGGGGACAAGGCTGAACTCCTCAATGAGTTCTTGTCTCTGTTCCTAAGCGAGGGGCACGACAAGTCTCTCACTGGGATTGTAGAGAGACAGCAGCAAGGCGCCAGACCACCAAGCGCTGAGCCTGAGATGGTGCAGAGTCACTTGGAAGAACTGGATGCCTGTAAGTCGGCAGGCCCGGATGAGCTCCATCCGAGGGTGCTGAAGGCACTGGCCGACATCATTGCA
>NW_005842035.1:1385015-1389303 GCF_000455745.1 Alligator sinensis | reverse complement strand
GAGGGTCGCACCCAGAGAGTCGTGGTGGATGGGTCGGTTTCGACCTGGAAGGGTGTGGGCAGTGGGGTCCCGCAGGGCTCGGTCCTTGGACCGATACTCTTCAATGTCTTCATCAGCGACTTGGACGAGGGAGTGAAGTGTACTCTGTCCAAGTTTGCAGATGACACAAAGCTATGGGGAGAAGTGGACACGCCGGAGGGCAGGGAACAGCTGCAAGCAGACCTGGACAGGTTGGACAAGTGGGCAGAAAACAACAGAATGCAGTTCAACAAGGAGAAATGCAAAGTGCTGCACCTAGGGAGGAGAAATGTCCAGCACACCTACAGCCTAGGGACTGACCTGCTGGGTGGCACGGAAGTGGAAAGGGATCTGGGAGTCCTAGTGGACTCCAAGATGAACATGAGTCGGCAGTGTGACGAAGCCATCAGAAAAGCCAATGGCACTTTATCGTGCATCAGCAGATGCATGACGAATAGGTCCAAGGAGGTGATACTTCCCCTCTATCGGGCGCTGGTCAGACCGCAGTTGGAGTACTGCGTGCAATTCTGGGCGCCGCACTTCAAGAGGGATGCGGATAACCTGGAGAGGGTCCAGAGAAGGGCCACTCGTACGGTTAGGGGCTTGCAGGAGCCTGGCAACATGGGGGCTGAGGGGCTTGCCCTCGCTCAGGGAACTGAGTCTTTCCCTGCCGGGCCCTTTTCCCAGCTGGGGGATGAAGTCCCTGCCCCTTTTCCAGCACCACGGCCAGGCTCACTCTCACCACTGCCCTGCTCCCCGCAGCCCCGGGGGGATCATCAGCTCTCTGGGCCCCAGCACTGTGCAGGGAGCTCGTGGGTTTGCTCCCACCCCAGATCTTTCCAGGCTGCTTTCCAGGATGGACTGCCTGCCCTGGTGAGTGCTCTCAGCCCGCGTGCCTGGAGCAGGTTGCGGAGCCCTGTGTTTCTAGGCTATTGGTGGAAACATTGGCTGACATCAGGCAGAGTCTGAAACCCAAATGCAAACCTTGTACATCACTTCTCAGCCCTGCTAGACTCCAGACCCCCTCGGAAAGTGCCTGCTCTTTGCTTTCACTCTTTATCCGGCCTCTGGAAAAATACTGGAGCAATTTCTCCCTTGCAAAGAACAGACCCCAGCAGGGCAGGACGTTGGTGACCCTCCGGATCCCTGTTTGAAATCCCAGGGTTTCTCTCCTGAGGTGTTTGCACACCCAGCTGCGCTCGTCTTGTGCGGCACCCTTCAAAGACCCCGTGCCGGCAGCATCCTGGCTGAGGATCACTTGGGGCAGCCTAGAGAAACCCTGAGAGCGACCACCCCGCCGGATGACAGCTACGTCTGAAGGCGCTCTCTGCCAGCACTGCCTCCATAACAAACCTTACGAGGAAAGACTAAGGGATCGGGGACTGTTCAGCCTGGGGAAGAGAAGACTGAGGAGGGCCTTGGTGGCCGTGTGTAAGTGTGTAAGGGGGGAGTAGTGGGAGCTGGGAGAACAATTGTTCACTAGGGCACCCAGGGAAGGACAAGGAGCAATGTGGTTAGAGGATGGTTTCAGGTT
The DNA here is from genome assembly GCF_000455745.1 of Alligator sinensis. NCBI lineage: Eukaryota > Metazoa > Chordata > Crocodylia > Alligatoridae > Alligator > Alligator sinensis. The sequence goes on along the minus strand of NW_005842035.1, from coordinate 1,387,751 downwards.
GGATGCAAGGAAGAACGTCTTTGCAGTCAGGGTGACCCGAATCTGGACTAGACTTCCCGAGGACGTGGTACGGTCCCCAGCCTCGGGAGTCTTCAAGAGGAGACTGGACAGACGCCTTGCTGGGATCATTTGATCTCAGCAGTATTCCTGCCCAGAGCAGGGGGGCTGAGTCGCTTTCCTGCCCAGGGCAGGGGGGGTTGGATTTCATTTTTCGAGGTCCCTTCCAGCCCCTCATTTCTACGTTTCGATGATTTTACATAATCCCGAGGGCAGTGTCTCCTTACAGCAAGTCGTCCTCGGGGGATCAGCAGGTGGCCGTAGGTGTTGGAGTGGAGAGCCCACAGGCCTCATCTCTACTTGGGTTTTACAGGTGCGCTTGCACCCCCTTCTCCCATCTGGGTGCCTTGACACCAGCACGCTCGTCACGGACAGCGCCTTCGACAGGACTCTCGTGCATTCAGTGTCTCGCGCCTCTTTTGAGCTATTCCCGTCCCCACCCTCCCTTTTACAGGTTCTGCTTTATAACGTAAATGCAGTCCTCGGCTTTCTTTGCTCACACCAGCCCAAACTGTCCCTCTCCTGTTCCCTTAGCTCCACCTCCAGCACATACACGTGATGAGTGTGCCAGGGCTTTGCCAACACCTCCCACCTCTCAGTTTGGTCCTGCAGGGGTTGGCCCTGTGCTCACAGGTGGCAGGGGACCAGCTCCTCCAGCCCCCCCCAGACCCCAGCCAGGGTTTGCCTGGGGGGACAGTATTGCTGCCCACCTGTGCCCTGTGCCCTGCTCCAGGAGAGAGCAGGGGCACGGGCAGCACACCAAGTTGGGGAAGGGGGGATAAAAATCCCTCCAAGACCCCAGACAGGATTTGCCCTGGGGGGCAGTCCTTCTCAGGCTGTTGCCCCCCCCCCACCCCATGTCCCACCCCATGGCCCTGCCTCCCCTGCGCTAGCAGGGAAAAGTATGGCAGGGGTTGCCCCCCAGCCCCCAGGCTGCGGTCCCCACCTGGGTTTCCCACCCCCACCTCCTTGTCCGCCAGCCCTCACTGCTCCAGCTAGAGAGCAGAGGGGCTGGGACAACCCTGCTCTTCGGAGCAGACAGCACAGCCCAGCCCAGGGCTGCAAAGCATGCTGGGATGCTGGGAGACTCCGATTTAACTTGAACCAGGAAGTGGTCTGGGGCAGAAGTTTCATAAACTGGTTTGCCCCAAATCAGTTAAGTCTGATACTACATTCAACCAGTTTTATCTTAAACCAAGTTTCACACTGAACTTCTGTTCTGTTACAGGTTTAAACCAGTTTTTGATCACTTCACCCAGTTTACGTGTCACTTCTGTCCCAAGCCCCTCAGAAAATGCCAGCTCTGAGTTTCCACTCATCTTTTGACTGGGAAGACATACTGGAGCCATGCTTCTGCTGCTCAGAGCCCAGCAAGCTGGCAGCCAGGCAGGAGGCTTTTGACCTCTAAATGCCTGCTGGAAATCCCTGGGTTTCTCGTGCACCTTGTGTCTGCACACTGATAGTGCCAGCCTCGCATGCCCCCCTGGAAGGATCTCCAGACACCCTGGCTTTGACTCTCTGGTTTACTGGCAAGGCAGAGCAGTGGTCCTATAGCAAACCCCTGTTTTTATCCCTCCCCTTCCCCAACCATTTCTGACTTTTTCTCTCCCTCTCTATTCCCTACAGAGAAGTATAAGCGAGCTCAGACATAGGATAAGCTTCAGCATTTTATTTTGATAGCAAGTTGCATTTGTTTTATTTTTTTCTCTCCTTCTTTATACTGTCTAATTATTATGTTTATATTGATTGTTACTGCTCTATATTACTGTTTACTGATACTGTATGATTTAGGCCTACATATGTAAGTTAGCATACGTCATGTCAAGTTTCCATCTTGTGTCCCCTGATGTCATAACCTATGACTCACACCTCCCCCACCTATGTAACTTGGTTTCTGGATGAATGGGGATGAATGAGGGTGCTCGAGAGACAATGGCAGTAGGTCTAAAAATAGCTCCCTCTGAATGGCCGAACCATCAACACCAGTACCTGGACCAATGACCCAGTCCTTGGAACCACCCTCTGCATTCAAAACACAAAAGATGAGGCAACCACCATTGTGCCAAGGCTGCACATGCTCAGTAAGAACACCTGGAGCCCTCTGGCACAGGACTGACCTTGCCCGGACAGGCCCTCCCCATAGGAGATCACGGGTAGTCTGCCCCATAAAAAGGGGCAGTGAAGACTGACTCCTTGGGATGCCCTCTCCATCTGGACCAGCACCATGCCACACCACCTATCCACCCAGAGGCCCTGCTAACGACCCTGTTCTGGACAACACCGACTGGACAAAGACCCCTTTCCAGCCTGGATAGGTAGCTATCACCCCGCCCTCCCCCTCTTCAACCAAGAACTTGGACTCTGCTTCTCTTCCCCACCTGGACTCCAGCCCTTCCACTGAGTCTCTTTCTCCTGCTGCCATTGTGAGTATGTGTGTGCGTGTGTGGGAACCAATAACTTCATGGGGCTGTGTAGCGTGTTGTCCGTGTAATAAATCTGTTATTTGGACCCCTGAGTTGGGTTTTGCTTTACTACGGTTCCGGCCCAGCTCCAATCTCTGCTCCTCGCCCCTCTGACTTCTGTCTCATTTCTCCCTCTCCTGCTTCTGGCTCACTGCCCTCCAACACCTGTCCTGAGCTCCTCTCTGCCTCCAAACCCCCTGTTTCTTTCAAAGAAACA
>NW_005842035.1:1378477-1384494 GCF_000455745.1 Alligator sinensis | reverse complement strand
CTTTAACTCTCTCTCCCTCTCACCTTAACCTTCCCCCAAGTATCCCAGGTACCCCAAGCGCACACATACATACCATACCATCCAAGTTAGGAACTTACCTGTGTGTATGTGTAGGTGGGTTGTATGTGTGTGAACTGGTGAGTGTGAGTATGTGTATTTATATGTAATTGTGTGCATGATATACAAATTAGTCATCTGTGTATGTGTACCGAGCGTGCGGGTATGGACAATTGATTTTTGTCTAACTTTTGGGGTGTATAGTGTATGTGCTTGAATCGGTGATAGGTATGCATGTGCCTAGGCTGGTTTGGATGTGTATGTGCCTGAGTTGGTAGTGTGTGTGTGTATGGACCTAATTGATTTGTGTGTTTGTATATGTGCAATTGTGTCACAACCTCCTGTCTAACAGCGCAATATTGAGATCCTGAGAGTTGGCCTGACCCCACAGGGCAACAGTCCCAGTTCTGCCGTGCTAGCTCCTCTAGGATCCCGTGGGGAGGATTAGCTCTGCAGCGAGGCACTGTCTGCCCTAGGGACCTAAACCCCTGTCACGTGTACAAGTGCCCCAAGAGCTTGTTGCAGCAAAGCCCCTAGGGTATAAGCCTCAGCTGCCCTGCCCTGCCCTGCTCCCTGCCTGCAGCTCCATCTCCCCTGACCCCAGCCTGGATAGACACTGCACAGTTTGAAGCAGGGAAGAGCTGGAAGTGGCAGTATCTCTGGATTGCAATGTCCTCCAGCCATGTCTGGAGCCTGGACTGCCTAGGTCCCTTTGGGACCTTTTGTCACATCCAGGCAGCAGTCAATCAGCAATCAGTTCACTCGACTGCTCAGAGCACAAACCCACCAAAGAGCCCTCAGCAAGCCAAACACACAGGCAACCTCGGGTTCAGTTGCCTGCCCAGAGTTGAACCTGGTGCCCGGTTCCTCTTCCCCTTTCTCCTCTTGCTCTCAGCAAAATGCTTGCAAACTGTCCTGTTTGCTTCTCCCTGTTCTCTGCTCCCCACGAGATGAGATGATATTTTCTCCCGTGTTCCTGCAGGGAAACTGGGACAGCTGAAGGCCATGGACACTGCAGCTGGGAGCGCTCAGTAACCACCTCGGCTGGGGAAATGTTGCAGTTGCTTTGTCCTGCTTTGACTTTGGCTTGGGGAGGGGTGCTTGCTGGTCTGAGGCCTTGCTATCACAACAGCATGTTGGTGTCCTCAAATCAGATGCCCTGGGATTTGTAAGAGCCAAAGAAGTCAAGGGTGTCCTGTTTGGAAGCTGCTGCAGCCATTCCCGTGGTCTTTGAAAGGGGAAGGAGTGCATTTGTCAGGAGAGCTGCTAATACTGGCCTTAGCTGCACTGGACATGTTGAGAGGAGCCAAAATGAATGCCTCGCCTATATTTATACAGGCAGTCAGTGCTGCTTGCTCAATGCCACGTGTCTTGCATTGGCAAGACTCGGTCGTTCCATAGGTAGGACTGAAGGGAAAGGCCTAGGAAAGCATGAACTTCTGTAGAAGACTGTAGTGCAACTTCTAGCCAGGAGTCGCAGAAGAAAGCTGTATTGTAGTCTGCTGTTTACATTTCCTTATAGTCTTCATCCCCAGCTCCATGCCACAGAGATTCAAATCTTAATGTGTTCTCTTGCTCTTCCAGGTTTCAATCCAGTTGCTGAAGTGCATCCAGGGCACAGATGGATCAGGCCAGGGCAGCCATCTCCAACTTGGTAAGATTCCCAATGCAGAATCAAATGCCTTAAATTGCTGCATCTCTCCTGTGAGAGTGCTTGCTCTTCTTCTGCACACCTGACAGTGCCAGCCTTGCACGGCCCCCCTGGAAGGATCTCCAGGCACCCTGGCTGTGAATCGCTGTTGTTTTGGAAATGCAGAGCAGTAGTCCCAGGTCTGCCCTGCTAACTCCTCTAGGAACCTGCGGGGAGGATTAGCTCTGCAGCGAGGCACTGTCTGCCTTAGGGACCTAAACCCCCGTCATGTGTACAAGCGCCCCAAGAGCTTGTTGCAGCAAAGCCCCTAGGATATAAGCCTCAACTGCCCTGCTCCCTGCCTGCAGCTCCATCTCCCCCGACCCCAGCCTGGACAGACACAGCTGCCCCCTCCCAGGCCTCTCTAATGCCCTGAGCTGGGTGTGGGGAGGCAGGGACACTTTCCAGCTGGGGCCAAGCCCTTCATGAAGGGCAGGCAGCTGTACTCCCTATTTCCAGAGAGGCGTCACGTGTTCCCTAGCAGCTTCTCTGGATGCACACTCAGCACTGTTCTCTGTACGCAGACCAAGCTGCTGCTCTCCCCCTGCCAGAAGCTAACCAAGAGAGGAAACCCGGCGGCTGAGACCTCAGCAATAAGGGGCTGGGCAGCCCTAAGTGCATCCCTTCACCAGAGAGCCCTCTCCCCTCACCAGCCATCCTCTGTTGGGGCTGGGCTGTGCCCAGCAGGTCATGTCTGCTGTTATGTCATCTCTCCAGAGCAAGAGCAGATGCTTTGCTACCCCTGCCCCCAGCTCTGGCTCCTCTTCAAGACCCCTGGGGCAGGGGCTGGTCGTGTCCCGCAGCAACTCCTCCAGACTTTGTTGGCACTGGCCCTTCATGGAGAAACAAAGCATCAAAAGACCCAGCTGAGGTCTCTCACGGGCATCTCTCTGCTGCCTCGTGACCCGGCTTGCGAGCTAACGAGGGGACCTTCCTTTTGCCAGCAGCTCCTAGGTGGCCTGACGGGCAAGAGCCGGCAGGGGGGGTATATGGCTGCCTAGCCCCTCTGAGAAAGCAAAGCCTTGGTCTTAGCACCCGGAGCGGTGTTGGGAACAATGTCCTGTTTGCAGTGCAAGCTCCCCCCGCTAGCAGTGGCAGGATGGAGCTGGGTGCATTGGGTTTCTGTTTTTAGTGGGTTGGACGCTCCAGGTGCTCGCATGCTTTGGGGACCAGGTACCCCTATGTGTCTCGGCCGCTTCGCCTCCTCCACCATGGGAGCCCATCCTGGCTCGGTCCTGGAGGTCTGAGCAGCCTGCCTGGTCCTGTCCGTTAAGGCTCGTTCGGTCAGTGCAGCTGTCCAGCCTGGGCAGCCACCGCTTTGCAGAGCCCGGGGCTGGGAAGGGAGAGGAAGGGCCAGTCTGGGCACCAGGACCAAGGCTCCAGCTCCTCATGAGTTGGTTAACATTGCCCTCTTGTGTTGCAGGAGAAAATCTCAGCCTCCCTGGCTAGAGCCTGGCGGGGTTTTTGCAGCTTAGCTGGATAGTTTCAGCCCAGATCCCACAGCTCCCTCCAGGGACCAGGCATCTGACCAGTGATGCTGGGGCAGGTGGGTCCGTCCATCCTGGACAGGAGAGCCTGGCAACCCCCAACCCATCCCCTCGCAGCCACGTGGGTGGCAGACACGTGGAGGAGCTGCCATCCAGGGAAGGCGTACGGGGTCCTAGGACAAGACCCCCAGGAACAGCCGATGGAGGGCGACGCCCCACCTTGCTGAGAGAGAAATGGATGATGGGGCATGCATGACATCCCACCGGGACCGGGCATCCAGCTGCCACTTGCAACGGAGCACGGCATGGCTGTATCATCTGCAGCCCCCCGACTCGGGGTGCAGGCGAGTGACCCTGTTGGTGTCACCAGGTTAGGCCTCGTCTCTCCACGCACCCCCCGTGGAGTCAAGAACCAGCAGTGCCGCCAGGATGTGGCTGCACTCGCACCCAAACCGGACCCTGAGTCCAAGCGGTTGGTGCCCTGGTGCCATCCAGAGGGATGCCGGAGCGTGCCAGGCGGGACCCCGCCACCTGGAGCCCACTGTCCGGCCTCATGCATCCTGAGCAATGGGCCTTTAGCCACAGGTGCTGCTCCATGGCCTCTGAAGCAAACCAGCTGCTTTGGCAGCTGTACCCAGGGGCCCAACCCCTCTCCTCACTCTCTGGCAGACCCAGCACATTGGCTGGGGCTATAAATCCCTACTCATTCCCAGGTCAACAACCTGGCAGGCAGGGCCTTGCCGCGCCTTGCTGGGGCGTGGGAGGATGCGGCTGCTCCAATGAGTGCCTCCGTGTGCAGAAAGCAGGGGGGCGTGTGGGCACTGAGCAAGGCACAGCCCTCACCCAGGCCGCAGCCCTCGGAGACTCTGACCCTGCCGGGCCGGAAGAGCAGGACTGGGACAAGCCGCGGCAGGAGAGACGGGCAGCATGGAGCCAGACATGGAGCTCTTGCCGGACAGCAGGTGGGTGACGATTGGGCGAGCGTGTCCTGCACACGCGTGTGGGTGTGTGTCCTGCGGGGGAAGGTGGCTGTGGCCCCGTCCCCGGTTTGGTGGCATGCACTCTGGGGCTGACTCTCATGCACCCGGGGATAACGCCCAGATACTCAGCTGAGCCTGGCCCAGGTCATCGGGTCCTAGAGGAGCGGGGCTGGCAGCTCCAGAGGTCACGTCTCGTCCACCCTCTGCCCCAGGCAGCATCAGCTCTGTCCAAACCAGCCCAGACAAACCCCCTTCGTGGGGCTCAGCCCCATGGAAACACCTGTCCGCACAGGCCGGACCAGCTCAACTCCAGGAGGTCCCTGCCTGACCCCTTCGGCTGCTCGGGGGACACGGCTGGTGGGGAGGGAGAGTGGGATCTCCTCAAGAGACTTCCAGGTCCGGAGAGCTCTGCAAAACAGCAGCACCAGGCCCTGAGGTGCAGGCAGTGAGGTCTGGCAGTCTTAGGCCCTGGGGCCGGAGGCACTGCTGGGGAAGCTTGCAGCGCCGCAGGTAAGTCCTCACTCCCAGCCGGGCTCAGGACCCCATCACCCGTTCTCCTGCAGGTTCCCGCCCGAGGTGATCGAGATGCTGATGAGGAATCTCAGTGTCCCGGCTGCCTGCTTCTCCAAGCCGCCCACCTCCTGGCAGCTGCTGCATGGTACGGGGCTGCTGGGGGAATAGGGGTTGGGGCACGACCTGCGTGTCCGGGAGCCAGGTGGGGCGGTGGGGACAGGGCACCAGCCCCGAGGGAGGTGGAGGAAGGGCACGGGAACCAGCACAGCTTGGCTAGATGCCCGTGGAGATGGGCACCCCCAGGCCTCTGGGCTCCCACATGTGCCCCTGTCCCCAGCAGAGCTGGACGCGGTGGAGCTCACCATCACCGGCATGGCCACCTTCCTGACGCTGCTGTCGGTTGCCATCTTTGCCGAGGAGGCCGTCTACCTGGCGCAGAAGATCCGCTGCCCCATCAAGAGGAAGACTCTGTTGTGGAGCAGCTCGGCGCCCACCGTGAGCACCGGGCCCTGGCCGCGTGGGGCGTGATGGTGGCGGGAGACGGGCCTGTGGCCACCCACCTCCTCCAGTGACCTCCTGGCTGCAAAACCCTGCGAGAGACATGGGAGGTGCTGCTGCAGCCAGCGTGGCCAGCACTCGCGGCACCCCTCGCCGCAGGCATGGGGGTGCGGAGGCTGGAAGCTCTGGCCAGGTCCATGGGCCACATCCTTGCAGGACAGCATGGCGGGTGGAGCAGCCTCTGCATCTGAGTTGCCTAGCCGCTGCGGGCTGGACGCTGCCGTAGGAGAGGAGCGGAGGGTGGGAGATGCTGGCCCTGGCTTGCCCTTGCCCCCGCGCTGCAGCTTGCCCCCAAGGTCCCCGGGTGTTGGCACCGGGGCGCTGGGTGAGGCCAAACTGGAGCCAGGGGCTCAGGTCATGATGCTCAGAGCATCCTCCTGCCTTTGGGGTGTTGGGAGGCTGACCAGGGGCTGGGTCCACGCTCTCCAGCCGGCCTCCGCAGCCGGGACGGACATGCCAGGGCAGGTGCCAAGCTCTGGGCTGGGCTGGGGGGGTCCGGACCCTGGCCTGGGGGTCACGACGTGGCTCCTGTGCACTCCCCCCAGGTGATAGCCATGTGCTGCTGCTTCGGGCTCTGGATCCCGCGCTCCATGATGGTGGTGGAAATGGCCATTGGCTCGTGAGTGTCATGGGCGAGGGCAATGCTGGCCGAGCCCAAGAGCCCGTGGGGGTCACCAGCTGGCTGCAGGGAGGGAGGGAGGTGCTGGGGCACAGACCAGGAGGCAGGAGTCC
>NW_005842035.1:1363386-1378447 GCF_000455745.1 Alligator sinensis | reverse complement strand
GACCCTTCCTCAGCGGCGCCCCCCCCCCCCCGACCAGCCCCTGCAGCCAAGCATGTAGCTAGGGGCATGTTGGCAGCTGGTGCCACCAGGCATTGGGGCTGGGCATGCCCCACGCCAGCCCCGTCACGCTCCTCTGCCACCAGGTACTTCGCGCTGTGCTTCCACCTGCTGATGCTGACCATGGTGGAGGGCTTCGGCGGGCCGGCGGCCGTGCTGCGGGCGCTGAAGGACACGCCGATGGTGATCAGCACCGGGCCCTGCTGCTGCTGCTGCCCCTGCTGCCCCCGCATCACCATGACCAAGTACGCGGCCCACGAGCCAGGGCAAGACGGGCCCATGCTCCGAGCCAGTCAATGGCAGCTCTGATGCTGGGAGCCGGTCCCGCAGACCTGGTGGCTGCGCGGAGGCGAATGGCCTGTGCTGGTCTCGGCCCGCGTCTGGCTTGGCAGGGGCTGCTTCTCGCGTTTTTGCAATGCGGTCTGAAAGGCTCTGGCATGCGGGCTCTCCATGGGCATCTCTCTTTCCCCGTCACAGGAGGAAACTGAGGCTCCTGCTCCTGGGCTCTTTCCAGTATGCCTTCCTCAAGATAGCCGGTGTCTTCGTGGGGCTGGCGCTGGCAGCCGACGGGAACTACGACCCGTCTGACGTGAGTGCCGCCGGCGGCATAAGCGCACGGGGTCCGGAGGCATCCAGTGCGATGGGGCTGTGGTAGCATCTCGCTCCTCTGGTGCCCGCAGCTCCGTGCAGGGGGGTTCAGGGGCAAGCTAGCTTCACCGGGGGGTTCCCCTGGTTGCTGAGCCACTGCCTCTCCCTCCCTCCTGGGCAGATCTCGGCGCAGAGTGTGTCCCTCTGGATCAACACCTTCCTGGGCGTCTCCACCATCTTTGGGCTGTGGGCGCTGGGCATCCTCTTCCGGCAGGCGAGGCTGCACTTGAAGGAGCAGAACATGGGGGCCAAGTTCGCCTGCTTCCAGGTACCGGTGACGGTGGGGCGCCGTGCTCCCGGCGGCATGCTCTGCACCCCTTGGCATGGTCCGGCTGCCTTTTACCCTCCTCCTCCCTTATCTACGGTGGTGACTCTTAGATTACCTTTCTCCCCATGAGCTGGCTGTCTGTCCACCTCAAACCACTCCCCAAAGCTATCTCTGCATCTTGAGGAGCACAGAGCTGGAACGGGCTACAGGCCGGTGGCATTGCTAAGGGAGATGCTGTTTGCCTCTCCATGCCCCTGCCACTTACCCCATGGGTACGCCGGGCAGACACAACACAGCTGCCGAGGGCAAGTGCCTTCAGGGGCATGGGGAGTTGGCTGCATGGAGGATGCACAGAAATGGGGAAGAAACAGGTCTCAAGGGAGGAGTTGGGTGTGATCCAGGTCAAAGGCTGCAGCCCCAGCAGGGTCCCGACCCAGCGTGGCAGCGTGGCCGGAGCCCCCGGAGTGGTCCTGCTACGCATTTAATTTAAGGAGCGATGGAAACCAGCCACAAAAATGGTTCACGTTTTCGTGCATCGTCTTTGTGGCTGGTTTCCAACCAATCCCCTGAGCGCGCGGCCGGGTTACCGTTTGGGATGTGATGAATAGACTAATTGTGCCTCAAGTGTAATGTCTGCCGGGGGCCAAAGAGGCTAAGGTGGAGTGACACGAACCTGAGCAGCTACCCCAGTACCGCCACCACGAGTCAGTCACGTCCAACTGGTCTAATAGCGCCATGCCTCTGCTGGCCCACGGGCACCATCCCTGGGGAACGCAGCCGAAGAAGCGGAGAGGGTGGACTGGGGTTCGCCCCATCTTCCCAAGGGGTGCGAATGGCTTTCTCCTGCACTGAGCAACAACCCCCCCCAGCCTGCCGCTAACTGCTCCCGACTTTCTCATGGCAGGTACTGCTCATCCTGACCGCGCTGCAGCCCTCCATCTTCAGCATCTTGGCCAATGGCGGCCAGATCGCCTGCGCCCCGCCGTTCTCCTCCAAGGCCAGATCCCAGCGTGAGTAGGGGGCAGGACCAGGCAGAGCGGGAAACCCAGCTGCTTGCAAGGGAGCAAATGTCTGGTGCTCCAAGCACCTCCCTAGCCCCGTGAAGGAGAGTTTTATCCCCCCCCCAAACTATTGCCTGGCTGAGACATGCCATTGACCCCTTCTTTTAAACCTTTGCTTCGCAGATATGAACATGCAGTTGCTGGTCCTGCAGACCTTCCTCATGACGGTGCTGACGCGGATGTACTACCGAAAGAGGGATGACAAGCCGGGCTACGAGCCTTTCGGCCCCGTGGAGGCGGACGGCAACATTAAAGTCTAAGCCAGATGTGAACGTGAACTTGTGAAAGGCAGGAGAGCCTATGGCACGAGGTGCGAATGCCCCCTCTGCAGGGTCCCTGCGACCCACGGCCTATTTCCCCCCCGAACTGGCCTGAAGCCCCCATGGGAGGGGGATGCAGAGTCTGTGCCGATACAGAAGCACCTGAAACCCGGAGGGCTTGGACCAAAGCTCTTCTGGTCTCAGCTGGGGCTTTGTATGTAAGGCACTGAGCACAGAATAAAAGGGCTTTGGCACTTCTGCTATGGTCATCGGTGTTGCTTCCTGGAGTCACTTAACGAGCCCCTTGCGGCACAGCTCAGTCATGAGGTCCCACGGGTGCCTCAGCTCCCGTCTGGGGATATTATAAGGCTGTGACCACATGGATTGGTAGCAAGCCAGCGAGGCGGCGCTGACCACGCAGCAGCTGCTCACGTGTGTCCGCTCTGACCCTGCAGTAAGTTAAATGCCAGAATGGAGGAGGGATACATGAAGCAGCAAGGGGTACGTCGCTGTGGTTTAACCTCTGCTTAACGTGGGGTAGGAGCGGACACACTCAACAGCTACCGGTGAGCAGATGAAACGCAGTCGCTCCCCCATCGGCTCCATCCGTCCAGCTCCTTTTACAGTGCACAGGGCAACCCATGCCCTACATGGTTAGTGGGAGGCTGAACAAAACCAGTGCAGGCCCAGTCCAGCCCATTAGGATGCAGCGTTACCAGCTGCCCTGCTGTGAACAGTGAAGACACAAGCATCCACCACGGCCCTGGAATTAGCCACCCAGGGAGCCCCACCTGCTTCAGCAACGTGGGCCTTCCCGGAGGCGACTGGCGAGCTCTCTCAGGCTGCAGTCAGCAGCAAAGCCGAGAAGAAGCGGACCCCCTGGGCTGTAGCAGGTGTTTTCCACTGGCTGTGTTTCAGCACGTGGCACAGAAGGCATGTTCCCTCTGCTTTGTGGAACGTGCCGGCAGTCCGGGACTAAATCCGACCCCCCCGGGACTGCAAGCCCCCGGACAGCAGCAGGAGGGAGGAAACTGGTAAAAAAAATAAAAATAAAAAAAATAAAGTGTCATTAACCCAGTTCTTCGTCAATCCCAGCTTTGCACCTAGGAGGGGCAAGGCTAGGGAAAGCTAGGGCTGACGGGCCCGTGTTAAAGGGTTGCAGAAGACAGCAAAACCGTGAGCACTGAGGAAGCCGAAGGAGGCGTCAGAGGCGGAGGGGTTGGGTAAAATTACTTTGTGTTTATTGGGCTAAACATAAAAGTCAGAAACCAAGTCAAGAACAAGCCAGTGATGCACACATGGAAACCGAGACGGTGAACACTGACTGAGAAGGGGACACCCCCGGCTGCAGAGACGCGACTGGCGAGAGAAGCCGCCCGCCCCTCTCGTGTGGACCCAGCGTGGCAGCAGACCTCAGCTAGGCTGCCACAACCCCTGAGGGTCTCCAGCACTGGGATCCCCAGGCTGTTTGATCCACATCGCCTCCTGGCTCCCCCGTGAGCAGAGGTGAAGTTAAAGAACAACAATCCAGAACTTAAAATGTGGATGCCAACACATCCCTCCATCCCTTTTGTGCATTTTGGAAAATAACCCCCGTAAAACTAAACCAACGAGCGCTCTCCCGGAGAAGAAAACCAAACCGTTGCTCTGACACCTTGCAAGCAGCTGTATTTTGGAGAGCCTGTTCTTTTCACTGGAAAAAGACAAAGCCCAGGACAAACCATAACCCCACCGTGATTAGTTACAAGATTGTTCAGTTCCACGCAGTTCGTTAGACTCCTACGACGACGCATTGCTGGAGACGTTCCCAACAGATGCGGCTTTCGAGGACGTGAGCAGCAGCACTGGGCAATGGGACTGCATGCATCTGAGAAAGCTCTTTATCTGCGCACTGAGCTGAACGAGGGACAAGACGGGCCCAGGGGCCGCGTTCAAGGTGGGCAGTACGTCCAGCGAGGAAGTCTGCACCAACGAGCAGGGGCTGCATCTGGGCTCCCCACAGAACGATCCCCCCTTGTGCGTGTTCCAGATATACCGGGACGGAGAAGGGGACAGTCACCGAGGAGGCAGGAGAAGAACGCACCCTGGAACATAAACCCTACTGACGGGTGCTTGGAGGAACGGGATGGAGCCTCCCAGGGCTTGGGTCTGGGGTCCCTGCAAGAGATTAACGGAGGACAGATGTATTCTGCTTCCTTTCATCCAGCTTCCAGAGCCAGCCTTCTTCTGAAACCCAACCTACATGCCACTGAGTGTCAAAAGATCACAGCCGTAGAGCTGAAGCCATTTCGCCTTCAGTTCAGTTCAACCATCTGCCGTTCCTGCCGTGGCCATCCTTCCTGCCCACCTGAAAACCGTTTGCGAGGGTTTGCTTTCAAAGCTGATGGCCTTGGGCTGCGGATCAGGGCTGGCCCGATGCTGTCCTCTTGTGCTTTTGCAGCAAGGGACTCCCATCTGAATACTGCAGAGGCGTCCGGGAGATGGCTCTGCGTTGCAGGGCGCCAATCTGGAGCCTCCTCCTCCTCTGCCACTCTGTAGTGTTCGGCTAACCAGCCTCGTGTGACGTGCTGTGGAAGAGGCCGTGTGCGGTCAAGGTAGAGCTTGAATGGCGCTGAACAAACTGTACGAGGTAACACAGTGGGAAACCCAGCCTGTCTCTTCTGCAGCTCAGTGCATTGCAGGTTTTGCCACAGCGAGACTGTTGCCTCTGCCCGTCTCTCAGCACCACACGTGAAAGGTGCCAGGCAAACGGTGAGATGATGCTGTTTCAGCACGTGCCACAATAAGCATGGGGAGCTGAGCGTCCATCTCCATGTGCAAAGTGCAAGGGGGGAGCGAGGGGTGTTGGCGACCAATGGCTTTGTTAAATCCAGCTCTGTGCGGATCCTGGGCACACAGGGCCTTGCGGAGGCCGGGCCACTGGTGGGCTGCCTTGGGAGCGGGTCGACATCAGAAACACTCACCAGTAGTGAAAGAATACTGCTGCTCACCCTGTGCCTACGGTGACAGCCAGGCCCTAAGCTGCCCGACCCCCGAATTGTGCGATCAGCTGGCGATATCACCTATGGACTCTAGTGTCTACTAACGGAGCGGGGGGAAATACGTCGGCATTAAACACCCTGTGCTCTTCGGTCACGCAGATACCGAAGAATGAAAAATAACGTGCTTCCTTCCATCTTGTGGCTGGAAACAAAGCGACGGCTCCCCTGCAGCAGCTCAGCACGTGCCCAAGCGCGAAATCCAGCTGGTGTTTCAGGCAGCCAAAAGCTTGCCCTTGCTTCAGTGGAAACACATGGATGAAGGTGCACATGTGCGTGTGTCTGACCCAACACGGTGGGGAGGAACCGTCCATACGAAGCCTTCACAACAGCAGCACGAAGAACAGCTTGACAGATGGAGGAAGGCTAGCCCCTTTGAAGACGGGGATGGTCAGGTTCGACAGAAGCTTCTTTCTGCGGACAACGGCTCTAGTGGCTGTCTGTCATTTCCGTGGACCAGTCACCCCAGATTTGGAGAATGCCCGTCCCTTGGCTCTTGAGACTCTGCCCTGGCCTCATCATCAGCTCCCCAGCACCAGGGCACTCTGCTTAGGGAACTCTTTCTGAATAGGAGATGCTAGGACAAACACCAGCAGAAAAAACACACACACACACACGTAGGAGATTCACAGCTGACGCCGCTCCCGCCAGATGGCTCCCAGTTTAGAGAGAAGCCTGCTGGGACCACGACCTACCTGCCCAAGTCACCCCCATGGGAGCTCGCAGATGGCACCGCTACAGATGCTGCTAAGTAGCAAGGGACATTCAAAGCTCAGCACAGACGTTTATTACGCGCTTGACGGCAACACGTCACGGGACCAGACTGGGCAGCGAGCGGGTTGGGGTCGAGCAATTAAAACCCGAAGAGGAGTGGTTTGCTCTGAGGCTATTTCGGGGCCCCTCCAAAGCAGTCGGGAGGCGACGCACCTGCATTTAAGGTGCAGCTGATTTAACATTGATACGAAGCTGCCGCTGGGAGAAAACGCGCCCTGCACCTCTCTGATGTCAGAGAACGGCCCCTCGCCAGCCCAAGGGCTTTTTTTTTTTTACAGCTGTGGCTTCATCACGCGGGTATGAAAGATGGCTCCCAAATCCCTGCCTCTCCGCATGCGGCAATTTAAACACACAGACACACGAGGGAGGGGGGAAGGCAGAAGCAAACAGCTTGCATCTTCTAGCTGGGCTCACGCGCACACAAGACGACACAGCGGGTGTCCTGGAAGGAAAATTAATGCTCTTCTCACAATGGCGGGGCAGGGGTGAGAAAAAGTTCTTAGCTTGGGATTCAGCAATCCTCCCAGAGACCTGCCTGATTAAACGATCCCCAAAGGCCTTTCCCCCCTGGCTTCTGCAGCCAGCCTTCGAACAGCGAATGCTGCGCTGACTAGGCTCGTGCTATGCTAGAGCGTGCGGCCACGTCTGTCCTGCAGCGTCTTCTAACCTGGCGCTGTCCCCGCACAAGAGGCACCGTGAGAGGGCTCAGACCTCTGTGCCACGCGACTAGGACAGGCTGGGAACCGCAGCTAAGAGAAGCAAGAGCTTTTCTGAGACCTGGGGAGTTCCTGGCGCAGCACAGACATCTCTACACAACTAAAAAAAGAGAGAGAGCATTTCCCCCACACTCCTGCTCCCAGCACCGCCTCCCAGGCTGAGGACCGTGGACAGCCACGACTCAAGGGACTCAGCAGCCAAGCCGGCTGCTTCCCAGGAGGGCAACAGAAGACTGCGGTGGGTCAGAGAAGAGACCCCAGCTCTTCTCCCCATGCCCGCCGCGCCCAGCAGAGGTTAACAGGGGCAAGCCCTAGAGCCAGCCTGTGATTAAAAGAATACCCTTATTTTTTTCTCTTTAAATAAAATCTTTCCCCCTGGAAACCACTGGGACGTAAACAATAAAAAGGGGCGCGGGGAGGTGAGAATGTGCTTCCAGGGCAGCAGCCCTTGCTCAGAGCGGGCGAAGCCCCCACCTGCCATCAGTCCCGCCTGTGCCTATCGCGCTCTTGCTCAGCTGTGAAGCCCCCGTCGGGGTCAGAGTTGGGATCGGACGAGGCGTGACGGGCAGCCAGCCCCCGCCGGCCACTTAATCCTCCTCGTCCTCGCTGATGTCATAGGTAATGGCGGCCTCGTTCCTGGCGCAGTTGGCCGGCGAGGCCGGCAGGGTCTTGGCGGAGAAGGGCCAGCGGAAGGAGGGGGACGGGGACCGGTCGTGCGTCGGGCTGCTGCTGGGGCTCTGCCGGGGGCTGATGGCCTGCAGCATCCGGCCCTTGCCTTCCTTCAGCATGTGTTTCTGGGGAGAGGAGGCACACAGGAGCAAGGTTACAGACGCGGGTCGGGGGTGTCATGCCACGAGAGACAGCTCGTGCGCCACGCTGGGCGCTGCCCTGTCCCACCACAATGTCAGGCTGCAGTAGGAAGTCTATGCAAGACCCTCAGTGGAGCTGTGGGCCTGAGGACGTTTTATACAGGTTCAGCTCCTTTGAAGCAGACTGCTCCTGGCAGGCACTGGTGGCGTGCGGCTGGACCCCTATGGCGCCAGGTACCTGTACATAAAAATCTCGCCTCTAGGCCATCAGTTCAAGCCCACTCGGGGACAGCAGTGATGGGAAGTTACCACAAGAACTGGAGCCTTAGTAGTCATGTCCCCAGCGTCCAGGGATCTGCAAGCGTCCCCATTAAAGGTGGGTGCTGGGCATAACTGAGGACAGAGACCTACACCATACCTGCGCTGGGTTAACTGTAGGTCACTGCTCTGCCAGGCTGTGGTCTGGGAAGCACTATGACCAGCCAGAAAGCCATCTGCAATTCCAACCCCTCCCCTCCCCTTCCCCCCATCCTTATTACCAGTGCTCCTTCAGGGCCAAACATCTCCAGGAAGTTGCCAATGAACTCCCGGGACTTCTCCTCCCATTTCTGAATGAGGTCGATGCTCTTCTCCTCCACCTTCTGCACAAACTCCTTGGATTTCTCCTCCACGTCCTTCACCCGCTTCTTCACCTTGTCCACGCGCTCCTGCAGGTGGTACCTCTTCTCCTGCGGACGCAAGCAGGGGCATTAGGAAAATTAGCAATCACGTTTCCCCACACACCATTCTGCAAGGGAACTGTCACTCGGACCTAGAGCGCCTGGGTTTGCTCAACAGTGGCTCCTGGATCTCAGCCTTTCCTCCTCTTCACCTGGTTCCTTCCTTACCCTACAGGGCAGCTGCAGAGTAAGTCTGAAAGACTCTGGAAACGCCAGTCCCAGAGACAGCAGAGGAGACCTGCAGAGCAGTTCAGAGTCTAAGGTAAATCAAGGTCCGTGAGCAACAAATGAGGAGGAAAATACAGACTAGGTGACATACCAATCAGAATGTACCGCCGATGGTATCTGCAGGAAGGGGCAAACAGAACTACTTTGGCACCTGATCTGTTTTAGAGATCTCCTCTGGGGATCATAGGGATGGGCATAAGCCTGCTTGCTGGACGCTCTTTGCAGGCAGACAAGGGGAGATTATAACGAGGAGAGAGACTCTGACAATGGCACCATAAGCCGCCAGCTCTGTGTTTCTACATCAGATTGTCTCCATATACGAGGTGGCGCCAGAGGGGTCCCAGCCACTGGAATGGAAACACACAACCTACCACTTGAACGCCCAGCCCTGCTGGTTGATAGAGAAGTTAGTCAGTACAGACTCAGCCTCGCCCACCCCTTCAGAGCCGGGCTGGTCCCGCAGGACTAAGGGGGAATGGTTGTGACAGAAGAAGCAAGCAGATCCTGCCCCCGCCCTGGGGAATAACACACTGCTGGTTTCCCTTGTCAGGACTGAACCGGGTGAAAGCCATGTGCTGGCAACAACAAAAGAGCCCCCTGGGAGGTGCTTCCCTTCCCTCACAGCTCCAGGGGACTCAACACCCGCACAGCCCCCAGCTGGGAATAAACAGACGAAGCTTCAATCAAATGTGCAAGCTCCGTCTCCCCTGGCACAGGCAGGAAGCCAGTGCCTGTTTTATGCAGCCACATTTCTCAGGGAATTAAAGCAGTGCCGTGACCTCAGTTATTTCCACTGCTCTCCTTATCCAGAAGCTCTCTCCCCCCTATGCTGACTTTCCAAGGGGACAAAATCGGAGCAGGTGTTACAGCATTAAAAAACCCACAAGGGCCCTGGAGAAGATGGACTCTTTAGCTTGGTGGAGTTACTGTAGTTCCCCTGGACCGCAACAGTGCCTGCAGGGCTCGGCAGGATATGGCTCCCACTAAGCTCCATGCTACTCAAAGGCGCAGCCAGACACAGCCTTTGATCTGGGGCAGCTCGTGGTGCAACGTGCCCCGACTCACATTGATAAAGCTGACGTTG
Source organism: Alligator sinensis (assembly GCF_000455745.1). NCBI lineage: Eukaryota > Metazoa > Chordata > Crocodylia > Alligatoridae > Alligator > Alligator sinensis. The sequence goes on along the minus strand of NW_005842035.1, from coordinate 1,368,785 downwards.
AGCTCCTTGGCCGTGTAGCCCCTCTGCAGGTTCCGCCGGGCGTAGACGTCATAGTCCCGCACGATACGGGTGATGATATCCGACGTGGAGATCCCCTCCGTCCTTTGGGTGGGAGCAAACATGCCTGTGCCAGGGAGACAGAAACCGGGACAGCCATGACAGACTGCTGCAGCATTTCACAGACTCTCACTTCTATCACCCTCTTTAACTGCTCATTTTCCAGTTGGCCTTTTACTTGATACCCATCCCCAAGCCTGGGATTCAAACTTCTAGGAGGCAACTGAAGAGACAGAGCGGGCCTCAGACAGTCGCAAAAATGAGCAAAGGATGGGAAAATCTGCCTCAGAGAAAGGCTCCAGGGCTCAAGCTATTTCACCTCATCCAAGAGATGGGTCATGGCATCTGTGTGCATGCGTATGAAATCTGGTTGCAGTTTGTCGGCACCTATATGGGGAAGAAAGCTTTGATCACGGGTTGTTGGACTTTTGGCTGCTAGGTGCAAATACCACATCTCTCATACCACATGCCCCAGAATACAACATTCACCTTGTTTTTGAAGGGCAGAATGAAGGAAAGAAAATATTTTTCCACAGTTAAGGCTGCATGGAGCAGGGACAGAGCCGAATCTTCAGCTGATACACCCTCCCTTTTTTTTGCTTAACTAGAGCTGAAACCCTAGCTGCTGAAGACTGGTCTCCATAGATGGACCTATGATTTTGAAAAAACCTAAAAGAATCTCCAAGGCTGAAATAAGAGAGAGAGACCAGAAGCAGCTGGAGGCAGGAATGGACTCAGGGCTGTCCTAGGGACTCTGCTATGCTGCAGGGATGACTGGATGACCACCAATGGCCCCTTCTGGATTTTAAGGCTATGGAAATCAGCTCAGCAATAGCCCTGGGCCCCACTCCAAAACTGCCCTGGCAGACCCCTCCTTCTGCAGAGTTCCACTAGGTCTGTGGTGCTCTACAACAGCATGAGGATCGGTCTAAGATAGGGCCATGGTCACAGACTACAAGCAGAAGGTGACTTTTCACTGGCTTTCTCCTACTTGGGGAAGGGGACTCGCATATGCATGCAGGTTCTCCCTTTATGGTGTTGTTAAGGCCAGTGTCTTCAGACAGCCTTCAATGATCTGGCAGAAATCTGCCCGCAACACTGCAGGACCACGCATGCCTACGTAAGGATCCATCTGGCTGCAGCTAACGCTCTGTGCTCCTATTTGATTTGGCTTGAAACGTGAAAAATTACTTCTGAAAAAAAAAAAAAAAAAAAAAAAAGGTTCCCCTGCTTAACGGGCAGCGAGCCAGCCACTGGGCCTGTGCGTGTGGCAAGTAGCGTGCCTAGAGAGGGATCTCGGATTCTACACCTCTCAAAACAGTGGTTATTTAGTATCAGGCTGATTGCAAAGATGGGCTCTGAATATGAAGGCACTTTTGTACCAAGGATGGGAATCAGGGAAGGGGAACTTTCAGTTCGAAGGGCATTTTGTGCGGGGCTGTTGCACTTCGCTCGGTTCTCTGTGCTGCTATCAGAGATGTCTTTTAATGGAGGCTGCTCCCGCACTGACCTCATGGATGCTGGTCTGTTAAGGGACAAAGGACAACAGACTGAACGTAAGAGGAAAGCACTTTTGTCTGAGCTCAAATGAACACTGGTCACTGTGGCAGAGTGAGAAGGTCCCACAATGCAAGAGGGAAAAGTTCCATTTAAACTCAACAGGTACAAAGACCCTCCTTTTGACTGTCCTCAACCAAGAGATGAGGAGGACCGGTTATCTCTAGACCGTGGCACAATGGAAAAGACCCACGCATACAACAACGGGCAGCTCATTTTGTTCTCAGCTGAACAGTAGAACCTAGATTTTTTGTACCCGGGTTGTTCGCAAACTGCTTCATTTGACAAATTAAGGATTTGACAAAACAGTTCCAGATGGGATGTTGCTGCAGCTACATCTACCCCAGCTAGTTTGCAAACCCCCAAGTTCATGGCAAGGGCCAGGAACCTGCCCTACTGAAGAATCCAGGTCCTACTAAATCTCAGGCATGCAGACTTTACCCATGGGATACGGTAAGTGCAGCATTTCAGGGCTGGTCAGAAGAGTGCTGGGCTGTAGCCAGGGAGAGCAAAGGCTTCTGGTTTCTCAGTCTGTCACTGCATGGGCTTCCTTCCCACTGTCCTGGAAAGGAGCACCTGGCGTGGCCCTAGCAATGGGAACAGTGGAGGAGCCTAGGGAGAGGTGACCTCAGCCATCCATGCCATGCTTGGCAGTAGTGAGCACTGGTTATAGTAGTGCTTTCCAGGAGCAGGTGCCAACAGTGACAGGTCACAGGTGTGTCTTAGGGCTCACCTGCATCTTTGATGTGCTTGTAGACATCGTCGCTGCCAGCAGAGGAATACGGGATGTCATCATGGGCAACAAAATCGATCTGGAAGTTAGAAAGGGGAGAAAAACGTTGGGGTGAACTCTCCCAGACCCCATGAGAAACTGTTTGTTTGTAGGGAAAAGCAATGGTCAGGATGTTAGTGCATGTTGCCGGAGCACAGGTAGGTGTGTTCCAAAACAGGGATCTGCAAAGGGCTTTCCTAAAGAGTGAGTTTAGCCCTTGACAGCCCAGTCCTCCTGACTGATCCTATTGCAGGCTGAGAGTCAGAGAGAAAGGAACCCGGAGCCAGGAAATGCGTCAGAGACGCTGGCATGGAGAGCGGGTTGGCCCAGACAGGGCCCGTTGCCGGCAGGGAGCCTAGTGTGGCTGGCTAAAAATCCTTGTGGGTGCTGGGCCCATGTCAGCATGCAGCCCGAGGCAGGATGGTGAACTGCCTTCATCTCCATCTGCATTAACACATGCAATAAAAATCACCCGCCCCCTTTTAAGTCCACCTGAGGCTTTTATCCCTTCAGACCCAGGAATTTTTAAATCACCCTGAGACTTTTGTCCCTCCAGACCCAGAATCTCGCTGCTGTTTGCTTTACAGTCACCTGCTGCTACCTCAGGTGACCCTTTGTTCCTGCCCAACGACACAGCAGAGCCCAGGACAGATTAGCTCTATCTGTGACCTTCAGGCTTCTCACCTCCTTGCCAAGCCAGTGCCCAGATGGCAGCAGCACCTGCCATTCCAGGCTAATTCTGGTTGTGTTCCTAACTGCTTCAGAAATAAACATGCCTTGGATCCGACACAGGATTTTAAATGGAAAAGGGCTGCTTTGGGAACAATGCTCCCAGGGAGGTGCGACAGCCCCCCTGCCCCAAGCCCTGCCCGCAGCCAGCTGGCACCTAGTCCCAACAAAGCTTGTGGCTACTGCAGGCTGTGCCTTACCCTGTGCTCTTTCAGGAACTCAGGGGTGAGTGTCCACGGCGCGTTCCTCACCACCTCGTCCACGTAGCGGCAGTGCTGTACCGCATCGTACCGCTCATTCTCGTTCATCACCGTGAAGCCCTTGAAGTTGTGGGTCAGCTCGTCACTGCACACTGCAGAGAACGGCGCGTTGCCGGGAAGGTTAGCTAAACACATTGCCCTCATCCCAGAGCCCAATGCCTGCCTCTCTGCACCCTGAGACAGCTGGTGCTTGCATCCCACCAGGCACAGCTGGCACAGCCTGAGCGGCACTGGAGGCAATGGTGTATCAGGAGGCCCATCCAGGTCTCCTCTCCAAACAACACAGCATTGGTGTGGGGAGGAGGGATGGTTGGAGGGGATAGAAGAGAGAAAGGGGGCAAAGGGGCTTCTCCAACCAATTCCACTGGCTCACTGGGAGGAACTGGCCCTCTAACTCACTAGGTTCTCTATGCCAAACCCTCAGAAGAGTCTGGTGGTGATCAATACACAAGGCTAAAAATAAAGCTAACAACCAAGGAGCTGGTCTCACTGGCAGGTTGATCCAACTGTGCCAAAATAAACCAACCTCTCATTGTAAGTTCTGCACACAGTTCTGAGAAGGAAGGAGTTCTCTTCAGTAGAGATGCACTGATATATTGGTTGCATATCGGATCGGCACCGATAAAAGGGAAATTTACATTATTTGCTACTGGCTTTTTTGGCCACTGGAGCCAATAATGCTCTCTGATAAATATAATTAATTATGCCTTCTGACCGGGGCCCCCAGACACCTGGTTTCCCTCTCCCCCGCGGGGCCAGGGCCCCTAGATGCTTGGGTTCCCTTAGGAAACGGCAGGTTTCCCCTTGCAGGCAGGCAGCATTCTAGCCTACGAGGGGTCCTGCTTGGGGTTGCTGGGAGCGAGACGCAGAGGGCACCGTGTTCATGTGCACAGCCTCACGCATGCGGGCGGCCAAGAAAACAGCCAGGCAGCATGGAGACCGGTTCCCTGCAGGTAAGTCTATAAGATGGGAAGGGGTGTGGGGGAGGAAAGGGGTGTGTGTGTGTGGGGGGTGGGGCAGATTGAGGCCCCCATGATGAGGGAGGGAGTGGGCAAGGGGCAGGGGCTGGAGGTGCTGCCCAGCCAGGGTGGTGCTTGGGACCTGGGGCCAGGGCAGGGAGTGGGACAGAGCCACGGGTGGCTTGCCCACAGGGTACAGGGGGGCGTTATATAAACCAAAAAAGAAAAAGGTTTATTTATGTCAGTACATTTTAAAGTACTGGTATAAATAAACCTTTTTTTTTTGTTTGACGTGCTCCAGCAGCCTCCAGCGTCACATGTAACCAAATCAGTTATCAGATCAGTATTGGCTGATACGGCTGGTTAATAATTGGCTATCGGTATTAGCCAAGAAAATCTTTATTGGTGCACTCCTACTCTTGAGTGATCAGATCCCGAAGTAACCCACATATTGCCACCCCCCAGCCACAAACCAGCTACTTGCACACCTATTAAACATCCCTCTGATCTCATCGGTCCCCAGCAGCCCCTCAACGGAGCTGCATCCAGCATTCTGCTAGGATTCAAGTCAATGCAGATTTCAAACCCAAATGACAAATGCTTCACTTCTTGGGATGAACAGGCAACTTTTGAAACATGTGGGCGTGCAATCTGCCAGACAGCAAGGTGGCTTAACTGTGGTCTGCTTTATGTATCTGAGTAATTATTCTATAGATGCCACTTTAATATATTCTGTGGATTTTAAGCCCACGTACACAGTCATTTCCTGCCATCGATTATAGCAAAAAAAACAAAACAAAAGAAAAGAAAAGTGTAAGAACGCTATGGTAAGGGCAGCCCTCGACTGACACCAAAAAAATGGAAAAGAAACCCCCTGAACAAAGAGTCCTGTAGGATGGTTGCTAAGATTCGTATGGGTGTCTTCAGCTTCAAGAAGCTGCTACGTGGTTCAAAAGATGAGCCAGTGGTCTTACCAGCTCAGATGTGCTTGTGCTGAAGGACCAACAGGCTGACTTGAGGTTACTTCTAGATGGAAAAACTTAAGAGGCTGTTGCATTCCTGGCC
>NW_005842035.1:1355358-1363355 GCF_000455745.1 Alligator sinensis | reverse complement strand
GTCAAGCAGGAGAAAGGAGGATGCACAGGCCCCTTTGGCAGATATGGCTGTGCTCACGGCTGGGGGCCAGTGGCCAATGCCACAGCAACAAGCCAGAAGCAATGGCTTCTTTTCCTTCTGAAGTGGTGGCCTGGCTGGGTCCTCCTGCTGGAAGTCCCCATTGGTGCTCCTTACTGGTGGAGACTCCCATTCTGAAATCCTTGGCACCACTCAAGGAGGCTGGATCGGGTCAAGGGCATCCTCGTTAGAGAAATTCTGGGCTCCAAGTCCAGTTAGTGTCCAAGTAGACCAGTCAGCAGCTATTTAAGACACCTCAGATGATGGATCAGGCAGCCCACACACATTTCCTCTACCCCAATCCCCAATTTAGACTGAATCTCAAGGAAAAAAAAACTTCACCGTTAGAACAGTGACACAGTGGAATAGGGAAGTGGTCCTCGCCCCTACCTTGGGCAAATTCAAGAGGAGGTTGGATGATCACCTGTCTGGGGTCTTGTGAACCCAGCATTCATTCCTGCCTGTGGCAGGGGGTCAGGCTAGATGATCTGTTCAGGTCCCTCCTGACCCTAGCTACTATAAAACTATGAAGATGCATAAGAAAGTTGTGGACTCTCCATTGCTGGAGGTGCTGGACAGCCACTGGTCGGGGATGATCCAGGTGTAGCAATGCCTATGTTCTACCATGGGGATTTTCCATTGCTGGTTGCCCCCTCCCCACCTTTCTGCTACATGTGTCCGGGTTTTTGCATTCCTCAGGGGCGCTAGGTTTTGGCTGCAGCCCAGGCTGGGGATTTTGCCTGGGCTGTGCCAGTGCTGCTGCTGTGACTTAAAGCTGGAGGTTCCTGGCTAGGGAGTCTCCCCCCTCCGTTCAGGGTTGGAGCAATCACCATATTTGGGGTCAGGAAGGAATTTTACCCAACTAGTGTCAGACTGGTATTGGGGGAGGGGGGGGAAGGTTCCCTTCCTCTGTAGCCGGGGGCACAGCCTCTACCTGGAGCTTCTTAAGCATATGTTAATAACCTTTCATAGAAGCAGGACACTAGCTGCTGTGGTCCCCCTGCTTTACCTGTGGCAGGTTTGGGTGTCAGATCTTATAGATTCATAGGTGTTAGGGTCAGAAGAGACCTCAATAGATCATCGAGTCCGGCAGGGAAGAGTGCTGGGTCTAGATGACCCCAGCTAGATGCCTATCTAACCTCCTCTTGAAGACCCCCAGGGTAGGGGAGAGCACCACCTCCCTTGGGAGCCCGTTCCAGACCTTGGCCACTCGAACTGTGAAGAAGTTCTTCCTAATGTCCAATCTAAATCTGCTCTCTGCTAGCTTGTGGCCATTATTTCTTGTAACCCCCGGGGGCGCCTTGGTGAATAAAACCTCACCAATTCCCTTCTGTGCCCCCATGATGAACTTAAAATCACTGCCACACAGCCACCAGTGCTGGTATTGTGTTGTATCAGAGTTGACAGTAGTTTTACTAAGAGGTTGGACAATGGATTTGTACATGATGGTTTGGACAGGGCTGATCCTGCCTCAGGCAGGGGGTTGGATTAGATGTGACCTCTGGAGATCCCTTCCAGCCCCATTCCCCTATGGTTCTATGAATTCCAAAACCATCACAAGGTGAAGCCAGCAGAACGCTAGGACTGACTCTCACAGTAAAACTCATCCCACGTTGGCTCAGCTACATGTACAGAAACAGTTCTTCCCTCCTCTGCTGCTCCTGGTTTACAGATAGTAGCCGAATGCCTCTTTTTATGGCTCAGTATTCAGCAGCTCAGCTCTGCCTAGCACTTGGCATGCAATACTGAGATGACAGGTTCAATGAACTCAGTTGGAACAGAGAGTCTTTCCCTCCCAGAAACAATTTCACAATTTCAGGATTTAATCTTTATGTTCAGGCCTATTATTTGCCCCTCAGTGTCCCATGCACACGCTGTGCTGAGCTGAACTCAAAGCTAAAGGGCGAGGCACTGCCACGTGGCTGCCCTTTGAGGCAGAGAGCCCAAAGCAGGGCGTCACCTGCTGGGGAAGGACAGGGAAGATGCAGGAAGGTCTTCTCAAGGTAACAGATCTCGCCTTACCTCCCACAATGAGGTATGTGTTGGGGAAGAGGTTCTTAGCTTGCATCAAAGCCCGGGCATGTCCGGAGTGAAACAAGTCGAATATCCCATCAGCGTAGACCCTGACCGGCCGATCCACTGAGCACAGAAAGAGATGGGCAGTTATGAGCAAGCAGGCCAGGGACAGCAGTTTTTAGTCATACCTTACTGCATGGGCTTGGCTTCCCAGCTGGAAAGATCTAGCAAGGGCTGTCGCTACAGAAATGACTGTTTGAATGTGAACCTGGGTCGGCACGCGTGTGGCCAGGGCATGGCGTGGGGGCAATGATGTAAAAGGAACGCTGGGGACATGCAGACGGCAAACCCCTCAGCCCCTGGAAAATCAAAATGCAACAGCGACATCCTGCTCAGTACCTGGCTACTCAGGCTGGCTTGTTGGAGATGCCAGAGTTGTTTATGAGCTTCCCAGGATGAAGCCTCAGGACCTTCCCAACTTCCCACCTGCTTCAGTTCACTTCTGTATGCCTGGAGGTGGAAGCTCACGATAACATCCACATCTTTGGGCTCCAGAAGATGGGCCAAGTCTCTTTTGAACCCACTTAACAGGACTCCTAAAATCAGCCAGAGGGGGCTGCTATGGAGTCAATTCTTAAACTGCCTGCTTCCGTGGTGTGCAAGGTTGTATGGTAAAACCCAGCTGGGGGATCATGGGAAGCAGCTAGGCACAGTACTCCTAGGCTGCTGGATCTGTTGGATCACTCCCTGCCCTAAGCCAGGGCAGACCAGAGCTTTCCTTGGACAGAGGCAACCATCAGCATCAAGCGACCAGCCAGGTTTCCACAGGGCAAAGGCTGGAACCTCTATTCTTGTGTCAGGTGCTGGGACTTTCAGAAATTTCTTTGGGAGACGGCTAGCTGGGTCTTCACACATCACAACGGGACTAAGCTTGCTGCTAGTTGCTCTATTGCTGTTTATCGAAAGAGGTGCAGGGGTGCTAGCATTTTCATTGTGGTGGTAAAGGTGTCTCCGAGATGGGCTGGTAAGACAGGGGGGAGGATTGATGCTCCCTGTAGGGGTTGCCAACACCACGTGAAGTAAACCGCTTGTCTAGACCTTGTTCCTCTCTCACTGGCTCAGTTCTACTGGGAAAACTGACTGTAAAAGGAGCGCTACTTTCATCCCGAGGGGCTGATCTGTTGAGCTCACTGAAATTCCTTCAAAGGCTGTGCTGCATTTCACTGAGCATTTCCAAGCTGGGATGCTGACCTTGTGTGTTGGGGCTGGCTCTTGGAGTCACTTGCTCAGGTCAGGCTATTTTTCTTGTAAATGCCTCCCGTCTCTGTGACACTGGTGGTGCTCTCAGCTACCCCTGGTCCTAGTGTACAAAAGATGCTTAGCCCTGACGCTTTTTTGCAGCGGTCTCTGGCTTTGAAGGGACTCAAGCAGGTGGTTGGAAGTGTTTACTGAGACTGCAGGTTGGTTGGATGACAAGTGACCTCACTGTGGGAAGAATGAGGCACCTGTTTCAGCGACAGGTGTAGGCACTGGTGTAATCCTAGTAACAACAGCTGTCTTAATCACTAGGGTGAGTAGGGCTACCCAGCCCAGGAGAATGCTCCCCTGCCACAACTAAGGCTGAGTTGGGGGCAGGAGAAATCAGATATGCCCAGTTAGAGCATCGGTCTGCAATGGGGGTTACTCACACGGGGTTCCTCTCAGCGCCTCCTCGAACGTCACTCTGGCGTATGGCTTGCTGTAATCGATTTCGATCTCATCCGAGAAGGGGGCCGGTTCCCGCAAACTCTAAACAAGCAGAGAGAGAAGAGAAGCTCGTAAAGCCCCCTCCCCAGGTGAGCATGTTACCCAGCACGGTGAGGAAACTCTGATGTCAGTGATGAAGTAAATCAGCTGTGTCCCTATAAAAACTTTGTGCAAAATGCCTTCAAGGGATTTGCTGAAGCTAATCCTCCAGGCAGGCCCTGGGGGTGACTATCTGCTTTCTATACAGATTTTCAAGAAGCATCTTGATGCCCACCTTGCTGGGGTCATCTGATCCCAGCACTCTTTGCTGGCCAACTGCAGGGGAGCTGGACCCGATGATCTTGTAAGGTCCCTTCCAGTCCCCAACATCTGTGAATCTATGAAACCTTAGGAGGGAGGGAGCTGAGCAAAGGTGAGGTTAACTCATGCCCCAAGTCAATGGAAAGGCTCGAGTGCAGCCCAGGGGCAGATCCACTTCTATGACTCATAACAGCTCCATTGAGCTCACTGGAACGATGACGGTGTGCATCAGTAGAGGAACAGTGCCAGGAGGCGGAGCTGCTGAGCCCTCAGTGCAAAACTCCCTTGACTGGTCCGTAGCAGGGAACAAAAGATTACCCCTTCTTCTTCTTTTGCATGGCTGACTTGATGCAGTTTAGAATGAGTTAATCAGTCTAATGCTCTTGAGGAAAGGGAATGCATCTCTGCAATGTCACTGTCAAATCTGTATCGAGGGCAGAGTGTTGTTATGTGGTCCATAGTTTGATCAGGGTTGCCACAGTCACATCCTGCAGAGCTCCTAATACATCCCTGCTCTAGCATTAGTCCTGCAAGGGACAAGCAGCAACACCTGTCCCCGTACGACCCTAAGGAGTGGTCTGAGGCCCCAGGGAAAGCACGCACTAGTCCTGGGGGACCAGTCAAAGCACAAAGCTAGGTGGGGAGGGTGGGAGGGGGGTGATGGAGCAAAGCTGTCATGCTTGCTTTGCAAGAAGCAAATACAAACACTGCTTCCCTCCTTGTCTTCTCCAGACACAGAACATTTTACTTGGCTCTGATCAATACTGCAGCTTCTGTGCCACTCACCCTGCTCCCCACCCCCAATTTAACTACTCGCTTACGAAGGCGCGGCGGGACATTTTTGCTGGGATTCCATCCAGCTCTGCTGCTCCGTTGGGTCCTGGGCCTTCTTTTCTTCTCTTCCGGGAATTCAGCCTGGATGAGGTTGGTGCCTCCATCTTCTTGGACGTGCCTGGCACGTCGGCTGGAGAGACCTAGAAGAAAGATACAGAAGAGGAATAGAAGTATCTGATACTTCCCTGAGGGAGCACTGAAAGACTGGTCAATAAGGGGCACCGGATGCAGAAGGTCAGCCCAAAGACACAGCCATCTAAACACAGGGTGTATTTGGCATCGGCTGTTAGAGCATCTTGACAAATGGTGCTTGAAGGGAATGCTGAATCACGGCTCCCTGTAAAGCAGCTCACAGTTGCATTAAACTGAGCGTCTAAGAATCAGCAGGCTGGAGAGAAACTCTCATGGCAGCCAACATCCTGCTTCTATAAAAGGATATCAACATGTGCGCAAGAGATCCCAGGTAGAGACCGTGCCCCTCACTACAGAGGAACATGATCTCTTGCCCCCCAGTCCGTACCAGTCTGACCACGGGGTGAAATACCTTCCTGACCCCAAATATGGTGCCGGTTTGAGCCTGAGCAGAGGGGCAAGACCCTCTAGCCAGCAACCTACGGCTTTACTTCCCATCATTAGCGAGAGGCGAACGAGGCTATTTTGGCATCTGCATGACAGGCCGGATTCAGAGCTGCCCGGTCCACGTGGAACGTTGCACAATTTCCCACTTCTAGTTTCAATGAAAGAGGATGCACATCCCCTCCTCTGCATCCCCACCCCCACAGACAGCTGGCAGGCGAAGCTAGGTTTCCCCTTGAAGCCCAAAGGGAGAAGCAGCCACTTTAAACAGGGAAACAAGGAGGACAAGACCTGCTCGTGAACTCACCCTTGACCAGGGAAGCAGCAGCTGGCTCTCAGCTGCCCACGTCACTAACTTATGGCTCGTGCTCTACTTACACCTTGGCACACGAGGGCGACAAGGGAAAAATCCCACTCCAGCTCCCACAAGAGTTAAAAGCGGGGAGCTGCTAATGGTGGGACAGACAGAGCCCGACTTCCTCCATGATGTGCCTGTGAAAAGGGGGGCAGGCTCCCAGCTTGCACTTCTGTGCTGCCTTCGGTCAGAGAAGCTGATCAGACACCCCCCAGTAAAGGCCTGTCAAATCCTAGTGCTCTGTGGATTGAGAAATCCTCCCCACCCACATGCCACAGGTGTGCTGGGACAGATACTGGGTGTGTCTCGGCTCTGGCTGGCAGGCGAACAGGCCATGCAGCAGAGAACAGGCCACGTCACAGGCAACCTTTTCTCCTACTCCCCTTCCCCCACCTGAAGCATTTAACAGCGTCTTGATTATGTCAGAGCTCTGGTGCCCCATGACCCTCCTGTGCAATCACCAGTCAGATCAGATAGGGAGGCCTCCGCAAGCAGAGCTAGAGAAGGGGCACGTGGGCAGCACTGCTGGCCTGGCACTTGGGAGCATTTCCAACTAATGCATGGAGCAATGCTTCAGAATAAGGACAGGCAGCCCTTGGCAGTCTTCCCTGCTGCAATAATATGTGCCTAGCTTATGTCACATCAAGACTAAAAATGGCTGAGGAGGTTTTGGACAGCAAGTGCGGCAGCCCCCGGACAGAAAGGGACCGAGGTCTGTCCAAGGCCTGTTCTTGGGCTATTATGCGTGGTCCAGAGCAGAAGAGAAGGAGGGAGTTCAGAGAAGCTGAGATGATCAGGGGGCTGGAGGAACACACCAGGTAGCAGGGAATAAAACGGTGCAGGAGGGGCAATGAACACCAGCAACAGAAAGCAACCGATCAGAACAGTGCAAAGGGAGACCGCAAGGCTTAACAGGACAAAGTTAATGGGGTAACCCAGGTGGAGCATGAGGGGGAAAAAGTCCATAGCAGTGAGATTTCCATCATCCAGTAAGTAGCAGCAGCCCGTCCTATGGGACCAGACCAGCTGAGGTACTGGGAAGTCCTGTCAATCTTGAACTGTCAACGAGCGGATCCCCCTCGCTCTTTGCTACTCGAGTCCCTTCTACAGTCCTGGTGCGTTAGTTCTGGCAAACGCTCATTCTGGGAAGGGATCGACTGATTCGTAGCACCGGCATGCTACAGAAAGCAGCAATCAGCCCCCTTCAAAAAGTTTGCAACCTGGGGCCTTGGCTCAGCAAACGCTTGTGCATGCTGGACTCAAAGCCTGCAGGTAATTCTGACTTTAAAAGACCTTCCTATGAAGAGACCAGCGTGCCTGGGGATGCTATCCGCAGCACAGACCAGCAGCAGGGAACACACGCTTCCCCTGTTCCACCAGGCAAGATCCCCCAGCCCCCACTTCAGCACCAGGGATCATTTCACTGGTGCTGCCTCATCAAGCAGTGCCCAGCTCACGCACACCAGCGACCCTGGGCTACGGTTCAAGCTAACGGACGTGACTGGAGATCAGCCGAGATGGTCTTCCATATGATCCGATACCCTGCTTCGCTGACGCCACTGACAGGGATGAAGGAGGTGACTGAGCAGACAGTCTGGACAGCTGATACAATAATCCCAGCTGGGGAAGACAAGTCACTGGCTTACTCCCGGGCACGCTTTTAACTTTCCCGGCAGGGGGCTGGAGCAAGTCACAAGAATGATGGATCGGCTCAGCTGCTAACCCGCACGCCCCTTTCCAACACCGGCGGGAGGACTGTAACAGGAACCCCCATCAGGATGAATCCGAAAGATGCCTGCTTGCTGCGCTGAAGCCGAAGTGCACAGTGATCGTGCCCTCTCCTACGACACGGGGAACGCTCTGCTGCCAGAAGAAAAGATTACGGCGGGGCCAGGAACCGTCTCCTCTTCTAGTACAGGATGATGCCGAGGGAACCACCATCCAAGTTTTGCCCTGACACCGACAGCAACAACCTCCCCGATTCTTCCCCCCACAACTACCGACTCCTCCTCTCCACTCAGTCGATTCACCTTCTTTCTTCCTCTCGCTGGGCTCCCTTCGGTCTCTGCTTTACCTACAGGAGCTGACTGCGCCAGGGCCTGTCTGCTGGGGA
>NW_005842035.1:1354072-1355327 GCF_000455745.1 Alligator sinensis | reverse complement strand
CAGCTGCAACGATGCCGAGGGCCACATTCACTCCTGCCTAACCTACAGCACAGTGGGTGCAGATCAAAGCTTGGAGAAAACCTCCTGTAAGAGCGGTGCGACAGCGCAGCGAGCCGCCTAAAGAGTCTGCAGCCTTCATCCTCGGCGGGTAGGCCGCCGTCTAGGCTGGCTTAGGAACGGCAAGCGCCCTCGGCGCAGGGAGCCGAGCATGACGACTCCCACCGATGTCAGTGCTGCGAAATCAGCAGGAGCCTTTCTGTGCTTTCCAGGGGGGCTGGACTGGGTGCCAGAGGAGCAAGCCCAGCTCTAATAGGCGTTAAAACGAGAGTGGTACAAGCCTGAAGGAAGTGCAACCACCCACCACTGCCCCACGGCCAAGGGCTGTCCGTCTCCACCAACCTCCTCAGCGGAACAAGCCCTTATGGCCGACCTGGAAGCTCCCGCGCTGAAAAGCACCCCTGCTATTTATACCTCAGACTAAAAGAGCCCCAGGACCTATCAGCGACCCCTGCACCACCAGCCCAGCGCAGGCTCGAGCACGTTATTCCCGAATGCTCGAAGCGCCCCGTCCGGCAGCAAGTTGGGGTTCGCTCCAAAAACTCGTTGGAGCAACTCAAGCGGGCACGGCCCCAAGCCAGAGCTCATCTGCAGGCTCTCCACGAGCGGGACTTTCCCCAAAGCTGGGGCGTTTGCTCCGCTCGGACAAGAGCGGCAAGGTTAACAACCGATCCGGCAGACCCAGCGCCGGGGGCTTCGTCTCCGAGGTCCCGTCTCTCGTTGTGCCGGGCTACGATGCGCTGGGCCGCAGGGCAAGGCTGTCCTACGAGCCCTCCTCTTGGCAGGAGAGCTGGAGGCAACTCGAAGGGGTCGGGATCTCTGGTGTGAAGCCCTGCCCGCCCCGGCTCAGACCGCGACAGCGCTCCGGAAGACGCCAGAGCGGAGACGGGAAAAGAGGGATCTCCCCTTTAAACCGGATCGGGAATCACCACCCTCCACCCACAGCACGGGGCCGCGTCGCCTCGGGGTGGGAACAGTCCCCGTCCCCGACCTCGAGGGCCCGGTTGTTTCAGGCCCCCACGGTCAGTTCAGCGACTCCCAATATCGGGGGGCACCGCTCCAGCAACGCAAATACCGTCCCCCCCGCATGACACAGGGCGCTGCAACGTGACAGCGGTGCCGGCACGGCGACGGGGGGCAGCCCCAGCCCAGCCCAGCCCCCGGCGCTGACCTGCTGTTCGCCGATCCGCTCCGCTCC